>NC_064930.1:77581460-77925960 GCF_023897955.1 Schistocerca gregaria
CCTTCACCCAAATCATTTCACAATTCGAATCTCCGTCAATTTCCTTCGATACTATTGCACTTCTTATCGCTATAAACACGCCTCCCCCTTCACTGTCCAGCCTATCTCTGCGGTATACATTCCAATCAGAGTTTAGGATTTCATTACTGTTTACGTCTGGTTTCAGCCAACTTTCTGTTCCTAGTACTATATGGGCGTTGTGACCGTTTATTAATGAGAGCAGTTCTGGGACCTTTCTATGGAGGCTCCTGCAGTTTACTATTAGCACATTGATATTGTTATTCCTTGTTGCATTTTGCCTACTCCTGCCTTGCCGCGTCTCAGGAGGCGTCTTGTCGGGCCTAGGGAGGGAATTCTCTAACCTAAAAAAACCCCATGTGCACTCCACACGTACTCCGTTACCCTCGTAGCCGCTTCCGGCGTGTAGTGCACGCCTGACCTATTCAAGGGGACCCTACATTTCTCCACCCGATAGCGGAGGTCGAGAAATTTGCACCCCAGCTCTCCGCAGAATCGTCTGAGCCTCTGGTTTAAGCCTTCCACTCGGCTCCAAACCAGAGGACCGCGATCGGTTCTGGGAACGATACTACAAATAGTTAGCTCTGATTCCGCCCCGCGAGCGAGGCTTTCCGCCTTCACCAACTCCGCCAACCGCCTGTACGAACTGAGGATGACCTCTGAACCCAGACGGCAGGAGTCATTGGTGCTGACATGAGCAACAATTTGCAGTCGGGTGCACCCAGTGCTCTCTATCACCGCCGGTAGGGCCTCCTCCACATCTCGGATGACACCCCCCAGCAAGCAGACAGAGTGAACACTGGCCTTCTTCCCCGACCTTTCCGCTATTTCCCTAAAGGGCTCCATCACCCGCCTAAGGTTGGAGCTCCCAATAACTAATAAACCCGTCCCCCCGTGTGCCTGCTCGGACCTTGCTGTGTAACCGAGCATGATTTATGATTTTCAAGCACCTACAATATCTTTTATCAAGAGTAACACAGTTCAGCAGCTACCCCCCCCCCCCCCACCCCCCACCCCCACCCCCCCACCCCCTCCCTCCTCATCACCTCTTGCCCTGCTGAGGTTGCCGTCAGGCTGCAGCACAGCCTGCAGTCACAAATGTCTTGCCCATGATGCTTTCAACATATGATAATGCCAAAAAAGCAAGTGTTTTGGATGAGGCAAACAAGACCACATACAGTTGCTAAACATTGTATACAGGGTGGTTCATTGATCATGACCGTGCCAAATAGACACGAAATAAGTGTCAAACGAAAAAACTACAAAGAACAAAATTTGTCTAGCTTGAAGGGGGAAACCAGATGGTGCTATGGTTGGCCTGCTAGATTGCACTGCCATAGGTCAAACGGATATGAACTGTGTTTTTTTTAAATGGGAACCCTGATTTTTTGTTACATATTCATGTAGAATGTAAGGAAATATGAATGTTTTAGTTGGACCACTTTTTTTTTTTTTGCTTTGTGGTAGATGGCGCTGTAATATGCACAAACTTCAGACGAACAGCTGGTAACAGGTAGGTTTTTAAAATTAAAATACAGAACGTAGGTCTCTTTGAACATTTTATATCAGTTGTTCCAATATGATACATGTACCTTTGTGAAATTATATTTTTTGAGAATGCATGCTGTTTCAGCATGATTACCTTTAAATACTATATTAAAGCAATAAATGCTCAAAATGATGTCCGTCAACCTCAATGCATTTGGCAATAAGTGTAACAACATTCCTCTTCACAGCGAGTAGTTCACCTTCTTTAATGTTCTCACATGCATTGACAATGCACTGACGCATTTTGTCAGGCATCGTCGGTGGATCATGATAGCAAATATCTTTCAACTTTCCCCAATGAAATAAATCTGGGAACATCAGATCTGGTGAACGTGTGGGCCACGGTATGATGCTTCGACGATCAATCCACCTGTCATGATATGTGCTATTCAATACCGCTTCAACCGCACGTGAGCTATGTGCCAAAGCATGCATGAGTAATGAGTGGGTGGGCAAATGTCTATAAGGTACAATATATATATGTAGAATTGTGAATTGTTGGGAATGTGAGTCTCACGGGAAACGTGCAAGGGGATAAGTCCTTGCAGTCACGCTATTCATCTGTGTCCTCGGTGGCTCAGATGGATAGAGCGTCTGCCATGTAAGCAGGAGATCCCGGGTTTGAGTCCCAGTCACGGCACACATTTTCAGCTGTCCACATCGAGGTGCATCAACAACACCTGTCGGCAGCTGAGGTTGTCAGTTAGTCATCATTCACCCTGTATGTGGCTGGTAACACTGACCGGGGAACCAAACACAGGATGCACATCAGTGGCCATAGCTGCATAGGCAGACGATGTGACAGACAGGCCACTGGAGACAATGTGTAGGCCCTCCAGGATGTTTGGCTGGGTGACCGGGCATGACTTTATGCTGGCTGTGTTAAACACTGCCAGCACGACTGTCAACATTTATGGGCATCTCCCTCTGTGGAGAAGACTGTGCTGCCGGAGATGGCATCTACAACTGTGGTGATGGCTGTTGCATATTCTGTGAACATAAAGGGGGTAACAGAAATCCTCAGATGAATTGGCCAAAGCTGGTTCCGATTCTGCCTGTGCAACCCTGTCGGACTGTGGATGATGTAGGTGGAGCAGGACAACACCTCAGACACCACACCCTGTTCCCATCTGTGACCCTTGCCAAATACATGAAAGAATAGTGGTTTCTGTGGCCAAAACTGTGAAGTCGAAGGACGGAAGTAAGGTCTCTGTGATGGACATAGCAAATTGAGCAGAGTCCTGTGGCATCAGACATACAGGAGCTGTGCTGGGAACTTTCCATCTTTGAGCGGGGAGCGATATGGCAACAGCGAAACTTTTTAATCTTGGTCCCAAGTGTGGGCTGTTAACAAGTTCTCCATTTGTGATTTGGAGGTCCTTGCAAAGTGTTCAGCTTCTCCGTTTGACTGCAGATGCTGAGTACCATTGTCTGCACAAAGGTATTCAAATTCCCAAGACATGAACTGTCGCCCATTATCTGACACTATCAACTCAGGTAAGCTTTCAGTTCAGGAGATCGACATAAGAACTGATACTGTGCTTAGTGTTGTGGTAGACTTCATTGAAATGACAGCAAACATCAGCAGATTACTGGCCACCCTGTCTGCCAGATCATTTATGTATATAGAAAATAACAATGGTCTCATCACATTTCCTGATGTCACCCTGTCTCCAATAAACATTTGCTGTCAAGGACAACATACTGGTTTCTACTACTTCAGAACTCTTCGAGCCAGTGACATATCTGGTAGTCTATTCCATATGCATGTACCTCTGTTAACAGTCTGCGATGGGGTCTGTGTCAGCTGCTTTTTGGAAATCTAGAAATGTGGAATCTTGCCTGTTGCTCTTCATTCATATTTCACAGTGTATCATTTGGGAAAAGGGCAATCTGGGTTTTGCATGAGCAATGCTTTCTAGAGCTGTGCTGATTTGTGGACATAAGCTTTTTTGGTCTCTAGGAAATTTATTATGTTCAAACTCAGAGTATCCTCTAGAATTCTGCATAGGAACTGATGGTTGAGGGTATTGATCTGTAATTTTGTTGGTCCATTCTTTTAACCTTCTTATATCCAGGAGTCACCTGTGCTTTTTTGCAGTCACTTGGGACTTTATGCTGGGCAAGAGACTCATGATAAATGTGAGCTAAATAAGGAGCCAATGTTGTAGAACTGAATTGGGATTCCATGACGACCTGGCAACTTACTTGCTTTCAATTCTTTCTCTACATCATCCATGCATATTTATATGTCCTTTATATGGGAGTCTGTGCAATGGTTAAAGGATGATACGTTTTTACAATTCTCCTGTGAGAACAGTTTCTTAAACATGAAAATTAAAATTTCGGCTTTGCTCTTCCTATCTTATACTGCCTCATGAGCCTGATCAGCAAGTGTCTAGATAGAATCCTTAGACCCACTAAGTGATTTTATGAAGGAGCAGAATTTTTGTTGGGTTTTCCACCAGATCTTTGGCCAAGAAATGATGGTGGTAGCTGCTGTATGCTTCGTGGATAGATGTTTTCACAGACACATGAATGTCTACTGATCTTTGCCTGTCATCATTTGCGTGTCCTGGTGTGAACTGCAAATGCAACAATTGCCCAGAATTTTCTGAATCTCATTATCAAACCACAGTGTATCTTTTCCATCCTTAAGCCACTTACTAGGCACATACTTGTCCAGAGCACAATTTAAAGCCTGTTTATACTTTGCCCATAATTCCTCTACAGCCATCATTCTGAAACTATATTATTGCATTTCATTGTCTAAGTGAGATGCTAACAACAATAGGGTCAGTGGACCATTGCACAGCAGACATTATATACACCTCATTAAAATCGCTGCTTGACATGGAATGTGAAATCTGCTTAACATCATCTATACTGTATACAGGATGGTCCATTGATAGTGACCGGTCAGAAGTGTTAAGCCACATGTGAAACATCAACCATGACCTGCAACAAATGATGGTGCGCAAGTAGGTGTTTTAGCTGCTGTCACAGTTAATCCGCACATCAGTAGCAGACAAATTGCGCAAGAATCAGGAATCTCAAAAACGTCGGTGTTGAGAATGCTACATCAACATCGATTGCAAGCTTACCATATTTCTATGCACCAAGAATTGCATGGCGACAACTTTGAACATCGTGCACATTTCTGCCTCTGGGCACAAGAGAAATTACAGGACAATGAAAGATTTTTTGGACGCATTCTATTTGGCGACAAAGCATCATCCACCAACAGCGGTAACGTAAACGAGCATAATATGCACTATTGGGAAACGGAAAATCCACAATGGCTGTGACAAGTGGAACATCAGCAACCTTGGTGGGTTAATGTATGGTGTAGCATTATGGGAGGAAGGATAACTGGCCCTCATTTTATCAATGGCAATCTAAATAGTGCAATGCATGCTGATTTCCTATGTAATGTTCTCCCGATGTTACTACAAGATGTTTCACTGCATGACAGAATGGTGATGTACAACATGATGGATTCCCGTAAGAGTATATCAACAACACCTGTCGGCAGCTGAGGTTGTTGGTTAGTCATCATTTATTCCAGGGAAAAGTTGCACGGTCATCAACAGGAGCTATTCTTTCAATAACAAGTTACTGTGAGAAAGAACCTTCCACATGGGAAAAATATATTAAAAACAAAGATTCCAAGACTTACCAAGCGGGAAAGTGCCGGTAGACAGGTACAATGAACAAAACACACAAACACACACACAGAATTACTAGCTTTCGCAACCGATGGTTGCTTCTTCAGGAAAGAGGGAAGGAGAGGGAAAGACGAAAGGATGTGGGTTTTAAGGGAGAGGGTAAGGAGTCATTCCAATCCCGGGAGTGGAAAGACTTACCTTAGGGGGAAAAAGAACAGGTGTACACTCGCACACACACACATATCCATCCGCACATACACAGACACAAGCAGACATATTTAAAGGCAAAGAGTAAGGGCAGAGATGTCAGTCGAGGCGGAAGTACAGAGGCAAAGAAGTTGTTGAAAGACAGGTGAGGTATGAGCGGCGGCAACTTGAAATTAGCGGAGGTTGAGGCCTGGCGGATATCGAGAAGAGAGGATATACTGAAGGGCGAGTTCCCATCTCCGGAGTTCGGATAGGTTGGTGTTGGTGGGAAGTATCCAGATAACTTGGACGGTGTAACACTGTGCCAAGATGTGCTGGCCGTGCACCAAGGCATGTTTAGCCACAGGGTGATCCTCATTACCAACAAACACTGTCTGCCTGTGTCCATTCATGCTAATGGACAGTGTGTTGCTGGTCATTCCCACATAGAAAGCGTTACAGTGCAGGCAGGTCAGTTGGTAAATCACGTGGGTGCTTTCACACGTGGCTCTCCCTTTGATCGTGTACGCCTTCCGGGTTACAGGACTGCAGTAGGTGGTGGTGGGAGGGTGCATAGGACAGGTTTTACACCGGGGGCGGTTGCAAGGGTAGGAGCCAGAGGGTAGGGAAGGTGGTTTGGGGATTTCACAGGGATGAACCAAGAGGTTACGAAGGTTAGGTGGACGGTGGAAAGACACTCTTGGTGGAGTGGGGAGGATTTCATGAAGGATGGATCTCATTTCGGGGCAGGATTTTAGGAAGTCGTATCCCTGCTGGAGAGCCACATTCAGAGTCTCATCCATTCCCGGGAAGTATCCTGTCACAAGTGGGGCACTTTTGGGGTTCTTCTGTGAGAGGTTCTGGGTTTGAGGGGATGAGGAAGTGGCTCTGGTTATCTGGTTCTGTACCAGGTTGGGAGGGTAGTTGCGGGATGCGAAAGCTGTTTTCAGGTTGTTGGTGTAATGGTCGAGGGATTCAGGACTGGAGCGGATTCATTTGCCACGAAGGCCTAGGCTGTAGGGAAGGGACCGTTTTATATGGAATGGGTAGCCGCTGTCATAATGGAGGTACTGTTGCTTGTTGGTGGGTTTGATGTGGATGGATGTGTGAAGCTGGCCATTGGACGGATGGAGGTCAACGTCAAGGAAAGTGGCATGGAATTTGGAGTAGGACCAGGTGAATCTGATGGAACCAAAGGATTTGAGGTTGGAGAGGAAATTCTGGAGTTGTTCTTCACTGTGAGTCCATATCATGAAGATGTCATCAATAAATCTGTACCAAACTTCGGGTTGGCAGGCTTGGGTAACCAAGAAGGCTTCCTCTAAGCGACCCATAAATAGGTTGGCATACGACGGGGCCATCCTGGTACCCATGGCTGTTCCCTTTAATTGTTGGTATGACTGGCCTTCAAAAGTGAAGAAGCTGTGGGTCAGGATGAAGCTGGCTAAGGTGACGAGAAAAGAGGTTTTAGGTAGGGTGGCAGGTGATCGGCGTGAAACCATCCTTGTAACCATTGATGCCACTTCTCTATACACAAACATCCCGCATATCCAGGGCCTCGCTGCAATGGAGTACTTCCTTTCACGCCGATCACCTGCCACCCTACCTAAAACCTCTTTCCTCGTCACCTTAGCCAGCTTCATCCTGACCCACAACTTCTTCACTTTTGAAGGCCAGACATACCAACAATTAAAGGGAACAGCCATGGGTATCAGGATGGCCCCCTCGTATGCCAACCTATTTATGGGTCGCTTAGAGGAAGCCTTCTTGGTTACCCAAGCCTGCCAACCCGAAGTTTGGTACAGATTTATTGATGACATCTTCATGATCTGGACTCACAGTGAAGAACAACTCCAGAATTTCCTCTCCAACCTCAACTCCTTTGGTTCCATCAGATTCACCTGGTCCTACTCCAAATCCCATGCCACTTTCCTTGACGTTGACCTCCATCCGTCCAATGGCCAGCTTCACACATCCGTCCACATCAAACCCACCAACAAGCAACAGTACCTCCATTATGACAGCTGCCACCCATTCCATATCAAACGGTCCCTTCCCTACAGCCTAGGCGTTCGTGGCAAATGAATCTGCTCCAGTCCTGAATCCCTCGACCATTACACCAACAACCTGAAAACAGATTTCGCATCCCGCAACTACCCTCCCGACCTGGTACAGAAGCAGATAACCAGAGCCACTTCTTTATCCCCTCAAACCCAGAACCTCTCACAGAAGAACCCCAAAAGTGCCCCACTTGTGACAGGATACTTCCCGAGACTGGATGAGACTCTGAATGTGGCTCTCCAACAGGGATACGACTTCCTAAAATCCTGCCCTGAAATGAGATCCATCCTTCATGAAATCCTCCCCACTCCACCAAGAGTGTATTTCCACCGTCCACCTAACCTTTGTAACCTCTTGGTTCATCCCTGTGAAATCCCCAAACCACCTTCCCTACCCTCTGGCTCCTACCCTTGCAACCGCCCCCGGTGTAAAACCTGTCCTATGCACTCTCCCACCACCACCTACTCCAGTCCTGTAACCCGGAAGGCGTACACGATCAAAGGGAGAGCCACGTGTGATAGCACCCACGTGATTTACCAACTGACCTGCCTACACTGTGACGCTTTCTATGTGGGAATGACCAGCAACACACTGTCCATTAGCATGAATGAACACAGGCAGACAGTGTTTGTTGGTAATGAGGATCACCCTGTGGCTAAACATGCCTTGGTGCACGGTCAGCACATCTTGGCACAGTGTTACACCGTCCAAGTTATCTGGATACTTCCCACCAACACCAACCTATCCGAACTCCGGAGATGGGAACTTGCCCTTCAATATATCCTCTCTTCTCATTATCCACCAGGCCTCAATCTCCGCTAATTTCCAGTTGCTGCCACTCATACCTCACCTGTCATTAAACATCATCTTTGCCTCCACACTTCTGGCCTGACTTACATCTCTGCCCATACTCTTTGCCTTTAAATATGTCTGCTTGTGCCTGTGTATGTATGGATGGATATGCGTGTGTGTGTGTGTGTGTGTGTGTGTGTGTGTGTGTGTGTGTGTGTGTGTGTGTGTGTGTGCGCGCGCGCGCGCGCGCGAGTATATACCTATCCTTTTTCCCCCCTAAGGTAAGTCTTTCCGCTCCCGGGATTGGAATGACTCCTTACCCTCTCCCTTAAAACCCATATCCTTTGATCTTTCCTTTTCCTTCCCTCTTTCCTGACGAAGCAGCCGCCGGTTGCGAAAGCTCGAAATTCTGTGTGTGTGTTTGTGTTTTTTATTCATTGTGCCTATCTACTGATGCTTTCCCACTTGGTAAGTCTTGGAATCTTTTTGTTGCAAAAGCTTGAATTTTGTGTGTATATTTGTGTTTATTTGTTTGTGTGTCTATCGACCTGCCAGCGCTTTTGTTTGGGAAGTCACATCATCTTTGTTTTTAGATATATTTTTCCCACGTAGAATGTTCCCTCTATTATATATTAGTTAAAGGCTACCCAGCCATTGCCCTTCGTCTGTGCTAATGCGCACAGGTTGCCCAAACTCTTATGGGAATCGCCAAAGCATGCGCGAGTAATGAGTGGGTGGGCAAATGTCTATAAGGTACAATACATATATGTAGAATTGTGAACAGTTGGGAATGTGAGTCTCACGGGAAACGTGCAAGGTATAAGTCCCTGCAGTTGCGCTATTCATCTGTGTCCTCAGTGGCTCAGACGGATAGAGCGTCTGCCATGTAAGCAGGAGATCCCGGGTTTGAGTCCCGGTCGGGCCACGCATTTTCAGCTGTCCACATTGAGGTATATCAACAACACCTGTCGGCAGCTGAGGTTGTCAGTTAGTCATCATTTATTCCAGGGAAAAGCTGCACGGTCATCTACAGTAACTGTTCTTCCGAGAACAAGTTACTGTCTTCATATACATATAAATACAGGGTGGATACAACAATGTTGGTGGATTCTTGGTGCAGACTGACAATTTAGCACCTACTGCCACAGTTTCACAGGTGCTCTGCCCTGCCCCCCATCTCCGCATCTGACTCTGGGGTTGATGTTTGCGAGGAGAGGCATGTGGAATCATCAAGTATCAAGAGTGGGACAAAAAATATTGACCACTGCCGAGATAATGCACAGCAAAGTGGTATCAAGATGTGCCAATGAGATGCTAGAAAGAAGTCATGCCTCTCGCAGTTCCAAAGTACAATTGCTGTGACTAAGCCCTGAAATAGCATCGCCAGAGGCCAGGAGAGCAGTTCTGTTTGAGGTCAAATCCTGCATACATCCAGGAAGTGCCTGTTGGAGTAACATCATTGTGCTACCTGCTCGCCATGACTTAGCCATTGTCAACCATAGTGGTGTGGAGAGACTTCCATCATCCTGCATACCAATGCTATCAGAAATGTGTCGACAAGTGTCTACGAACCAGTGTTTTCTAGCGACTGTAGAGAAGCCACAGTATGGACATTCTGAACCTGTAACAATTTCCCACTCAGAAATTGTGGTTCATTTAATATGTTCTGAACTGCAAGTCCATGTGTGCAGTTTCATAGCTACAGCCGAGACTGGCAAATAAAGATAAATTTTACTTAGTCATAGTGTTCTAACTAACTGTATTATTACTAGCCACCTCAGGGCCCAAGACGTTGGTCACACATATTGTGCACTTTTTCATTTTGTAAGTAAAATTATTGACTATATAATAAATTATTGACTATATAATAACAGATCAGGAATTCAGGAAGGCTGTGAGGGACACACGTGTATTCAGGGGATTCTTTGATGACACTGATCATTATTTAATCTGCAGTGAAATTGGGATTGTGAGGCCAAAAGTTCAGGAGGTCAGGTCTATATGTAGGAGGACAAGAGTGGAGAAACTTCAGGATAAGGAAATCAGGCACAAGTACATAACAGCGATCTCAGAAAGGTACCAGTTAGTTGGTACATAACAGCGATCTCAGAAAGGTACCAGTTAGTTGAATGTAGTCAATTACAGTCATTGGAAAAGGAATGAACAAGGTACAGGGACACAGTACTAGAAGTGGCTAAAGAATGTCTGGGAACAGTAGTGTGTAAAAGTAGAATGAAGCAAACAGCTTGGTGGAATGACACAGTCAAGGCAGCATGTAAAAGGAAAAAGAAGGCGTATCAAAAATGGCTACATACTAGAACTCAGGTAGACAGAGAAAGTTATCTTGAAGAAAGAAACAAAGCCAAACAGATAATTGCAGCATCCAAGAAGAAATCTTGGGAAGACTTTGGAAACAGGTTGGAGATTTGGGTCAAGCTGCTGGAAAACCATTTTGGAGTGTAATTAGCAGTCCTCAAAAGGGGGGTAAGAATGAAATGAAAAGTATTTTGGACAGGTCAGGAAAACTGCTGGTGAATCCTGTGAATGCCTTGGGCACATGGAGGGTATATTTTGAAGAGTTGCTCAATGTAGGTGAAAATATGATCAGCAATGTTTCAGATTTCGATGTAGAATGGGATAGGAATGATGATGGAAATAGGATCACATTTGAGGAAGTTGAGAAAATGGTTAATAGATTGCAGTGCATTAAAGCTGCTGGGTGGATGAAATTAAGTCAGAACTCATCAAATACACTGGATCGTCAGGTCTTAAATGGCTACACAGGATAATTGAAATGGCCTGGGAGTCGGGACAGGTTCCATCAGACTGGACAAAAGCAGCAATCACACCAATCTTTAAACATGGAAACAGAAAAGATTGTAACAACTACAGAGGTATCTCTTTAATCAGGGTTGTGGGTAAAATCTCCTCAGGTATTGTTGAAAGAATTGGATGAAAATCAGTGTGGGTTTAGGCCTCTCAGAGGTTGTCAGGCACAGATCTTTAGATTACGGCAAATTATGGAGAAGTGTTACGAGTGGAACAGGGAATTGTATCTATGCTTTATAGATCTAGAAAAGGCATATGACCCAGTTCCTAGGAGAAAGTTATTGTCTGTTCTACGAGATTATGGAATAGGAGGCAAACTTTTGCAAGCAATTAAAGTCCTTTACATGGATAGTCAGGCAGCAGTTAGAGTTGACGGTAAATTGGGTTCATGGTTCAGAGTAGTTTCAGGGGTAAGACAAGGCTGCAACCTGTCGCCACTGTTGTTCATATTATTTATGGACCATATGTTGAAAACAATAGACTGGCTGGGTGAAATCAAGATATGTGAACACAAAATAAGCAGTCTGGCATATGCGAATGACTTAGTTGTGATGGCAGATTCGATTGAAAGTTTGCTAAGTAATATTTCAGAGGTAGATCAGAAATGTAAGGACTATGGTATGAAGATTATCATCTCCAAAATGAAAGTAATGTCAGTGGGAAAGAAATATTAACGGATTGAGGAGCAAAGTTAGAACAGGTGGACGGTTTAAAGTACTTAGGATGCATATCCTCACAGGACGGCAACGTAGTGAAAGAACTGGAAGCGAGGTGTAGCAAAGCTAATGCAGTGAGCACTCAGCTACGATCTACTCTCTTCTGCAAGAAGGAAGTCAGTACCAAGACTAAGTTATCTGTGCACCGTTCAATCTTTCGACCAACTTTGTTGAACGGGAGCGAAAGCTGGGTGGATTCAGGTTACCTTATCAACAAGGTTGAGGTTATGGATATTAAAGTAGCTAGGATGATTGCAGGTACTAGTAGATGGGAACAATGGCGGGAGGGTGTCCACAATGAGGAAATCAAAGAAAAACTGGGAATGTATAGATATAGCAGTCAGGATGAACAGGCTTAGATGGTGGGGTCATGTTACACATGGGAGAAGCAAGGTTACCCAAGAGACTCATGGGTTCAGCAGTAGAGGGTAGGAGGAGTCGGGGCAGACCAAGGAGAAGGTACCTGGATTCGGTTAAGAATGATTTTGAAGTAATAGGTTTAACATCAGAAGAGGCACCAATGTTAGCACTAAATAGGGGATCATGGAGGAATTTTATAAGGAGGCTATGCTCCAGACTGAACGCTGAAAGGCATAATCAGTCTTAAATGATGATGATGAAGCAAAATTACCTTACTTCCGCCATTTCTGTTTACACGCTTTCCTGTTTTTATGCTATTATTTTTATTCCCCAACAATTATTTTTGTCATACACACACAATATAAAGATCAAGAAATTATCACAAAATGTTTTATATGGGCCAGTGACTGTCAGTTTTCTGTGTACATGTAAACTGCGGGCCGTAGTCACAGTACACATGGTGAGACTGTTGTTTGTGACATTGTGGCAGTTGATTTCAGAGATAAGGAGGGGGAACATGTACCATGGAGCAACAATCACAACACAGCAGTGGTACGCAATGTTGACAGTCATATGAGCAGGTGCAGGGTACATTGACTGAAACTAGATTCTGATGAACCAGAAGACAATGACTGGGCCCAAATTTCAAATGGCATTTATTTTGATGATTGTGTTGATTGTAATGCAGAGACTGCCATGTGTTTTGTGCAAAATGATGATGAAATAATTAAAGAAATTGTGCCACTATTAGCTGAGGAAAAAGAAAAGCGGTTCTTAGCAATCCGAAGAATGAGATAGTGAATCTGATGACTCTCTCAGCCTGTCAGAAGCACTCCATTTGGAGTACCACAAGATTAGATGAAATAGAGAAACACTGATGACAAGATGTGCACAATAACTCAGTAACTGCATATGAACACTTGATCACAAAAAAAGGAGAACCCTACTGTAAAGTGTATGTATATCCTGTTTACATGTATTTTATGTTAGTACTTATATTAATATAAATAATATATTAATAATTAATACACTAATATTAATATTATGAAGTTTCAATCTAATGTTAATCTCATTTGTTCATTTATTTTACCATGTCCCTTCAAAAATCTACAAAAGTGGTTCTACTGTATTTGCAAAATTCAGAACAATAAATTTGTAGCCCACATTGTTCTGATTCCAAAAACTCCCACTTCTATCAGAAGAATTTGTTATTTTATTAATTACTCAACCCGGAAAATTTTCTTTTTTATCAACTTTTGACAGGCACTGGAAATCCCTGCAAAGGTAGAAACCTATAATTTTGTGTTGCAGGTCATAGTTAAACCAAGTTGTTCTTTTGCTTACTGTAATTCTTGGTCTCAGGTTTTGCTCTCTTGCATGTTATTAATTACTGTGCAACATCAAATTTTGATTTTTATTCTTATGTTCGTTTTTTGTGCAGGACAATGTTCGAGGCAATCCCACATTAGTTATCAAACAGTACATAGCATGTTGTAAGTTCTAGTTTAGCCATTGACATATTAAAACCTCTGTGCTGTCATCAGTGAGTCTGCAATTAGTGGTTGAAATGTATACTTCCTTGCAGGACAGTTGTGGTTTTGGAGCAATATGAAGTTGGTCTGCAGGTGTCAAACATTACATCAATAACATGTATTGATGAATCAGTGTGTGGGAGAGGTATCATGTATCATATTCACATACCTTTGATGTAATCTGCCGGCAATGAAATGTGAAACTGTTAGTTAATGAGTGTTGCTTATATGATCTGGTTTAAATATTTTGGCTCCAGACTATTAAAAACTCATCATCATAGAAATAAAATTAGGTTGTAATAAATATGAATGAACTGAAAACTATGTGCTGCAGTAAAGTGCATAGTCTTTAATAAATGTCAATTAAACCAAACAGGGGAGTCATTTAAGAGAACAGATTATGAGTCAACTGAAGTTAAATTGCCACATCAGGTAAGTTACATGTGTCTGTACTCACACACATATAATAAAGGTTAATTGACATTCAGAAATAAAGAAAGTGTTTTAAGTGATGTGTGATAGAAGAACAATAAACCACTAAATTAATACCAACATGTTGAAGAATGAAGCTGCAGTAATTGCAGAAATAAATTAAGCAACTAATAGTCTTATTTTGATGTGTATTACAAGGTAGTTGTTTTTGAAAATCCAGAAATGAGAAGAGACTTACTGAAAATCAAATACTTATCATTTTTATTTCAACTCCAATCCTCACAGAATTTTGCCTTTCAAATGTAACATTTAAATTATGAGGTACGAGGATCATTCCAAAACTAATATTTCCATTTATTTTTATGAAAACTACAATAATGTAGTCACATAGCACATCAGCCACATAACCACACAATCACAACCATTTGCCACACACATTTGCTAATGGTGAACAAGGGCCTGCATGCTGCACTTATAAAAATGTGACACAGTTGAAGTTAACCACTGCCTTACAGCTTTGATGGGAGCATCTGAGTCTGAAACATGTTGGCTACATAATCTGGCTTTCACAGACCCAAACAGATACTTGAAGTTAACCCCTGCCTTACAGCTTTGATGAGAGCATCTGATTCTGAAACACGTTGGCCACATAATCTGCCTTTCACAGACCCAGACATATAGATATGTTAGAACAGCCCTGCAAAATCTGGCAACAAAATGGAACATAACACAACTGTTGGGGGGGGGGGGGGGGGTCTAGCATTATTGTGTGACAAGGGGATGTTTACCTCCATTTCTGGTATGAATCTGGAAATTCAATTTTCAGCCTAATTAGTATTGTCTCATAGTGCTCTCATTTGACAATTTCTCAAGGCTTTGAGACATCCAAAAGACCTACACCTCACCTCTTCCAGGAGACTGCGCACAGCATTTTGCCTGTAGATGACTGTCTCGAACTATATTGTCATACAATTCCACATATCAGCACTTTTGGACTTTCACTTGGATCTGGGCTAGCCGTAGTGTCACTGTATTCCATCTCTTGTTCAGAAAATTGTCATTTTAATATTGGGTTAATCCAACAGTCCTGAAAAATATCCATTCAATAATTTTTTGCCCTTGTAAGCATCTGCAGGACTCATCTTGCACACATATTATGATAACTGAGGTCGCATAGCCTCTCATCTGAACGTTATGTCTGACATTCAGCAGTGCACATGATTCCTCTGCCTTAATCTACCAGTCATCACAGACAAGTCAACTGAGATACCGTTCATTATGAGGGATGACATATTAGCAGGGTTGACTGGGGTGGCTTAGACACTTATCAATTGTTTTCTGAAATGATCTGTCCAAACATATGAAATAAAATAGATTAGAGAAACGTCTGGCACATCCTTGAATGATGCTCAAAATCATGGGCAGCAAATGAAGGCTGATTGAGAATGTGCATTCTCTATTCTATTTCAAGAATTCTCTCTGTTGAATAATTTCTGGTACTCAAAATGTGTTGCAAACTATTTACATTTTCATGTAGATATGATAGAAATATGTAAAAGTCACACAACAGCAGACTGTATGATAGAAATATGTCAAGGTCACACAACAGCAGACTGTATGGCTTACATAATCCACCAAACAAACATCCTGTAGTATTCTTTACTATTCTAAGTTAAAAACTGGATCTCATGTGTGTCAGTTTGATAGTCCATCTGAACATTTCCCACTGGCAATGAGAATTCAGCCAAAAATCCATTGTGTAATTTTCCCTCCAATCACCCAATTAATTTTTTCTTAAATATCCTGTTACTTTAGGAAATTAATTTTCAAAACTAGACCTCATTTTGGTCAATCTGATAGCCAATTTCTACATTAACGAACTCTTCCTCTGGCTATGAAAATTCCAACAAAATCCATTGCACAATTTATAAAGGGACTCATTTTAGCTCCACTCAAATATTTGATCAAAAAATAGGATGTACTAGTTTCAGAATGACCCTCGTGCTTGATTTGCACACCAGAAGAGAATGTGGGGCTGTTTCATACCTTAACTGAATAGGCCAGAGCCAGAGTTACAGCCAGTGGCAGACCTTCAGGCACAGCGACTACCAGCACTGTAACGCCAATGATGAAGTGTCGCACAAATTCGTTGGCATGTGAAGGCTTCCACTGCTCTTTTTCGATGACGTACGTTCTGATACAGTACTGCATGACTAGTATAATTACTATCATTGCAGAAACAAATGAGCCTGAAATTTAAAATCATAATCATTTGATACCAAATGAGCAACATGAGAGGACAAATATGAAGCATACAGTAAACAAAGGTCAGAGGCCCAATTCCTAACAGTGTACTGGGTGTTCAAAAAGTGACAAACCTTACTGAAACATGTTCCCCTTTTGTCACAGATATGATCCTCACTCAACTGAAGAAGATATGCATTACAGATTACATCCACTGTGATCCAGTGCACTGGTTGGTCCTGTTATAATAAGACTTGGAATGTGTCCCCAGAAAAATATGGTAAGCACACACCAAACTAGCTTGCTGTCATACACAACCATTCCTGGAGTACACATTATACAGCGTGAAAAGTAATTAAACCAACAAACTCTGGGAGATTGTCAGGGACATCAAAACAAATATTTTTCTCTATGTAATTTTCTCCTACATGGATTATTTAAATCAGTGGAGGCCGTATTACGCTCTTCAGTTGTTAGAGGCCATATTACGCTCTTCAGTTGTAGACAACTGCTATCCACCAGTGTAGTAGTGCACTGTCTCTGTTTAGTAATGGAGTGATACACCTGGAGTGAGTACACTGATATGGTTGGTGCATACTACGTAGCGCACCACAACGGATGAGCTGGACAGTGGGTTTATCAACAGTATCCTAATCACCGTATCCCGCATCATACTGTACAAACCTATGCTGCTGTGTACCAACGTCTGAGTGAGACTGGGTCATTTAGCAGATTACCTGGACAGAGACGCCATCACACGGTAAGAATGTTGCAATTTGAGGAAGCTGTCTTGCAGCATGTGGAGTGGAATCCTTCAATCAGCACTCGTGCAATTGCACGTAACATGGGGACAAATTAGACGAATGTAAGAAAAGTCCTTCGAGAGCAATTGTTATGTCCATTTCACTTACAGCATGTCCACAACCTGGAACCATTTGATTATCCACCCAGAGCACAGTTTTCGCAGTGGTGCCTGGAACAGTGTGAAATATATCCTACATTTCCATCCTCTATGTTGTTTAAAGAAGAAGCAACATTTGGGCATGATGGGGTCTTCAACATGCACAATTCACATGTTTGGAGTGAAGATGAACCACATGCCACAGTTACTAGCACTCATCTTCGTTAATGTGTGGTCGGTGTTGTTGGGGGCTGTTTAATTGGGCAGTATCTGCTACCTAGGCCATTAAATAGCAGGCACTATTACAATTTTTCTCACCAGAACATTGCCAGAATTGCTGAAAGACATCCTGCTCCCTACAAGACAACACGTGTGGTTCCAGCATGACGGGGTGCTGGCATGTTTCAGTCGTTGTGTGTGTCGATTCCTGGACTGACGGTTCCGGGAAACATGGATTGGCAGACGTGGTCCTCTACCGTGGCCTGCTCAGGCCCCAGATTTGTGTCCTCTGGACTTTTTTGCTTTGGGATAGATGCACAACCATGATTACGCAACTCCTGTTGCATCAGAAGAGTATCTGGTTGCCCGGATAGTAGCAGCAGCAGGAACAATTCAGGATACTTCTGGGGTTTTTGCCCATGTCAGATGGGACATGATCCGACGGTGTAACCTTTGTTTACATGTCAATGGAGGTATTTTTGGATATCTGCTGTAATTGAAATTGGGTAGTGTTAATGTGTTGTCTCTTGTTCACAAAAAAATGGAAAAGTGTTTGTTGGTTTAATTAATTTGCCGCCAGAGGAATCTTCCTCTACTGGTTTAAATACTCACCATAGGAAAAAATGACACTAGGGAAAAATATTTGTTTTGATGCCCCCTAAAACCTCCCAGAGTTTGTTGATTTAAATACTTTTCACCCTGTATTGCAGATGCTACCAAAATCTTTCAACTGAAAGCACCAATGGTACTTGCTTGACTTGCTAACTACACATCCTCTGACTTGTGCAAAGTTTGTACAATTCCTTCCTTCCAGTCTGATCACCACTGGCACACCCACACCACATGGTGCAATGTATTGTGTCCATACAGAATTTTTACTGAACTATATGATTTAAGTTTTCAATGATGGTGTAAGATCAGTGTCCAGTGGGAAACTCAGCCATGCAAGTACTAAAGATGTCAAAAAAGTTCAAGATAGTTGCAAAAGTAAAATGAAAAATGTTAGTATATTTCATCAAAATATTGGGGGATTGAACAATAAAATTGATGAGCTTCTGCTTTGTTTAGAAGATATAGAAACTGAGAATGTAATAGATGTACTATGCCTGTCTGAGCATCACATTGTCACTGATATGCAAAAGGTTAGCATCAATGGGTACAAATTAGCTGCACATGTAAGTAGAGATAATATGATGAGAGGAGGTGTTGCCATATATGTCAAAAGCTTCCACAGTGCAAAAAATTTAGAAACTAAAAAATTTTGTGTAGAGCAACATATGGAAGCATGTGCCACTGAACTTAAACTAAAGGATGGCACTTTCATAATTGTAACAGTGTATAGGTCCCCCTCAGGGAATTTCCAGCTATTTCTGGAAAACTTGGATGCTTTGTTGTGCTATCTGTCAGACAGGGGGAAGCAAATTATCATTTGTGGGGATTTCAATGTTGATTCCCTGAAAGAGTGTAATAGGAAGAATGACCTTTTAGTATTACTCAGTTCTTTCAATTTGAGCTCCGTCATTGATTTTCCTACTCGGATAACAAAGAACAGCAGTACATTGATAGATAACTTTTTTATAGACCAAGATAAGTTTAAGGACATAAATGCTTATCCTGTTGAGAATGGTCTTTCAGATCATAGTGCACAGCTTGTTACAGTACATGACATAGCTCCATGCAGTATAATAAATCAGACTTTCAAAGCAGTGCGTTCAATTAACAATATAAATATTGCAAACTTTAGGGAAAGCCTACAGCAGCTAGACTGGGATGAAGTGTATAAGGAACCCGATGCAAACTTGAAATATAACTTATTTCACAATACATTTTTAAGGGTATTTGAAAATTGTTTTCCCAAGAAAATAGTTAAACATAATTCCAAGAAAACATATAAAAAACCTTGGCTAACTAAAGGAATAAGAATATCTTGCAACCGCAAAAGAGAACTGTATCTAACAGCAAGATGGAGTACTGCCCCCGAAATTGTTCAATATTATAAAAACTATTGTGCGGTACTAAGAAAAGTTATTAAAAAGTCCAGAAGCATGTGTATCATGTCTGAGATCAGTAACTCTGATAATAAAATTAAAGCAATTTGGAATATTATTGAAAGGGAAACAGGGCAACCAAGAGCACAGGAAGACTTTAGTGCAATAAAATTGAATGACAAGTGCACTAACAAACAATCAGAAATTGAAAATATTTTGAATAATCATTTTTTAAATGTTGTGGAGAAAATAGGATCTAGATCTTCACTAGAAGAGGCAAGGCTATTAATAGAAGAGGCCATACCTGCACAGTTTGAAACAGCTGTAATTCCACCAACCTCTCCCTCTGAAATCAGTAAAATAATAAACTCACTGAAAAGTAAAAGCTCTTACGGAATTGATGGCATTTCCAGCAAAGTACTTAAAGCTTGTTCCCCACAGATAAGTAGAATTCTCAGCCACGTATGTAATAGCTCTTTGGAGCAGGGTGTTTTCCCTGATAGACTGAAATATGCCATTGTAAAACCATTGCATAAAAAGGGGGATATGTCGGATGTCAACAACTACCGCCCAATCTCTCCTCTGACAGCTCTATCAAAAATTTTTGAGAAAGTAATGTATTCAAGAGTAGCCTCCCATATTTGTAAAAATAAAGTACTAACAAAATGTCAGTTTGGTTTTCAGAAAGGCTTTTCAACAGAAAATGCTATATATGCTTTCACTGATCAAATATTAAATGCTCTGAATAACCGGACATCACCCATTGGTATTTTTTGTGATCTCTCAAAGGCCTTTGATTGTGTAAATCATGGAATTCTTTTAGATAAGCTAAATCATTATGGTTTGAGTGGGGCAGTGCACAAATGGTTTAATTCATACTTAACTGGAAGAATGCAGAAAGTTGAAATAAGTGGTTCGTGTAATGTTAAAACAGCTGATTCCTCAAACTGGGGTGCTATCAAGCACGGGGTCCCACAGGGTTCGGTCTTAGGTCCTTTACTGTTCTTGATATACATTAATGACTTACCATTCCACATTGATGAAGATGCAAAGTTAGTTCTTTTTGCTGATGATACAAGTATAGTAATAACATCCAAAAACCAAGAACTAAGTGATGTAATTGTAAATGATGTTTTTCACAAAATTATTAAGTGGTTCTCAGCAAACGGACTCTCTTTAAATTTTGATAAAACACAGTATATACAGTTCCGTACAGTAAATGGCAAAACTCCAGTAATAAATATAGAATTTGAACAGAAGTCTGTAGCTAAGGTAGAATTTTCAAAATTTTTAGGTGTGTCCATTGATGAGAGGTTAAACTGGAAGCAACACATTGATGGTCTGCTGAAACGTCTGAGTTCAGCTACGTATGCTATTAGGGTTATTGCAAATTTTGGTGATAAGAATCTCAGTAAATTAGCTTACTATGCCTACTTTCATTCACTGCTTTCGTATGGCATCATATTCTGGGGTAATTCATCGTTGAGTAGAAAAGTATTCATTGCACAAAAACGTGTAATCAGAATAATTGCTGGAGCCCACCCACGGTCATCCTGCAGACATCTATTTAAGGATCTAGGGATCCTCACAGTAACCTCACAGTATATATATTCCCTTATGAAATTTGTTGATAATAATCCAACCCAATTCAAAAGTAATAGCAGTGTGCATACCTATAACACCAGGAGAAAGGATGATCTTCACTATGCAGGGTTAAATCTGACTTTGGCACAGAAAGGGGTAAATTATGCTGCCACAAAAGTCTTTGGGCACCTACCAAACAGCATCAAAAGCCTGACAGATAGCCAACTAACATTTAAAAATAAATTAAAAGAATTTCTAGATGACAACTCCTTCTACTCATTGGCTGAATTTTTAGATATAAAGTAAGTAAGTAAAAAAAAAAAAAAAAAAAAAAAAAAAAAAAAAAAAAAAAAAAAAAAAAAAAAACTTAATCATTAGTGTCATGCAATATTTTGTGTAATGTAATTTCTTGTACAGACATCTTTTATTAACCTGACACGTTCCACATCATTACGAAGTGTCGTATTCATGATCTATGGAACAAGTATTAATCTAATCTAATCTAATCTAATCTTACTTCAGTTAAAACTTCCAGTCTGAGAGGCCTCATTCAATAGAGGGTTTGATGGGCTCTGTATTAGTAGAGCCATTCTGTTAAATTATTATAGTGTTTGTGAATTGTTATGGCTGCTCTATATAAGTACACATTCCAATGCTTTCTCTTCACTAAAATGCTCATCATGCAGGATTTTTTTATATGTATAAATACATAAAATTTAGTAAGATGAGCGTTTTAGAGAAGAAAATGTATTGTCATGTGCACAGCATAGAGTGGCCACAGAGAATAGCACAAATACTTTAATAATTTTCACAGAAAAGAAGGTGTTAAATTAAATAAAATGTGGATGCTGACTTTCACATCAGAAGAATGATGATCGGTTATTTTAACTAAGCACGATGGCAACAGCCAGAGACAATCACACAGTCTCCATCACCTGACAAACGGTGGTGCCTCTATGCAGCTCTACATGTGCTGGAGCGCTGAGAGCAGTTGTTGTTTTACCTTTGAAGACGTCTCCTGCAGCCTGAGACAAGACTTCAGAAAACAGCTTCACTTATCAAGCACTGGCTAGCAACTAATAAGTTTTAACTGAAGAATTCTTACTGTCTACAAGATGTTATTTGAAGACTGTGGAAAAAACTGTATCTCTCTGTCTGGGTTTTATGTCATCTCTAATATAAACAGGCAAGATTCTCATGGATTGGTTGTGACTTGATCGGGAACAGTTACACCTTGAGAGATGTGTGAATGCACCAAATTCACTCATTGGGTGTTAGAGATATCTCTGCACACCCAAAATGATGATGTTATGTGTGCAACATCACTTAGAAAAACATAATCATATTCTTTCACAGCACTGTGAATTGTACACACTAAGTAAATAATTGGCAACACTTTTGAAACTACCCTGCTTCAGCACATAATCTGGGCAAGACAATGCTAAGGCTAGAAAAAAAATTCCAAACACAGAAAGAAGTTCAGTGACATGTTGCTGCAATTTCTCAACAACTCTTACAATGCACATTTAAGAACATGTAACATCATATAGAATTATAGGAGTTACAATTTTTGAAACTCAGTCAGTTTCCCATAAGGTTGTGTTTCCTTTGCAACATCCTGTACTATGAATTTATAAATCTATGTACAGCACCCACAACAATTCATTATGAAAGTTTACAGCACAAGAAAGTGAGAGATTTTCACACAAAGGCAACTACAGGAGGTTACAAAGAGAGAGGACAGTTTGACAGTAGTTACCCCCAGGATGTGTGACTCTTAGTGCTGCTGCAGGAAACATTATATGTAGAAAGACAATACTCCAAGCTTTCCGAAATATATGTTCCTTGTTCAGGAAGGAAAGAGGTATATGTTAGAAGAGCTTGATAAGAAAAATGTGTGTGTGTGTGTGTGTGTGTGTGTGTGTGTGTGTGTGTGTGTGTGTGTGTGTGTGTGTGTGAAGGGGGGTAAGGGAGAATGGTGGGGGTGGAGACTCCAATTCCTTTTTCCTCATTGAAGAAAGTACAGGAACACTGTTTGCTATTATGTGTTTCTTTCAGCAGTTGTTAGAATTGTGCTTCTTGCAGTTAAGTAGCCTGTCACTTTGAAATTTTAGCAATTTTTTAAAATAAATTTTCCATTTTTCAACTATTTGGTCGGTGAAAAAAATCTGGTAACCTCACTTGTGTAGCTCCTTAATGTTGTGGCTAAGTGGTTAAATGTCAAACTGCAAATCAAAGATGTGGAGTTCATTCTTCAGTTGGCCACGACATTTTTTTCCCACCATTTACCTCTTCTTTTGCCTCTTTCAGTTATTTTATCAAGTCAAAACTGTCAAGTCAGTATGGAGTCCATGTTAAATTGTAGGTCCCTTATGATTGACTGAGTAACTTAGTTTAAAGGTTGAGGAAGGTATGGGCACTCACCTCCAAGATGACTATGCCTAGTGAAGTGCTGCAATGTTCAAATCAACCTTTGGGCTAACAAAAGCTCTCACAAACAGCTGTGATCAAGTACTGTCTGCAGCTCCATTAAGATATGAAAATTTAGAGGCCTGTACGAAAAATGCTGGCTAGAGATCAGTTTTGACCTTAGTTCACAAAATGTACCTGGTTCACAAATCCACTCCACTTGAATTCTAATGAATAGCTGAGGTTCAGAGTTTAGCTAAATTAGCATATAACACACTGGGAAACAATGCTAAATCAACTAACAACACAATTATTGCACTTTGACCATATATATTAACTGCACATTGTAGAAATTTTTTGTTGTAAATGAGGAGGGAGAAAAAACTGGACAAATGTTATCTGATCTCTTGAAGAAACTTCTCCACAGCCAAAAAAACATTGATATAGGCAGATATGTGTAAAGTAAATGAAACGATATAATATGATCCATAGCATGTAAAGCTCTATAACACTGTATGCTGCCACCACAGTGCTCCATTATCTTGGAAATGGCAAGCAGCATTTTCAGATGATATGATTTTGAAGCTTAGTTTTATGATAATTATCTTTATAACCAATATGACACTACTGTGAAAAGGACAAACTGCTGCATATCCACACAGAGGAGACGTTGAGTCACACACAGCCACAACAAAAAAAGTGCTACACATTCGAGCTTGCGGCCAAACACATGACCACTGTCTCTGGCCACTGAGGCTGCACTGTGAGCATCTGCACCTGGTGGGAGAAGCAATCTGTGTTTTGTGGTTATGGTAAGTAGGAGGCTGGGATGAGTAGGGTACAGTGTTGCATGTGGAAGAATGCATGGATGTGGATGGGATATGGTAAGGCTGCTAGGTAAAGTCAGGAGGTTTAAGGAGAGGGGATTGGCATGGAAACAAAGTGAAATGCAGTAGGGGAAAAAGACTAATGAGTGTTTTGGTGGAATAGAAAGCTGTGTAGTGCTGGAGTGGCAGTAGGGAGTGAACACATGAATGAAAGACAGAGATTAGAGAAGGCTGAGACCAGGGGGCTACGTGAATTCAGGATATCTACATCATAATCTGCAAGCCACCAAATGGTGTGTGGCGGATGGTACTGTCAGTACCACTATCTGATCCCTCCAACCTTATTCCTCTCGCGAATAGTGCATGGGAAGATTGTCGGTAAGCCTCTGTATTGGCTCCAATTTCTCAAATTTTCTTCTCATAGTCAAAACATGAGATGTATTGGGAGGGGGGAATGGTAATATGTTGTCTGACTCTTCCTGAAAAGTGCTGTACTGAAATTTTAATAGTAAATCTCTCTGTGATGCACACTGGTCCTCTTGTAACATCTGCCAGTGGAGTTTGTTTAGCATCTGTGTAACGTTCTATCGCCAGCTAAATGATCCCATGGTGAAGTGCGCTGCTCTTTGTTGGATCTTCTCTATCTCTTATATCATTCCTCCCTGATAAGGATCCTAGGTAGATGAACAATACTGTGTGCTTTTCCCACTATCTGTTTTATATGGTCTTCCCACTTAAGGTCGCTCTGCATAGTTACACCTATATATTGTAAGTCAGACGCTGTCTACACCTGTTTGTCGTTAGTAGCGTAGCTGTACAGTAGTGAATTTCTTTTCCTATGTATGTGCAATACATTACATTTATTTACATTCAGGGTCAACTGCCAGAGTCCACACCATTCATCAATTCTGTGCAGGTAGTTCTGCAAATTCTTATTATCTTCTGGCGTTGCTACTTTGGTATAAACAACAGCATCATCTGCGAATAGCCTTAAAGAGCATCCGACACTTTCTATCAGTGAATCCAATCACAGGCCTGCTCCAATACTCCGTAAGCTCTTTTTTTTCCTTTTTTTTTCATTAAACAGGAGTGTGGGATGATGTCAAATGCCTTACTGAAATCAAGGAAGATGGCATCGATCTGAGAGCCTTGTCCACTGCACTGTTGATCTCATGGAGGAACAGAGTGAGCTGAGTTTTGCAGGATCTCTGTTTGTGGAATCCATGTTGACTTTTATAGAGGAGATGTTCATTTTCCAAGAACGTCATACTTCTTGAGCATGAAACATGTTCCATAATTTTACAACAGACTGACATCAATGATATAGGTCTATAATTGTGAGCATCTGTCTTACAGCCTTTCTTAAAAACAGGAATGACCTGTGCCCTTTTCCAGTCGTTAGGTACCTTTCATTGCTCAAGTGATGTACAACAAATTACTGCTATAAGGGGAGCAAGTTCTTTTGATAAATCTTTATACAATCTTATAGGTATCTCATCTGTTCCTGAAGCCTTTTTGCTACTAAGCGATTTTACCTGCTTTTCAGTTCCGCAATTGACTATCTCAATACCTGCCATTTCGATGTAAGTATGACACTTGAAAGGAGGGACAGTGTTACCATCTTTCACAGTGAAACAACTTTGAAAGATTGAATTCAGAATTTCAGCCTACTGTCTGTTATCTTTTGTTTTGGTGTCAGTGTGGTTGCTGAGAGAATGATTAAGTGATTTTGACTGACTTACTGATTTTACATATGACCAAAATCTCTTAGGGTTTTTTATTCAAGTCAGCTGACAATGTCTTACTTTCAAAATCATTGAACACTTCTCTGAGATAAAGTGCTCTTTGTTTACATAGTGCTTCTCTAACACAGCCATTAAAACATGGTGGATCATTCCCATCCCCTAAAACCTTACTTGGAACATACTTGTCTAGGGAATATTGAACGATGCCTTTGAATTTTTTCCATTTCTCCACATCTTCATCCTCATCACCGAATATTTGATGCTGACAGCTGAGATCTTAAATTTGTATCCAGTCATCCTTGCTGAGCAAATATATCTTCCTACTTTCTTAATATTCCTTGTAGGACCCATCATCATAGATGCTGTCACAGCCTTACGATCACTAATACCTTCCTCTACGTTAACTGATTTGATAAGTTCAGGTCTGTTTGTTGCCAGGAGGTCTAAGACATTACTCTCGTAAGTTGGTTCTCTAACTATCAGTTCAAGGTTATTTTTGGACAAGACATCCAGAACAATGCCACAGGATTTCCTGTCTCTGGTACCAGTTTTGACGGCATAACTCTCCCCATCTATACCTGGCAAGTTGAAGTCACTCCCTATCACAACATCATGATCAAGAAAATTACTAATGATACTCTGCAAGTTATGTCTGAAGTGCTCTAAAACTACAGATCCTGACCCAGGTGGTCTATAAAAGTATTCAATAACCATTTTTGACCATTCTTTGGTACTCAGTTTCACCCAGGTTTATTCTCATTTGGAATCTGTGATAACCTCGCTAGATTTTATTGAATTTTTACTACAATAAACATGCTGCCACCATTGGCAACTTACCTATCCCTATGATAAATATCCAGCCTGATCTTAGGCTTTCATTGTCACTGACGTCTGGCTTCAACCAGCTTTCTGTTCCTAATACTATCTGTGCAGTATAACCTTCAGTAAGCAATACTAATTCTGGGATCTTTCCTTGGATGCTCCTGCAGTTTACTAAAATCATATTAATCTTTTCTAATACATAGGATACACTGCAGTTAAAAAAAGCTGATATAGGTGGGAAGAGTCCAGAGGTGCGGACTGTGAAGCAGTCACTGAAGTGGAGCACATTGTGTTGGGCAGCATTTTCAGAAACTGGGTGGTCCAGCTGTCTCTTGATCACAGTTTGTCAGTGACCATTATTGTGGACAGACAGCTTGTTGGTTATATACTAAGATGGTATCTGTTCTTTGATGTATGTCAATGCCTGTAAGCAGCTAAGGGTGTTCATTTCATTGTAATTTAGCTTGTTGGTTGTCGTGCACACATGGAAAGCAGCACAGTGATTGCAACTTAAGTTTGTAGACCACATGACTGGTTTCACAGGTATCTCTGCCTGTGATGGGATAGGTAGAGCTTGTGACTGAGCTGGAATATTTGGTAGTGGGAGGATGTATGGGATAGATCTTGCATCTAGGTCTACTGCAGGGAAATGAGCCATGAGGTTAGGGGTTGGAAGTATGGGTGAAGTAAGGATGGATGAGGATATTGTGTAGGTTTGGTGGACTGTGGGAGGTGTGGAA
This sequence comes from Schistocerca gregaria, assembly GCF_023897955.1. Taxonomy (NCBI): domain Eukaryota; kingdom Metazoa; phylum Arthropoda; class Insecta; order Orthoptera; family Acrididae; genus Schistocerca; species Schistocerca gregaria. The sequence continues at coordinate 77,609,082 of NC_064930.1, forward strand.
AGGACAGTAGGTAGGACATTTCTCATTCCACAGTACAACAAGGGGTGGCTGAAAACCTGGTGGAGAAAGTGATTCAGTTGCTCCAGTTCTGAGTGTTCCATTGTGACAGGACAGTAAGAATGTGGAAGGTAGTAGGTGACTGGGGAGACAAGGCATAGTAGATACAAGACTGGGAGGCAAAGTTTGGGCTGTGCAGGCCTCAGCAAAACCCTTGGTATATTTGGAAATTGACTGCTCGTCACTGGATTGGATGGTCATGTGTAGCTAGACTGTGTGGAAGGGACTTCTTAGTATGGAAGAGGTGGCAGCTGTCAAAGTGGAGGGACTGCTGGTGGTTGGTAGATTTGATGTACCCAGCATGTAACCACAGTGCCACCAACACACAACTTAACACTTGTATTAGCAAATAATGATAACTTACTTGACTTACATATACGCACTTATTATTTCTGTCTGTTGGTGCACAAGCATTTGTAGCAGTTAAATCAAATATTCAGTAGCTAAAAATTTAATGGCAAATTGTTTAACTGCTGTTATTGAAGCATAGAGCCATTTTTGTAAGATACATTCAGTCATTATTTGCTGCTGTTGAACTCTGTATACTTTGCTGTTCACTACAAATAGCTGAAATTAACCTTTCTTACTCTGCTGTAAAGCGTCTGTGTAACATAAGTAACAATTTCTGTATTATTTACTTCACTGTCACTTGTACCTGCATCAAACAGGTCCGTTCTTTTGTAGTGTGTCTACATTGTGAACTGACAACTGCAATCAAATGCAACTCGATTCATGAAATTTTATTAGTCAAAATAAAAGCTAGTTAACAGCAAAATAATCTGAGATTAATGTTTACAGAATGAAAATTTCACAGTTCAGCTCAACCGGGGTTCATTTTTTATGTTAAACTAAGATGAACTGTTTTACACACTTAGCCTTTACAGTATTAAATTTCCTGATTCTAGAAATGGGTTGATTTTATCTGTTGTTGTTGTTGTGGTCTTCAGTCCTGAGACTGGTTTGATGCAGCTCTCCATGCTACTCTATCCTGTGCAAGCCTCTTCATCTCCCAGTACCTACTGCAACCTACATCCTTCTGAATCTGCTTAGTGTATTCATCTCTTGGTCTCCCTCTATGAATTTTACCCTCCACGCTGCCCTCCAATACTAAATTGGTAATCCCTTGATGCCTCAGAACATGTCCTACCAACCGATTCCTTCTTCTCGTCAAGTTGTGACACAAACTTCTCCCCAATCCTATTCAATACCTCCTTATTAGGTATGTGATCTACCCATCTAATCTTCAGCATTCTTCTGTAGCACCACATTTTGAAAGCTTCTATTCTCTTCATGTCCAAACTATTTATTGTCCATGTTTCACTTCCATACATGGCTACACTCCATACTAATATTTTCAGAAACAACTTCCTGACACTTAAATCAATACTGGATGTTAACAAATTTCTCTTCTTCAGAAATGCTTTCCTTGCCATTGCCAGTCTACATTTTATATCCTCTCTACTTGGACCATCATCAGTTATTTTGCTCCCCAAATAGCAAAACTCCTTTACTACTTTAAGTGTCTCATTTCCTAATCTAATTCCCTCAGCATCACCCAACTTAATTTGACTGCATTCCATTATCCTCGTTTTGCTTTTGTTGATGTTCATTTTATACCCTCCTTTCAAGACACTGTCCATTCCATTCAACTGCTCTTCCAAGTCCTTTGCTGTCTCTGTCAGAATTACAATGTCATCGGTGAACCTCAAAGTTTTTATTTCTTCTCCCTGGATTTTAATACCTACTCCGAATTTTTCTTTTGTTTCCTTTACTGCTTGCTCAATATACAGATCGAATAACATCGGGGAGAGGCTACAACCCTGTCTTACTCTCTTCCCAACAACTGCTTCCCTTTCATGCCCCTCGACTCTTATAACTGCCATCTGGTTTCTGTACAAATTTTATCTATTATGTGATAATTTTAAAGTCCTTTTAATTTAAGGATTTCAATGTTTAAAAAGCTGCACAGTTAATACTTCTTAAACTGCATGCCAATAAAGGACATGCTTGGTTAACATTTTAAGAAGTACATCAATTACTAATAGGTACAAGGGCTATAGGCAAATTATACTGTGTTATTAACTCAATTATCTTAGGATATAGACACAATGACTGGTCAGTATTTATCATCAGAAGGCAAGTACTGTCAATAAAATTCTACGTCATTTAGACAAATTTAAAAGTTTACTGACTAATGTGCATTCACTGTACAGTTCTTTACATTGACACGACCACCACCAAACTGGTTGAAAGCACAAATGGGACAACCAGTAGCCAGTTTCAGAGCAGGTTCAACACTAGCTCGTTCCAGCTCAAGTGCACCAACAGGCAATGGTGGGCAGGGGTGGCAGCAAACAGCTGACATGTTAACAGTAAGGTAGTGTACCTGACCTTACTGCCATGACCTCACACTTGTGGTTCATGCATGCAGAGAATGTGTGCCATGGGGCTACATAGTGGGCACCCTATACTAGCTGTGCCTGCCCGCAAGGGAGTTGATGGACACTCCCCAGTGCCCAAGGTCAGCACCAGAGCAGTCTACTGTACATAGACCTGACTGCCTGCTACTGCTGCTACACCACTTGGGCTATCTGGATCCTCCGAGCTCACTCTATTTTGCCTCAACTCAGCAGACATGAACTTGCTCTTTGACACATACTCACATCCTGCCATCCTCCTGGACTCGTCTTCCATTAACAACTGCTCTTTTCCTCCACCAGTACATTTTTTATTTACTTGATTATTTAATGTATTTCACTTTTACTTACCTATCTTCATCATTCTGTACCTCTCTCTGTCATTGGTGTTTCCCATCTTCTTATCTTCTTCCTACCTAGTTACCTGTTGCACTGTTCATTCCACTGCAGTATTCTGCCTTTACTTTTCTCCTCATGTGTCTATCTTCTGTTGACAAATTGACTGGCACTGTGATGTAATCTTTCACCATCTACTCTCTGTGATGCTTCCACCTTCATCTTTGTCTCCACTTCTCCTCTCTACAAGTGGGTATTGCATCCCAGAGTCTGACTGAGCAACCCTTCTTTACTAACCTTCTGCAAGCTTCCCTCTGCATCTACATCTCCATATGTACTCTGCAAGCCAATACATAGTGCATGGTGGAGGTTATCTTGTACCACTGCCATTCATTTTCTTTCCCCTTCCACTCACAAATGAGACAGAGGGAAAAACCACTATCCATGTGTTTCTGTTTGAGTCAAAATTTCGATTATGTTGTGCACTGTCCTCGCACAAGTTGTAAGCTGGCGGCAGGGGACTCATTCTGCAGTCAGTCACAGGTGCCAGTTCTTAAACTTTCTCAATAGTGTTTCACAATGTACCAGCATGAGCCAAAGGTGAGAGCTTGCTCCTGAAAGTGTACTATTAATCACAAACCACTGGCTCACTGTTACTCCACACCGTCCAAGGAGCCACGGCATCCCTATGCAGTTGATGACTGACCAAGTTATCATAAGCTGGAACACTTTGGCATACATTGTACACAATATCTGTGGCAGCCACTTGAGAATCTTCCTCTGGCAAATATAAATACTGGCCATTCATCCAATGAATCGGCAAGTCAATGAGTTGGTGTTTGCAGTAGTATCGGCTCCTGCCGTGTGGCCACCGTCGCCCAGCTGTCATATTGATTGCACTGCCTGGGGTCCAGCCCTAGCACTGATAGGCTCAGGGCCTAACTGAAATCCTTAACTGAAATCCTTCCAATCAATGAGATATCCCCCATGCCAGATGCCACTAGGCAGATACAGAACCAGATGATGATGATGATGATGATGTTTGGTTTGTGGGGCATTCAACTGTGTGGTCATCAGCATCCGTACAAAGTCCCAGTTGTTACATAGTCAAATTATTACAAAGTCCAATCGAGCCACTGTCATGAATGATGATGATAATGATGAAATGGTGAGGACAACACACACAACCAGCCCCTGGGCAGAGAAAATTCCCAACACGGCGGGGAATCGAACCCGGGACCCCGTGATCCACAGGCAGCAACACTAGCCACTAGACCACGAGCTGCAGACAGTTGCAGGACCAGGCTTCATATTCTGATGCCTTTGTTGCCACGGGCCATAGCCATCAGCCAGTCAGCCTCTCCTACAGCTGAGCCACCTCATTCCAAAGCTGAAGCAGGACAAATGGCTGCCTAGGAATGGAAACATCACTGGGTCACCTCTTTGTTGTGCTGAGCTAGGTGTAGCAACTGCAGGCTATCTCTCCTCTGCCCATTGTACAGTGTGATCTGTGGATTTGAAGTCCCCAACCCTACCTCACATAGGTATGAGTCTACTGTTATAAACCACCAGGAAATAAATAAATGTTTCCAGTATCCTCAAGCTGCTTACCTCCTGTAGTGAACATCCACACCCCTACAGTGAAAATGTCATCTTCCATCCAAGGTTTCTCATTTGAGTTCAAGGAGTATTTATGTAAAGCTTGTATGTTGATCAAACCTAATGGTAACAAATCTGGCAGCACACCTCTGAACTGCTTCTGACCATTTCATATCATTTCATTATGTTATGCCCAGATATTTAATCAGCATGACAGTGTCAAGCAGCACATTGCCTATGCTGCTCTTTCCTCTCTGAAAAATAAACTAAAAGTTCCAAAAGCTAGGATAGGGTTTTGTAATTCTATATGCTTCTTTTCCAAGTATTTAGTATTCTTCCTGCAGGTGATAACTAATAGACAACAATTCCATTTACCGTAATTTTATAATTTTTACACATTAATATGTTATATATCTACAGAGTCACATACTGTATGTAATTGGTGAGTGCTGTTTTGGACAGTAAATAGCATCCACCAACCAGCAAGCTGTAGTTCATTAACCCTTTGACTGTTCTGTGTCAGACTACACAAACAACTTTCCTCGTTTTCATACATAAGTTTTTGCACATTATGTATGTCTTCTTCTTTTCCCACTGATCTCATAAGTGAGCTGACATAGGGAGTTTTGTAGGGCATTCTTTATGTTTGCCACCACCACTTTTCTTTCACTCTGTGTGAATGATTTTGAATATTTCTTTGATTACATTCAAGTACAAGTTTTTGATAGTCAATTTTTGTCACATATTTGCAAAATAATAATAATCTTTTGAATGTCATCATATCCAAAATATGGATAAATAATTTCTTGACCCACTTTAGAAGACTTAGGTGTACCTTACACTGTTTAGATGAGCATGATGCTTTGAGTGACTTATCACAATGATTTGTTGTAATCAATTACCATACTCAGTTTCAATTACAGGGCACCAGTCTTCCAATCTCTCTAAATGCATTTCAGATTTGTGAAATGATGATAACACCCAAATACCTTTCTTGTCCTGCAGTTTCAGAGTGATAATTTTTCCCGATTTTGACAAGTGGAATGTTATTTCTCCTCCATTAAAGCCATTTCTTTGTGAATTCGCCTCATTGTACCATATGTGCTTGTTGCTCTGTCACAGAGCAAACAGAACAGGGGATGGGGGGTGGGGGGTGGGGACTCATATACTTATTACTGACAAACAAAATACGTCATTTATCCAAATATGGCTGGATTAATGGGACAGTTGTACTTTTAGGTACTCTTGCCCTAGCTTATCAATGTCTGTGTCTGCAACAACAAAAATGACAAAATCTAGTATATAATTTATCTTACATCACAACTAATAATAATTTCAATAATGAATCTACTTCTCCTTGCTGGGATATACTTCCCTGATAGCACTGAAACATCAATGATTTGTGTATGCAGGGTTTTTGATAGGGCAGAGAGTTTCCTTGAAAGCTTTTCAAAAATGTTGTACAATTTGTCCAGTTCTGAACATATAACCCCTGTATAGACACAAGATGTTGTCATGAGTGGAGCAGTCCCATCAACAGAAGACATTGATCCCCTGAAGTGTACTTTGGTAAAAAATGGTGCTTCCGACAAATGACCAGTTGATCAACAATCACCAAGGATGTCTCAGCTTTAACCTTTTCACTCTAGCCATTAGAAATGAAGGTGCAATGTAAATATACATTCGAGAGAGATTTGTGTCATGACACTTGTTTGTTCTGGATTTTGTCTTTGCTTCATGGTCTAACTGATATACATAGTAATTATTTGTTCTCATTGATTCTCATATTAACAAAAAGTCTGAAGAAACACAGCCAGACATTACTCACTTTTACCTGGGCTCTCTGGTCCAAAGAATATCTATCAAAGGGATTCTTCTTTGGATTTATATTTGCATGTTTGTATTTCATTTGTTTTTTGCCAGTTGGCTTTGTTGCTTCTACACGCAAGGCTGCAGACAGCAGTAAATGTCTTCTCAAAGTTGTTGGCTCTGAAGTATTTATTACATGGCATGAAGACTGAAAATCAGCTTGTATGGGTTGCAAATCATTCACAAAAGAATCTTCTTCTTCTGAAATATGTCTGCTGCTGAATATTCTTCTGAATTGCTTTCCATCATATCTATTTTAGTGTGATAAGTTTTTTAACAACCATCCACTAATACATCCTCCACTCTATAAATGACAATGAACATCAAAGCTTGTTTATTATTTATGAAAACTTTTACCATGAACAGTGACCTTAACAACAACATATAATGTTAAACACTCACATGTAAATGTGATGTAAGAGGACTGAAACTACATTGTGTTGATAGTCTTAGCACATTCGCACATTTGCAGGTAATTTTATGAAACACTTCACTACCAGGTTCTGACATGCTCTGGTTCATTTTTCTACTCTTCGCAGTGAATAAGAAAGAATATAATTTTTCTAAACAGAACATTTGTATGTTCAGGTAGATGGAAACATAAAAAAATTAACTCACCAGCACTATATTTAATATCACTTACTGATAGCCCTATTCCAAGATGTTGATTTTTTTTTCTCAGAACAAACTGTTCAAAAATGTCTTGCACCATCATCATGATTAAATAATCAGGGTTTTCTATTTTAATAATTAAGAAAAGGGGGAAAACATCTTTCTCAATACTCTTCCAGCAACTGAAAACCAGTGCACACTTGCGTAATGGAGGCAAATGTAAGTCACAGACATATATGCTGTATTACTGTAGCATGCCACTACAGCTGTCAAAGTAAAATGGCACAGCACATTGACAAATAGGAGTGTTGTGCTATAATTCATTGTCTGCATTTGAAGCTGAACAATGCTGCAATGCATTGGTGGAAATGTACAGTAAGATGTGCCACACCATATTACATAGTGGTTATATGGTACATATGTTTTCAGAATGATCAAACAGGTGTGAATGAGGAATGCGAAGAATGAAGTGAACTACCACTTCTCTCCAAAAATACAGGAAACACAGGAGAGGTGGGGGCCCTGGTGCTCAAACAACAACATATCAGAATTGAGGCGATGGTGGAGAAAGTGAAAGTTGGTCACGGATGTTTTCAACATCTTGCACGACATTTTGAAGAAAAAAAAGGTCACTGCCCCTTGGTATTTGTAACAGCTCACACCCATTCAAAAAGCCACAAAACTGAGACAGCAGTAGAAATGTTGGAGCTTCTGTACCCACTTAACCCCCACAGATGAGTACTGGGTGTATAATTCTGACCCTGAGTCAAAGGCAGTGGAAACCTGTGGGTTCACTGCCACTTGAAAGAGCTAAAGAAATGACTATCATTGGACAAGGTGATGCAAAGTGTGACTGCTGCAGTGCAGTAGTAACACTTTATGCTCGTAAGGGTGCAAACTGTCACAGGAGCAGACTACCAAAATCTCTAGTGATGTTATGAGCCACTTTCGACATGAAAAATCGCAGGGAGGTATTCAGGAGGGAAGGGGGGCGGGGGGGGGGGGGGGGTTCTGACTTCCTCCTCCTATGTCCATGAGGAAACCGTTGCATGTAAGACATTTCCATATTAGCAAGGGGATTTTCAAGCAAGAATGTCTCCTGGACAGCCAAAATGCCAATTTATACAACTACAGTGTCTGCCAAGTCATTAATCAATGAGAAAACTGCATGCACAGTAGGATGAATTTTCTGAGAAGGACTACCACCATCATGGAAGTTCAGGGTCACAAACTCGATTTTTTTAGAAGTGACATTTAAAACTTCATGACTACTCCTGATAAAGTTACATTCCTAGTGAGGTATGCTGGGTACCCAGTTGCAAAGGGTACAATGTGATATGTACATGCTATTCAGTCATGCAAGCCTCTTACAATTCTTTTGATCTCAGGCCATAACTGCACCAACACTTTATGCAACAAGCATTGTTACCGTACAAAATTTCTGGCCAAATCAGTGTAGACCAGAGACATCACTCACACTTTCAATTGTATTGTGAGACACAAAACATACAAGACTGCCCAGTAGTGGTCACCTGAGGTCAACAACATCAGCAAATGAATGATATCTAAGATAACAGCTCATAGATACCCATAGGAGAATGCAACAGAATTGTATGCCAGAGACCAGAAATTAGCTCTATAATACTCACTTTAAACACACCAGCAGGTCCTATGAAGACACCTCCAAACTCATTGTCTCCATAAACTCCAACCTGACTCACCAGTCTCCACCACTGGCCTTCTAACCGAAAACTCATCGCTAAAGTCTATAGTCCATGCAAGGAATCTACCCTTATAGAGAGAGTGAGGTCACAAGTTCACAATATGGCGATGACAACCAAAGATTCTTTCTTTCAATGTGGATGCACACCATGCCCAACCTCTTAAGGAGATCAGGAACTGCAAGTACAGTGTTCATAAGCATGTTACACTACATCAGCAGTGCCTGTGTGTGTGTGAGTAAGTCATAACCACAAGTTGCTATGACTGAAATAACACACAAATAACAACCTTTTTAGTCACAGGGATATAACAGTGGTGTTGCTGTCTGCCCATTCTTGTTTGACAGAGCACAATATTTTCCTCATTGTGGAAGTGGAATTAACAGGAATACAACCACTGTGCAAACTTTTTCATCTGAAGTATGAACTATAGCAATGTACTTTTCCCAAACACCATTCCTCCTCTTATGGAGCACACTTGTAATTGTTTGCATTACATCACTTAATTTTCATCATGCAAAGTCTCACTAAAACACGACTTGTTAGTCCACGGTCTCACAAAAAACAAGTCCATCTGATCCCAAAAAATGGTCATTTTTGCTTTTTGAGTGCTACTTTACAACAGCTACATCACACACTCAACTTCTGAACTATGTCATGACTAGCCTTACACTCCCACACACTTCAGGAAAAGAGAACATGTCATCAAGTTGGAAGCAGCTGTAGCACCACTGTTCTCAGACTCGTCACACTCATGGGCAGTGGGGAGGAGGCAGCCAGTATAGCACTGACATAAAAGTTGCACTTGACTTTTAATGTATGCAGCCCTCAACTCATACTTGTTCCAATCTCTACTGTGTGCTGCCTTGTTGGAGGCACTGGGAGGGTGTTTCAATCCAGACAGTACAAGACAGTCTCCACACAATCAACTTGCCTTTAGACATACCTTTTGAACAACAGTACAAATAAGCCTAACTCAATCACCATGGTGCATGAAGGAAGTGGGCATGGGAATACCTGGAGTGGAACCTGGATCAATGGTGCCAGTTTCTCTTCAGTGATGAGTGCAAGATTTGTAAAATGCCTGACAATAACTGTAGATGAGTGTGCAGGTAGCCAGGTAGCAATGCACATCTCCAGAATGCAATCTCATATGTTTAGCAAGGAGGTAGGTCAGTCATATTTTTGTCTTTCTTTGATTTATTCTTATGAGATATTCAATGCTCAGTGGACTGGTGATTTCACTGAACTTACACTGTAATTCTTTCTTGATTTTCACTGAGAATAGCAATGTCATCAGCAAATCATATTCCCTATTGAGTTCAAGCTCTTTACTTTGCCTTGTTACCTTTAGGATAGCATGGATGATATTTTTCAAAAATCTGATGATATGTCTCCAGGCTTGCACGTCATACCAATTGGAACAGTCACCTGGCTGACACTCCTTATATTGACTTCAGAAACTCTGAAGGAATATTATCTTTTAGTTCTGCCTTTTTTGATCACAAGTCTTCAAAAGCTCTATTACACTCTTACTCTAATACTGGATCCCCTAAGTCTTACAAATCAACTACCATTTCTGCCTCAGTCATGCCAGAAGACAAGTCCTTCCAGTCATAGAGGACTTCAAATGTACTCTTTCCATCTATCCATTCTCTCCTCTGTGCATAACAGTGAAATTCCCATTGCAATCTTAATGTTGACATCCCTGCATCTGACTGCACTGAAGGTGTACTGTAGAGGAGTGATACCTCTCACTACTGCTGAGTGTAATTTGAGGGCTGTACTGCAGCATGATTTTCCATGTTTTCCAGCTATAAAGTCAACATTTTGGCTATGAGTTCATCTTTCTACAAGATAATGCACAAAGACATCACACTGATCTTGTGAACACTTTTCTCTATGAGGTAAGTATCACAGACTTAAAATTAAAGTTCTTTCATTCTTATAGCACCAGTGTGGCAAAAACTCCTTTTATAAATTCTGTTCACTTTGAGTAGGCACACAGAGCAACATATATGGGTTTGTGAGAAATGTTTGCATTCACACAGTACACTTAGTGACATAATTCCTTAAAATAAAAATTTAAAAAAATTGTATGACTTACAACTATATGAGTAGGAAAGTTTGCTAGTACATTACCCATTATCAAAACCATGTTTCATAAACAAATTTTGTAATAAGAGCAACATTAGTTTGTGGCCAGTAAGATGTGTAGGAGTGGTGAATACATTAGAAGACCATGTAGTAAAGTTTGGCCATGGTGTGCAGTGTTTGCATAAAGGAAGTCATTACCTCAATTTAGAACCATTTTCCCTAATGCATGTGGGATCCAGTCCGCTCCCTCAACCACATGTGAGGGACAAAATGCTAATGGGAAACTGAGAGCCTATGTAAAAATGTAAAATAAATGTTGGTCTTCACACATGGTGTCATGGCTTTATGAGGTAACACATATAGTAGAAAGATTGGTTCTTCGAGTACTAATAACCACAATTTTTATATAGCCACATCACTTGTGCATTAATATGATGATAAGAATTATTACAACATTGATTTGACTGGATCTATGCAGACACTAATTTTTAAATTTATGAAGATATGTAATTCTCAAACTAACTATTTATTTAAATATGAAAAAAATTTAAAAATCTTTTATGAGCCAGTGCCAGAAAATTTGTGCATGTACAAATTAATAATGTGCATATCTGTATTACTATTATTACAAATTTTATGCTGTTTTCTTATTGTAGATGGACAAGAGTGGCTTTATTTTCATTCTTCAGTATTTTTGTTGTTGTGGGTTTATTACTGTACTTTAAAATCATTTGTACAGCATCTCCATTGTGTGGTATCCTGGCCTGGCAATAGATAAATCTTAAAAACAATGATTATCAATTCACTTTCCCATACATTTTAATATTTATTTTATGTGTCATTAAGGACTTTTTCTCTCTCCATTCTACAGAGCGTAATGCATCTGCTTTGAGAAGCTATTGTGGTAACCTCCTGTGGTTAGTCTGATACACTAACAGTCATGTTTTTTGTAACAGAACTACTCTGTCTCATTAAAAGTATCTGGACACCTCTGGACACCTATAAGTGTGTATTAATATGGGATGTGTCCTCCCTTCACCTTTATGATGGCTTCAACTCAGCTGGGGACACTTTCAATGAGGTGTGTAAATGTTGTGGACAAACAGGAGCCCACCGTTTCTCAAGAACGGAAACTGGAGAAGGTAGTAATGTTGGGTACTGGAGTCTGGAGTGGAGTGAACATTCTACCTTATCCCAAAGGTGTTCCATTGGGTTCGAGCTGGGGCTCTGGACAGGTCAGACCACAAACCATTTCCTCACAGATGCTGCTCTACAACAGGGTGCACTGTCAAGCCGATACAATCACCACTTTCAAATTGTCCCTCTACTGAACACAGTACATAATGCTGTAAAATGTGTTTACACCCCTCAGCATTTATGATTTTCTTAAGAACAATAAGGGAATCATGCCTTAGCCACAGAAAACATTGCAATACTGTAACACAACTTCCTCTGTACCTCATTGTCGGCACTACAGTTGGCGACAGGGAATGATCTCTGGGCACTTGCCGAACCCAAACCGTTCCACTGGATTGCCAGAGGGCATAGCATCATTCCTCACTCCAAATAATTTGTTTCCAGTCATCCACCATCCAGTGGCATCACATCTTACACCGCCTAAAGCACTGCTATGCACTGACTACAGAAATGTGTGGCTCCTGTGGATCTGCTTGACCACTGCTCCCCATTCTCCCCACAGTCAGTGGGCTAGCTGGACTGCTGGTAGCAATCTGGAACTCACAAGTCATTCCTTCCACTGATTTTGTGTAGTTTTTAAAAACCACCCTCTACAATGCTTGACAGTCACTGTCTGTCAGAAGGTGAGATATGCGCGTTCTCGAATAAGCTGCGGTTGTTCCTTCGCATTTCAATTTCACAATAATTCCACGAGCAATCGGTTTGGGTAGCTTTAGAACAGCTGTAATGTCCCTGATGGGTTTGTTACTCAGGTGACATCTGATGAGTAGTCTGCATTCCAAGTCATTGAGCTTTCCTGACTGGTCCATTCTGCTGTTACTACCTCTTTACTGACAACACAGTATTCCCCAACTTATTTTCTATTGGCATGTCCATCTCACACGATCAATTCCATATTACTTTTCATCAGATAGTGTGTGTACATTAAAGTCTCCAGAATAAAACTTTTACTCTGCTGCAGAGTGTCCACTGATTTGAAGCCTCTGACATATTAAAAGTGTGTGCCAGACCATAACACAAACCCAGAATCTTACTTTTCACCAGCAATCCTCTTACCAATGCAAATATCCCAGCAAGACTATGACCCACCCTCATAGCTCTACTTCTACCAGTGCCTCTTTCCTACTTTCCAAATTTCATGATTCTCCTAGAGACATTGTCAGACTAGCACTACCAAGAAATACCTCAGTCACAACTTACAGATGTGCCAAGATGTTTTGTTATAGCACACACTTCACTGCAGAATGAAAAATTCATTCTGGAAATATTCACCCAAACGTCACTTCTGCACAATATACTTTGTTGCAGGAGTGCTAGTCCTGTTGGGCACACATGAGAACTTCTGTGAAGAGTGGGAGGTAGGAGATAGTTACTGGCAGATATAAAGATGTGAGGGCAGATAGTGAGCTATGCCTAGATACCTAGGATGTTAAGGGGATTGCTGGCGAAAGGTAAGGTTCCAGGTTCGAGTCTCGCAAGGAGAGGTCCCCAGTGGTGGGACACACTTTTGAAACAATCTATATAGTGATATAGCTTATGGTCCAAGGAGCTATACCTTGTAGTCATTCACCTACATGGGCCATCGTTTCTGAGTAATTGAAAAAAATAAAAAGAATAAAATTCAGAATTTCACATAATACTCTATACTTTATAGCTTTAAATACAGCATTAGTTTACAGGCTTGTTGCATAGCTTAATGGTTAATGTAATGACTTCATATTCAAGAGAATGTGGGTTTGAATCTGACCAGGTACATAAGAAATGTTTTATTTTTAAATTCTTATTGGAATTATTTGTATAATTATTTTATTTAATTAATTGGTTTGATTGTAATTTTTTTCTATTCCTTCATCACATCATATTAATCATCATATGAAGTACATCATTTGCTCTAATTTTTCTTGCTATAAGTCTTTTGTACTTGGAATCCTTGTCATGCGATTCTGATTAATGTTATGTATTTAAATACATTTTATCACACCATATTTTTGTCCATGTTATTCCATTCATTATTCCTATTTCTCCTTTCACTTGAATTTCATTTTACTTATGATCCCTGATTTCTTTTAAATCATCATCCACATTATTTTGTCACTAAATGTCTGTATGACAGTTATCATCCAACAAAACACACATTCTCGACACCGTTGCACCATCAAAACAAATATATTATTTCATCATTTTTTTTTAACTGACAGATCAGCATTTTCAACAGTTCCGACATTATGATAGATAAATAAAAATAATTAAATTCACATGCACAAAGATTCCAAGTGGTAAAGAATGATAGGAAGAAACAATAAGAGGAACTGAAGAAGTTAATACACTGAGTAAAATGATGTGACAAAGGAATACAAGTAAGTATATTACATGTAAATTAACTAACGAAAATAGTGGTCAAAGTCATTTCAATAAAAATTTAAAAATAGAAGAAAAGTTTCAATGATCCTGACAATATCAGAACCCACATCCTTTTGCATGTGAGGTCAGTACCTTCACCACTGCGCTATGTGACCACTCTGTAAATTTACGCTATTTTTTAAGTATCACGCAAGGGTGAGTGGCTGCAGCACATGATTCCTTGCACCTTACCCTACATCACTGTCCAGACTGCATCAAAAAGTCAATCCCACTATTGGGACCTCTCCTTGTCAGCTTGCCACAGTTTTAATCCACCATGAAAGAACATTAAAGTATTTGGTGTGCTACAATTAGCTGACATAAAACCAACTGAGCATGCTTGGGATTAGTTGAACTCACAGTGTACCACAGAAGGGACTGTCCTCACACACTGGATGACCACTGGAGAGTAGCTGATAAAGACTACACAGACCATGGGGAAACCAAACATGCTGCTGTACAGAGGATGGTCAAACGTGGTACTGAAAGTACAAATATGGACAGGGAAAAATGTGATGTAGCTGTAAAAGATCTTGGACTATCAGACCATCTCTGTCAAATAACAAAAGTAAAATCAGGCATTGAATAATTCCCTAAACTACAAGCCTACAAATGACATCTATCAGAAATCAAAATAAAAGATTTTTCAAAAGAGCTAGAAAATCAAAATCTGGGATGATGTGTATAAGGAAACCAATGTGAATATGAAATTATCTAAATTCTCCACGTTGTTGAAACTGAATTTTGAAAAGGCATTTCCAAAAGTATGCATGTCTGTATCAACATCCCACAAAAACAGGTGGATAACAGCAGTTATTAAGAAGTCCTCCCAAACACTTAAACACCTCAGTTCCATGAAAAAGTTTTGCAATGATCCATAATTCTTAAATTAAGATTTGCAGTGATCCAGCATTCTTAAATTTCTATCATAGATACAAAAAGATCTATAGGAAGATGCTGATTGCTGCAAAAAGTCATTTAATGACAAAATAGTATATAATGCAGAGAATAAAAGCAAAACAGTCTTGGATGTTCTAAAAAAGGAAATGGGGAGAGGCAAACAAATGCAGAATAACATACTGCTAAGGGAGAGGGATAAGGTAATAAATGATGCACAACACTTAGAAAACTATGTAAACAAGCATTTTTCAAGTACTGCAGAGAAGTTACAGCAAAAATTCCCCAAAACAAATATAACACCTGTAAATAACGTTGCACTAAATACAATGATGTTACTTCCAACCACAGAGAATGAAGTCAATAAAAAACTGTTCCAAAACTAAAAAATAAAAAGTCAGTAGGCTTAGATGAAGTACCAATGTTTGTACTGAAACAATGCATAGGGATTATACAAGGCCCCTTAACAAATACAATAAATGAATCCTTCACATCATCAGGGATATTTCCAGAGCAGTTAAAACAGGCAAGAGTTGTACCTTTGCTTAAGAAAGATAATGCAGAAGACTGAAATTTCCAGCCCATTTCCCTGTTGTCAGGATTCTCAAAAATAATAGAAGCAATTGTGAAAGACAGATTAATGAATTACCTGAATAAATACAATCTTTTAAGCAAATCACAGTTTGGTTTCTGAAGTGGCAAAAATACTGAGACAGCCATAGTAGAATACACAAAAGTTGTACCTGATGCTCTTGATAAAGATGAGTGTGCCACAGGCATATTTTTGGATCTTTCTAAGATGTTTGATACAGTCGACCACAGGAGTCTATTAAATAAATTAGAAGCATTAGAAATAAGAAGGGTAGCTAATGACTGGTTTCAGTCATACCTAACGGATAGGCAGACTTCAAATAGATCTAAACATTTAATAAAACACTTATCAGATTCAAAATACATTATTATAGGGGTTCTGCAAGGTAGCATATTAGGACCAATACTGTTCCTGATATACATCAATGACTTTCCGAGTACTGATAGTCATGGTGAAAAATTCTCTTCGCTGATGACAGCACTATTTATAGTCACTGAGAAAACAAGAGAGCTCCTTGCTGAGAAAGCAAATGTAACTCTCAAGGAAATTTATGACTGGTCAATAAGCAATAAAGTGACACTGAACATAAAGAAACTAATGCCATGAATTTCAGTTTGAAGAGGAAAAATGATAATGTTAAATTAAATGTAGATGGCACCTCTATAGACTGTGTAACACATTCAAAATTTCAAGGAATGAATATTGATTCTCAGCTGAAGTGGTGTGAACACTCAAAGGCACTTGCAAACAGAATGTTATGCTCTTAGAATCCTATCATCAGTGTGTAACATGCAGTGTCTTTTAGTTACATATTATTCATATGTACACTCAATTCTTATCTATGGCATTCTTTTTTGGGGAACCAATGCACAAAATATGAACACAATTTTCACACCCCAGGAAAGAGCTATAAGAATAATAATCAAAACTAATAGTCAAGCTCATTGTAAAGATCTGTTCAAAACACTGGGGATTTTAACTGCTCCATTTGAATACATTTACCAGTCAGTTGTACACATAAAAAATAACATTGGTAATTACTGCACAAACAACTCTGTCCATGACAATGCAACAAGAGATAGACTCAACTTACATTTAACAAGAAAAAATAAACATAAAACTCAAAACAGCATTTTTTACCATGGAATAAAACTGCACAATAAATTACAAAAAGAGATTAAATACACTGAAAAAAATACACTTATTTAAAAAGGCAGCTAAAAAGTACCTGTTATGCAATACATTTTATACATTGAAGGATTACTTAAATAAAACAAGGTAGGGATTTGAAAAAAAATTATACAAATAATAATAATAATAATAATAATAATAATGATTATAAAACATCCAGCATTCCACATAACACCTCCGATTTTTTTTTTTGCTTCTTTTTTTCGTTTCTAGAAATACTTACCACCAAGCTATGGATAACACAGTACTAACACCTCTTCCTCTTTCTGAGCTCAACATCTCACTCATTATGGAGGGATTCTGACTCAGTTTTTTAGGATAGCAAATGGAAAGTTACAGTACAGAAAATGGGAAAATGGCCCAGAGATCGCCAGTGTTTAGTTACAGTACAGAAAATGGCCCAGAGATTGCCAGTGTGTGTGTGTGTGTGTGTGTGTGTGTGTGTGTGTGTGTGTTTGGGGGCGGGAAGAGGGGGGGGGGGGGGGGGCGAATGAAGTGTTACGAAACAATGTGTGTGCAATGACTGATAGTGAGATATGACTGAACAATGTGGCATTACATTATTTAATAAGTTTTTTTGTAAAAAATAGTATACCAGGAGTAAATCTAATGATTGTCTCTAACTAGAAGTTTGTAAATATATGTTTATGCGAATTACCTTATTCTAAATTGATCTAAACTTGTAAATACTATTCTGTTGTAAATTTCACAGTTTAGTTACCTTTCCCTGCTGCCTTCAAATCTAAGCCCATATGTATTCACAGATGTGCAGACGTGTGCACTCCCCCCCCCCCCCCCCCCCTCCTAGTTTATGAGGAATATCCCTCTTACATCGTAGATCCAGGATGGAAGATCACACGATCTTCTGTCGAAGGACCTAGTGTACAGGTAATTTCCTCCCGTGATGTGCACTACTTAGTATCACTATCTGACAGTTCCAAAATGTGGCTTCACTGTACTCTGAATTCTAATTTTCTGATTGAAAGAAACTTTGCAGCCACAGTAGGTAAATTTATAGGCTCAGTCAATTTTCTGCATATCTAAGTTCATTTGCTTGTCATTAAGAGAGCAGATTTACGATAAAGTCTCACCTGCATATCCTATCTGTACAGCAAGTCTTGTCAGTTTGGCCTGCAGTACAGACTTATGTTTCTTTGATGTCAATGGACGTCCTTCTTCTTGAGAGCCCGTGTAACCTCGGAACCTGCCCATTGTTGAAACTGATGCTGATGGAACGTCTTTACCGGCTTCTGCATATGGAGAAACAAAATAACAATTTTGGTCACTTTTTATAAGAAACATAATTACAAGCTAATAATTTTAGAAAACAGTATTATTATTTTGAAAACAGTCTTGATCACAAAAAATATTTATTAAAATGGTAAATGGCTTCAATCAATTATGATCACCTTCACACCATTCTCTGAAATACGGTACCAGTAACATTACAACCTAGAGGTACACAGAAATAATGTAAATTAAAAATTAAGACCATTAAAATCAAAGAAAATTAATGAAAAGATTTATATCCTAGGGTAGTGAGCAGACATAGTGGGCAGAGTGCAAAATATATGTGCAAAGACACAAATGTTGACAGCAGAATAGTGTGAACACACAATAGTTACACAGGAGGAACCCTGCCCAATGCATGCCGCATGAAATCATTAGAAGCCAGTGAGAAGAAGTGTAAGATAAAAATGTATCAAAAATATTAGAAGTGTAAATCTGAGTATCAAAACATAGAAATAACACATTTAATTACATCAGCATTAACTACTATGAGCAACTGTTAATCCGTAAACTGATGATAAAAAGTAGGTACAGAATCCAATAATAACCAGCTATGGGATCAGAAGCTGCCCTCTGTGTCCAGTATGTTAAAGTACAAAACAAACTGTAGGAACACTGTCACAGTAAAGATGATTAAAATTGATGCCACTGGTTGTCACAGAGATAGCATAATGGGCATTGACATAGTATGTCCCTGGGAAGCACATGATGAACCAAAGATGTAATGGCAAAATGACAACAGGCAGACACTGTTAGTCACTATAGAGATGGCATTTCAGTGAAGCACTTATGTGTTGAAAAACAGACACAATCAGTTGCCATAGAGGTGTATACATTCAATGAGCCACCAGGAATCGATGAACAAAAGAGTCACACATCCAGCACGGATCTGTGGTAATCCAGATGTCACGTATTCTAATGGTGACAAGAAGACACCGCTGGGCATAACGGAGATGATAATGTCAGTAAACAATACTAAGTATGCAGATTGAAAAGTAATTGGCCTAGAACTTGAAAACTGAAAATATATACAATGGCCAGAATGACCACTAAAGGAAATAAGTATAATTTAAGGCAGCATATACACTATATGGATCATGTAGCCCAAGCATATAATGAGATTGAAAACAATATTATATTTTTAGTAAACTGTTTTTAATGTCATTTTATTTATTCATGCTTTCAGCAGACAACTGTGTCTCTACAATAAAATTAAAAAAAAAAAAAAGTTCAAATGGCTCTGAGCACTATGGGACTTAACATCTGAGGTCATCAGTCCCCTAGAACTTAGAACTACTTAAACCTAACTAACCTAAGGACATCACACACATCCATGCCTGAGGCATGATTCGAACCTGCGACCATAGCGGTCATGCGGTTCCAGACTGTAACGCCTAGAACCACTCGGCCACCCCGTCCGGTGCATCTCTACACATACAGTTCGTGCTCCACATGCTGCCTCCACCATCAGAATTCGAACCAGCATACCCCTGGGCTGAGCGCCACCACACGTGTGCGTTTGTACCGTGAACCATGGATCCTGGTTAATATTCAGTTATGTATGTGAAATTTCAAACAAAATTGAAAGATAGCCCTTTTGATGAATCATGTTTACTTCATTATGTCGTAAGTATTATTAAGCAATTTCAAGAATGGCTACAGAACAGAATAGTAGTACTATTCTTTCAGGATCTATAGGGTTTGAGAAATACATTTTATTTGTGAACAGACCAGACTGTTCCACATTTCAAATTTTTGACTCCTATGTCACAAGAAACAACTACAGTGTGTAGTCTGGATCATTCCAGTTCTTTTATTATTATTTCTAAGAGCTCACTATTTATTGTGACATTGAAGCCCATAACACTGATTAGACTAAGCTGTTCACCCTTAATATTTCCAGAACTATTTAAGACATTGTAATTCCATTTTCACTCAGACAAACTATGAGGTGGTCCTCACTAAACAGTGTATGTGTCTGTTTGAAACTGTATGAATTACACTTTTCCTCTTTCAGATGGAACGGCAGTAATTTCTTCTTCTAGTATTATAGTTCTAAAAGAGATGAATTCAACATAAATTTTCTCTTCAAAATGCAGTTACTAGCTTTAGATAATTATAATGTTTGAGTCATTCCAGGTCAAGTGGACCATGGGTTCCTAATTGACCAAATTGAAAGGAACTTTGTGGGAAAGTTCTCTCATGTCTTGGATAAGTATATATGAGGGTGTGCTGAAAAGTAATGTCTCCATATTTTTTTATGTGAAAACTCTTAAAGCTTTTTAAATAACACAAATGTCATTAACATTCTAAATCTTTATTCTTTATGTCTACTATTTGCAGCTGTCTGTCGCTAGAGGCCTCCGAGTTGCACTGTGTAACCGGATGCCGAGTAACGTAACTATGTCAGTGTGTGAGAAACAGTGTGCTGTAATAGAGTATGAGATTCAAAGAGTTTGTCCACACATAAAGTACCCTCTACGTCATTATGACAATGCCAGACTACACACAAGCACTGTGACATCGGCAACAATCAAACACCTTGAGTTCACTGTCATCGATCATCCTCCATATAGTCTTGATGTTGTCCCATCCAACTTTAATCTATTTACAAAACTTAAAGAAAACCTTTGATGGCTTCACTTTAATAGTGATGAAGTGGTGCAAGCAGAGGTGAGATTGTGCCTCTATTTACAAACTCAAACATCCTCCAGTGATGGTATCAACAAATCAGCCTCTTGAGAGAAATGTGTTCATCACCAGAGTGACTATGTTGAGAAATATATGTGCATACATGAGGAAAAAAAGATGTGGAATGTTAACAAAGTTTGTTTTATTTGACAATTTTCAAGTTTTCATATAAAAAAAATTGCTGGCCTTATTTTTCAGCACACACTGAATCAAATGTTCAGCACAATATCTCCTTTGACTCCACTTTGACAGCCTTTGATAGGTAGGAGTCCCAAGCATGGCAAAGTGCCAACTTTGGATATCTTTTTATGAAAGGTACTCTTACTTATAAGCCCCTGCTTTTGTATAATTCTACAACTTTTTGTGATGAACAAGAATATATTACTGATTAAATTTTTAAGTATGGTACCCCTGGTGACAGTGGTACTTTTTTAAAAATGCCATAAAATTCATTGTAAAACTTGGAAAGCATATCTTTAACCAACCATAAACCATAATTATATGGACAGATTCAGCTGAGACTTGGTGAATAACACACTAACATGCTGACTTCTTGTGTATTTGTACAATAGCCTGTGTCCTCCTCTATCAAAACACCATACTGGCTAAAAGTAAGTCACATATTTTATCCAAATTACATCCTTGAAAGGTTAGGGTGCAGCTTATATCTGCTACATTGTCTTTTTGCAAACAAAAACTGTAGAAAAATCACATGGAACACTACAAATAGCACCCATAGCTAAATCTGGTGACAAGGCATTTCATTACACAACAATGCAAACTTTTACCAGAGTTATATTGATGCTAACATTGTATAGGTCTACCAGTACTGCTTTGATAGCTTATAATGCTGTTTCAGTTGGATACCAGTAAGATAGCCTGATTTATGATGATATGAATGACCATTTGGAGTGAAAAGCATCATCAAGCCAAGGAGCTGAGCTGTTTCAGAAGAAACTGTGCCACGTATCTGGAACTTGAAGCTAAGATTCTTTCCTATGTGCAATATAAGAGAAAATGTGGGACATTTATATCAAATGAGAAACTATTCAACTAAAGGCCTCAGAAATTGCAAAAGTCTTACACATGTGACAACTAGAATTTTGTGTGTGTATTGCTAGGTGTTCTTGATTTATATGGAGAAATAGTGTTGCTCTCCAACTAAATATTACATTAGCATAGAGAATGTCAGCAGATTTTAGGGAGAAGCTGGTCAGCTTCCAGCATTATGTCATCCTGCTGCTAAAGTGCCATTCCTACCTTTTTCATCAGACTGGCAATGATGAAAAGATGTCAGTATCTTCTGACATGCCAAGCACTATGACAGCAGATGTGAAAGGGGAAAATAGTATCTCATTAAGAGGAACTGAGAATGAAAAAAAAAAAAAAAAATAGAATAACTGTGATGTTAGCTATTACAGCTGAAGGGGGAAAGTTATCACCTTATGTCATTCTGAACAGGAAACCAAAGCCAAAAGAAAACTTTCCTATGGGCTTAGTGACACAGCGCCAAGAAAAGGGTGGATGACAGCACAACTGATGTTTGATTGGTTGTGTACTGTTTGGAACTGCAGACCTGTAGCACTGCTTGATAAGAGAGCTGTGCTAGTTTGGGATGCTTTTAAAGGTAAATCTAACTGCTGAAGTGAAAGCTAAACTTGCAGCACAAAAGACAGATCTTGTTGTGGAGGAATTGCTCCAAAACTACAGGTATTAGAATTAGATGTGGTCATAAACAAACCATTCAATGACAACCTTTGAAAAAATGTGTTCAGATTGGCTTCTGGAAGAAGACCACATCCTCACACTGTCTGGTAGGACTAAGAAGCCACCAGTCACCCTTTTTTGTAAGTGGATTCTTCCTTTATAGTTCTCAATGTCATCAGAGTCCATCATCAAATTATTCAAGAAATGCTACATAGCAAATGTTCTGGATGCCAGTAAGGGTGATGTATTGTGGAAAGAGAACGAACAAAATGATATGAGTGTTAGTGATGAAGTGAATACCGATCATGATAGAGATAATTAAGACAAAATACTGGGCGATCAAAAAGTCAGTATAAATTTGGAAACTGTATAAATCATGGAATAATGTAGATAGAGAGGTACAAATTGACACACATGCTTGGAATGACATGGGATTTTATTAGAACCAAAAAAATACAAAAATTCAAAAAATGTCCGACAGATGGCGCTTCATCTGATCAGAATTACAATAATTAGCATAACAAAGTAAGACAGAGCAAAGATGATGGTTCTTTACAGGGAAAGCTCAATATGTCCGCCATTATTCCATGTTGTGAACAGCACTGTAAAGCATGTCCAGAGTTATGGTGAGGCATTGGTGTCGGATGTTGTCTTTCAGCATCCCTAGAGATGTCAGTCAATCACGATACACTTGCGACTTCAGGTAACCCCAAAGCCAATAATCGCACAGAGTGAGGTCTGGGGACCTGGGAGGCCAAGCATGACGAAAGTGGCAGCTGAGCACACGATGATCACCAAACAACATGCACAAGAGATCTTTCATGGGTCTTACAATATGGGGTGGAATGCCATCCTGCATAAATATTGTACGTTCCAGCAGGTGTTTATCAGGCAGGCTAGGGATGATGCGATTCTGTAACATATCGCCATACTTCTCACCCATCACGGTAGCAGTTACAAAACCAGAATCACACATTTCCTCGAAGAAAAAAGGCCCAATAACGGTAGATGTAGTAAATCCAACCCATACCGTGACGTTCTCGTTGCGCAATGGAGTTTCCACCAGAGTTCTAGGATTTTCGGTAGCCTAAATCCTGCAGTTGTGGGCGTTGACAGACCATCGGAGTGTGAAACGAGCTTCGTCAGTCCACAACATGCTACTCAACCAATCTTTTGAAACTCCCACACCGCAGATGCCCTCCACTTCACTAAATCGCCAGGTAACAGTTCATGATGCCGATGGGTTTTGTACAGATAACATTGGAGGGTACACCTAAACAACCTGTGGCTTTGAACTTCGAAATCATTCTCGCCACAGCTGCATTGTTCAACGGACCTTTACCCATTTGAATCCCCTTCCTATGGTGATAGGATCGTAACGCTGAACTAGCACATTCCCCATTCTGATAATACAGCTTCACTACATCTACATCTACATCTACATCTACATCTACATCCGTACTCCGCAAGCCACCTGACGGTGTGTGGCGGAGGGTACCCTGAGTACCTCTATCGGTTCTCCCTTCTATTCCAGTCTCGTATTGTACGTGGAAAGAAGGATTGTCGGTATGCTTCTGTGTGGGCTCTTATCTCTCTGATTTTATCCTCATGGTCTCTTCGCGAGATATACGTAGGAGGGAGCAATATACTGCTTGACTCTTCGGTGAAGGTATGTTCTCGAAACTTCAACAAAAGCCCGTACCGAGCTACTGAGCGTCTCTCCTGCAGAGTCTTCCACTGGAGTTTATCTATCATCTCCGTAACGCTTTCGCAATTACTAAATGATCCTGTAACGAAGCGCGCTGCTCTCCGTTGGATCTTCTCTATCTCTTCTATCAACCCTACCTGGTGCGGATCCCACACTGCTGAGCAGTATTCAAGCATTGGGCGAACAAGCGTACTGTAACCTACTTCCTTTGTTGTCGGATTGCATTTCCTTAGGATTCTTCCAATGAATCTCAGTCTGGCATCTGCTTTACCGACGATCAACTTTATATGATCATTCCATTTTAAATCACTCCTAATGCGTACTCCCAGATAATTTATGGAATTAACTGCTTCCAGTTGCTGACCTGCTATTTTGTAGCTAAATGATAAGGGACCTATCTTTCTATGTATTCGCATCACATTACACTTCTCTACATTGAGATTCAATTGCCATTCCGTGCACCATGCGTCAATTCGCTGCAGATCCTCCTGCATTTCAGTACAATTTTCCATTGTTGCAACCTCTCGATACACCACAGCATCATCTGCAAAAAGCCTCAGTGAACTTCCGATGTCATCCACCAGGTCAATTATGTATATTGTGAATAGCAACGGTCCTATGACACTCCCCTGCGGCACACCTGAAATCACTCTTACTTCGGAAGACTTCTCTCCATTGAGAATGACATGCTGCGTTCTGTTATCTAAGAACTCCTCTATCCAATCACACAATTGATCTGATAGTCCGTATGCTCTTACTTTGTTCATTAAACGACTGTGGGGAACTGTGTCAAACGCCTTGCGGAAGTCAAGAAACACGGCATCTACCTGTGAACCCGTGTCTAAGGCCCTCTGAGTCTCGTGGACGAATAGCGCGAGCTGGGTTTCACACGACCGTCTTTTTCGAAACCCATGCTGATTCCTACAGAGTAGATTTCTAGTCTCCAGAAAAGACATTATACTCAAACATAATACGTGTTCCAAAATTCTACAACTGATCGACGTTAGAGATATAGGTCTATAGTTCTGCACATCTGTTCGACGTCCCTTCTTGAGAACGGGGATGACCTGTGCCCTTTTCCAATCCTTTGGAACGCTTCGCTCTTCTAGAGACCTACGGTACACCGCTGCAAGAAGGGGGGCAAGTTCCTTCGCGTACTCTGTGTAAAATCGAACTGGTATCCCATCAGGACCAGCGGCCTTTCCTCTTTTGAGCGATTTTAATTGTTTCTCTATCCCTCTGTCGTCTACTTCGATATCTACCATTTTGTCAACTGTGCGACAATCTAGAGAAGGAAGCACAGTGCAGTCTTCCTCTGTGAAACAGCTTTGGAAGAAGACATTTAGTAATTCGGTCTTTAGTCTGTCATCCTCTGTTTCAGTACCATTTTGGTCACAGAGTGTCTGGACATTTTGTTTTGATCCACCTACCGCTTTGACATAGGACCAAAATTTCTTAGGATTTTCTGCCAAGTCAGTACATAGAACGTTACTTTCGAATTCATTGAAAGCCTCTCGCATAGCCCTCCTCACACTACATTTCGCTTCGCGTAATTTTTGTTTGTCTGCAAGGCTTTGGCTATGTTTATGTTTGCTGTGAAGTTCCCTTTGCTTCCGCAGCAGTTTTCTAACTCGGTTGTTGTACCACGGTGGCTCTTTTCCATCTCTTACGATCTTGCTTGGCACATACTCATCTAACGCATATTGTACCATGGTTTTGAACTTTGTCCACTGATCCTCAACACTATCTGCACTTGAGATAAAACTTTTGTGTTGAGCCGTCAGGTACTCTGTAATCTGCTTTTTGTCACTTTTGCTAAACAGAAAAATCTTCCTACCTTTTTTAATATTTCTATTTACGGCTGAAATCATCGACGCAGTAACCGCTTTATGATCGCTGATTCCCTGTTCTGCATTAACTGATTCAAATAGTTCGGGTCTGTTTGTCACCAGAAGGTCTAATATATTATCGCCACGAGTCGGTTTTCTGTTTAACTGCTCAAGGTAGTTTTCAGATAAAGCACTTAAAAATATTTCACTGGATTCTTTGTCCCTGCCACCCGTTATGAACGTTTGAGTCTCCCAGTCTATATCCGGCAAATTAAAATCTCCACCCAGAACTATAACATGGTGGGGAAATCTACTCGAAATATTTTCCAAATTATTCTTCAGGTGCTGAGCCACAACAGCTGCTGAGCCCGGGGGCCTATAGAGACATCCAATTACCATGTCTGAGCCTGCTTTAACCGTGACCTTCACCCAAATCATTTCACAATTCGAATCTCCGTCAATTTCCTTCGATACTATTGCACTTCTTATCGCTATAAACACGCCTCCCCCTTCACTGTCCAGCCTATCTCTGCGGTATACATTCCAATCAGAGTTTAGGATTTCATTACTGTTTACGTCTGGTTTCAGCCAACTTTCTGTTCCTAGTACTATATGGGCGTTGTGACCGTTTATTAATGAGAGCAGTTCTGGGACCTTTCTATAGACGCTTCTGCAGTTTACTATTAGCACATTAATATTGTTATTCCTTGTTGCATTTTGCCTACTCCTGCCTTGCCGCGTCTCAGGAGGCGTCTTGTCGGGCCTAGGGAGGGAATTCTCTAACCTAAAAAAACCCCATGTGCACTCCACACGTACTCCGCTACCCTCGTAGCCGCTTCCGGCGTGTAGTGCACGCCTGACCTATTCAGGGGGACCCTACATTTCTCCACCCGATAGCGGAGGTCGAGAAATTTGCACCCCAGCTCTCCGCAGAATCGTCTGAGCCTCTGGTTTAAGCCTTCCACTCGGCTCCAAACCAGAGGACCGCGATCGGTTCTCGGAACGATACTACAAATAGTTAGCTCTGATTCCACCCCGCGAGCGAGGCTTTCCACCTTCACCAACTCCGCCAACCGCCTGTACGAACTGAGGATGACCTCTGAACCCAGACGGCAAGAGTTATTGGTGCCGACATGAGCAACAATTTGCAGTCGGGTGCACCCAGTGCTCTCTATCGCCGCCGGTAGGGCCTCCTCCACATCTCGGATGAGACCCCCCGGCAAGCAGACAGAGTGAACACTGGCCTTCTTCCCCGACCTTTCCGCTATTTCCCTAAGGGGCTCCATCACCCGCCTAACGTTGGAGCTCCCAATAACTAATAAACCCCTCCCCCCGTGTGCCTGCTCGGACCTTGCTGAAGGAGCAGCCACATGTCCACTCACAGGCAGAGCGGGCGATGCCACACGGCCAGCCTCCACATTGACCCTCCGCCTCGTGCGCCGCGAACGCCGCTGAACCCGCCACTCCCCTTGGGGAGAGGGTGGCCCAACCGCGCCCGGTACCCGCGAAGATGTCTCGACAGCAGGGACAGTGGGTGAAGCATCTAACACCTGGGGTGCACCATGCGACGCACCAGACTCCCCACTGCCGCTACACTCCGAGGCAGCAGCCTGAAGACGGCTGACCGCGGCCATCAACACGCTCAGCTGTTCGCGAAGAGTGGCCAGCTCCTCCTGCGTCCGTACACAGCAGCCACACATCCTAGCCATCCTAAGAAATCAATTTACTATAGAGTGTTAATCAGCTTTTAACTAGACTGCTAATTCACTAAAGGCGGTTGATTATTGACTAAACTGTGATTGCTAACCACTTCTTGTAGAAACAAGGAAAATAGCACTACCTGTCTCTGGCCGGTATTGAAAACAAACACTAGCACTACGAGCACTATGGCTGACTAAAGGGACTCTCTGACTGTATTCAAAACTAACACGAAACCTATGGAACACTTAATAGCACTACTATTAAAGCTTCCTAAAAGCAAAAAACGCAGAAGAAGAAGTGACAAGTAAGAAAAATACAGATAATACTTAAATTAAGGTAGCTCGCTGCACAGCAGACGTGAAGCAGACGGCGGTTAGGGCGACACTAAAAGTGTCTTTTCAGGTAACAGCAACATGCTGCGACCGCTGACGCATCTGATTCTCTCTCTCATTACAGCTCCTTTTATACATGATTGTCACGCACAGTCACTGACGTTTTGCTGTCCAGCGCCATCTGTCGGACATTTTGTGAACTTTTTTCGGTTCTAATAAAACCCCATGTCATTCTAAGCACGTGTGTCAATTTTTACCTCTCTATCTACATTATTCCAAGGTTTATTAAGTTTTCAAATTTATACTGCCTTTTTGATCACCCGGTATGTTGCCAATGTCTTGTATCAAATGTTTACAGAACATACCTACACCTTACACATAAATTCAAATACATTTTTGGTAATTTTCTCCTTGTAATCAGTGTGCAGCTTATTTTTTCACAAAATCTTTTTTATTTTTGATTTATTCTTTGAAATTTATGTGGCATCTTATTTTTGAGTAATACTGTATACGCATTTGCAAATTTGATGCAAACATTTTGGGTGCCAAATTTTGGGTAATTTTGCAGTAGCATATCTCAGTTGTATGATCTTTAATATTTTTCACATTGTTATATCTAGAAAGAGTGTTTTTTAAGCTTCAGAAGCTATACAGTTTAATTTTTGACTCATTACTGCTTATTGTCAAGAAACATCACTCATAGTTACTTGTTTTCATACACACTGTATACGTTCAAGCATAACAATGAGTAAACAGTATGTCAAATCAATAAAAACTGCTTTTATGTCAGTGAAAATACAAATGTAATTATGTGCAAATCAACTTCCAAGCAATAAGCAGCACTAAACCAAATGGAAATCCATGCCTACTTTAAATAAAATTACCTCAAAAGCTTTTGTAGATTCATAAGTCAATAAATTTTATACAATATTATTTAATAATAATAATAATAAACTGGAAAGACCACATAAAAATGACTGTAGGAAAAGCAGAAGTGAAGCTGAGATTTATTGGAAGGACAGAAAGGAAATGTAATCCGTCCATGAAAGGAATTCCTTAAAAAAACAGTTGTGACACTAACTGTGGGGGTACTACTCATCAGTCTAGGACCCTTACCAGCTTTGATTAAGGTGGGGGGGACGGACAGAGGGAGGAGGGAGGGAGGGAAAGAGAGAGAGGAGAAGCAGAAGAAGAAGAAGAACTGATGAAGAGTGACATGTTCCTTTATGGAATCATTTAGTAAGCCAAGAGCACTTCCACACGAGACTTATGAAATGACACGAAAATCATAGAAAATGAAGCTCATACACAGGTTGACCTACAGTCATTCTTTTCACTAACCTTTCACAAATGGAACATGGAAGGAGGAAAACAAGTGTGACAGTGCCCTCCAGCACAAACCATAAGGTTGCTTCCAAAGTATGGATGCAGAAGTAGGCAAGGTTATTTCCAACCAATGAATATTATTTCAATATGTATTTTTATTGCAGAGGTTGGTTATAACTAAACTTTTGAGCCAGTCTAGATGGAAAGTTCTTTACTGCATGGGTACCCATCTTTTTAGGTATGATTTACAGACTGTGCACTGCAGGAGTTATGTTGTTAGAAGTGTTAGTGTCATGACTTGCCATTAGGTGTTGCTAGTGGTACAGCGCTGTAGGTTTGAAACAAAAGAATTAATGTGCATTACTGTTGCAGTCAGCCAACATGGGTCAGGACAAAGTTTTCCTGTATAGCTGCTTTATCAAAACACCTGCAATAATGCTGCTGATCCTCATGTGTATTGACACTTTAAAGGAATACAAAGAGGTCCTCTTTCCACACCAGGGTTGAGAAAATTCCTCTTTCTGCACTGGATTTGAAGAACATGATTCAGAAGTTCAAATTAATTAGTGATTTAGGAGCTTCTCCTGGGAGAGGCCAATGGCCAACTGCACCACAAACTGTTGCAGTTACTGTTGACACAGCTGAGAATGCTGGATGCAGTGTGCCATCTTCAAGCAGTACTAGAGTTGTATCACAGCAGCTGAATATTGTATGATTCACCATTTCTGAACCAATGTGAACAATAGTGAAATGATATTTCTAGTCCAGTTTCAGACTGTCATGGATGCAGATGATCATTGCATTGAGAAACATTTGAATCCTGGGATGTAAACATAGTATGAAATTAACAAATGTTACTCTCTCTTGTGGAAATTAAAACATGTTTCTTTCAATGGTTTATTCATCATTTCTCTTCTGCATGTCCTTTCAAATGTTTTGTCAAAGTTTCATTGTCCTATGATCACTTATTTTTCATGGGAACCCTCTTAAGTAGAGAAAGTTTAATTTTAATCACCCTGTAAATGTATTTCTGAACTGTCTGCCAAATAGTATGGAAACAAATGAACCTGTCAAACTGTTTTGTAACATGTATGTCTTTAAATAAGGAGATAATATTTATTTGCTGTTTGTATTTTGTGATAGTCTTGTTTCTGTTTAAATTAAACAATGGAAAATCCAGGATGGAATAATGACGGTTATATGAAAAGCATACAATGCTACTCACCATACAGTGGAAATAGTGAGTTCAGACAGACACAACAAAACAACAGCTAAACAATAAGCTTTTGTCCAAAAGACCTTCTGGAGAAGTCAAAAAACACATTCAATCACACACAACTCACACACATGACCACTGTCTCTGTGAACCAAGGGCAGACTGCAAGCTACTGAGCATGATGGGAGAAGCATTCTGTATGGTGGCAGTAAAGAGGAGGCTGAGGAGGGGTGGGGGGAAAGATAGCAGAGCAGGGGTTGGGGGATAGTAAAATGCTGCTTATTGGAGCATAGAGGGATGTGGTGGGGAGAAGACAGAGAAACTAGGTGCAGTGAGAAGGTTAAACAGATGGCAAGTTGAGGGAGAGGGGGGGCTGAACAGGAGAGAAGTAGAAAAACTGTGGGTGCACTGTTGGAATGGAAGGCTGTGTAGTGCTGGAGTGGGAACCAGGAAGAGGATAAATTGGTGAAGGACAGTGACTAATGAAGGTTGAGGCAAGGGAGTTATGGGAATGTAGGTTATATTGTACAGAAAGTTCTCATTTGTGCAATTCAGAAAAGTTGGTGTTGTTAGGAAAGAGTCAGATGGTGGAAGCTGTGAAGCAGTCAATGAAGTGAAGAACACTGTGTTGGGCAGTGTGGTCAGTAACTGAATGGTCCAACTGTTTCTTGGCCACAGTTTGTCAGTGGCCATTCATGTAGACAGACAGATAGGATGTATGAGATCGGTCTTACATCTAGGTCTCTTACAGGGAGAGGAGAAGGAATGTGGGTGGGGAGGGGGTTGGCAGGACAAGGTACAAGTTCATGTGGCACAGGAAGGTACGGAAAATACCAAGCACAAATACACGGCAGTGATATGTATGTCTAGGATTGATGATATCAGCAGAATGTTAGATGTGTATCCCTACTCCTGCTTTGGACTACCACTATCTATCACCTTTACAAAAGCCTCCAGACCTCCCCCACATCACCTCATGGCAGACAGGTCCTGCCTTGCACATATGCTATATTTACCATACCCTTAAAAATTCCCTCCTATCACCATATAGAATCTGGATTGTAAACAGACCTGAAACACAGTCTTGAACATTTCCTCCAAAAGTTTTAATTACACAGAAGTATAAGTCCTTTTCAAAGGCCTTACCTTTGCCCCACTCCGTAATTCATTCATGCTGACTTGTTAAAGACCTTCTTTCCTTCTCCTGGTCCCTACAGTGGAAAATTTTTTTGCCACCAACCCTACTTATCTAACTCAGCCCAAAACCAATGTTGAGCCCCACCTGATTCAGTTCATTCCTCCACCAAATTGTGATCCCTCCCAACTGCCCCCAAATCATCCCCTGTTAAGTTTCCAGAAGATATTAACTTTGAACCTTGCCTCACTATCAATCTCCAAACCATTCAACATGGAAGCTAATCTTTCATCAGCTCAAAGAGCCGCAACCTTACATTCCTATTTACTGACAAAGACTCCACTAATGACGTTTGGAACCACAAGGATTACTTGGCTGAAGAACTCCACCAGCTGTTAAATGCATGCACTTACAAACCTTGCCACTGTGACCCAATTCCAGAAACCCAATGAGATCTCCAATCTCTTTTCAGTCCTTAGGCCCATCCCAGAGCCTCCAGTCAGAATTTATTTCTCTCCTCACCCCTACCATTCCCCACACTCCCCTTCTACATGCTTCATAAGGCCCACAAACCCAACCACCCAGGTTCCACATTGTGGCCAGTTACAGTAATCCCGCTGATAGAATATCTGCTCTAATAGAACACTTTCAGCTTCTTACCCACAAACTACCCTCCAAAGTAAAAGACACCAACTAATTCCTGTTCCTTTAGCACACAGTGTCCTGCTCATTACTATTGATGACACTTCCCTTCACACTAACATTCCTAATGTCAATGGTCTTTCCACTATTGAACACTATGTTTCCCAACAGATTCTAAACTTACAGCCTCCTTCCTAGTCTCCATGAACAACTATATCCCCACCTGTGAAACAGCAATGGGAACCCAGATGGCACCATCCTACGCCAACCTATGCATGGACCATCTACAGGTATATTTCGTAACCCCCAGAACTCCAAACTCCTTACCAGGTTCAGATTCACTGGCAAAATCTTCGTGATCAGGATCGAGGGTGAGGACACCCTATCAATACTCCTCCCGAATTTCAGCACCTTCTCCCCCATTCATTTCATTTGGTCCTCCTCAACCTAACAAACCACCTTCCTCAATGTTGATCTTCAGCTCAAAGATGGCTACATCAGTATCTCTGTCCATATCAAAGCTACAAACCACAAGCAATACCTCTACTTCAACAACTGCCACCCATTCCATACCACGACATACCTTCTATATAGCCTAGCCACCCATGACCATCATATCTGTGGTGCCGAGCAACCCCTCTTGAAATAAACCAAGGGTCTTACTGAGGCTTTCACAGACCAAAATTAGCCTCTCAACCTTGTACAGAAACTGATCTGACATTGCCTTATCTCTCCAGTCATCCACCACGTCCCAATGTTTGACTGTCAGGCCACAAAGAAGTATTCCCTTCATGAGTCAGTACCACTCAAGACTAAAGCAACTGAATCACATTCTCTGCAAGGGTTTAGACTACCTCTCCCCATGTCCTGAAATGAGGAATGTTCTGCTTACTATTCTTCACAGCCATCCCACAGTGGTATTCCACCACCCAGCAAACCTACACAATATCCTCATCCACCCCTAATCCACTCCTAACCCCTTGCCTTGTGGCTTGTATCCCTGTAATAGACAAAGATGCAAGCACTATCCTATACATCATCCAGTATGGACACAAGCATCAGCCATCCCATCAAAGGCAGTGTTACCTGTGAAACCAGTCACGTGATCTACAAGCTAAGCTGCAAACATTGTGCTGCATTCTACACGGGGATGACAACCAACAAGCTGTTTGTCCAGATGAATAGTCACTGACAAACTGTGGCCGAAAAACAGCTTGACATGCTGCCCAACATGCTTCACTTCAGTGACTGCTTCACAGCCTGTACCATCTGGATCCTTCCTACCAACACCAGCTTTACTAAACTGTGCAGGCAGGAATTCTCCCTGCAATATATCCAACATTCCCATAACTCTCTTGGCCTCAATCTTTGCAGATAGGCACAATGAAAAGACTGTTAGATTGAGCTTTTAGCCTCCTTCAGAGGCGTGCACGCGCACACACACACACACACACACACACACACACACACACACACACACACACACACACGTGGGGAGGTGGGGAAAGGGGGTGGGATCCCATGGTGTAGGTGACGGTGAAGGAGGCAGTGCTGCCTGGCAGAGCACACGGCAACTAGGTGGGGGGGGGGGGGGGAGGGGGGGGGGCAGCTAAGGAGAGAACCAAAGAAGGGGGAAAGATCAGTGGGTGCATTGGTAAGCAGCACAAAACAAGAATGAGGGGATACGGATTGGGAGATGTGTTATGACAGAGGGATCAGAAAGTGTTGGGTGGGGGATTTGTGGACCATAGGTTACTGCAGGTTGTAGCCAGTATCATTTCGGGAATGGACAACATGTTCTAAGTATAGCTAAAATCTGCACAGTACAGAAAAGTTGGTAGGGTAGAGGATCCAGTTGGCCTCAGTTGTGAAGGTGCCATTAAAATAAAGTATGTTATGCCCAGCTGTATGTTGTGCCACAGGATAGTCCACTTTGCTCTTGGGCATAGTTTGGTGGTGGCCCTCCATCCTGATGGACAGCTGGTTGGTAGTCATACTAATGTAAAACGCTGTGCAATCATACACTTGTGATTAATTTTTGCAGGGCTGCCAAATGGTGATAAAAGTGATAAAATTTAGAAGAAAAGTAACTAAAAGTAAATCACTTTATTTAAGGAAGTGTTGGTATGTTGATAGACACACAAATAAACACAAACACACACACACACACACACACACACACACACACACACACACACACACACACAACATTCAAGCTTTCGCAATCCACAGTTGCTTCAGCAGGAAAGAGAGGGGAAGATGAAAGGATGTGGGTTTTAAGGGAGAGAGTAAGGAATCATTCCAAACCCGGGAGCGAAAAGACTTACCTTAGGGGGAAAAAAAGGACAGGTATACACTCGCGCGCACACACACACTCACACACACTCACAAACACACACACAACACACACACACACACACACACATACACACACACACATACACACACACACATATCCACCCGCACGTATACAGACACCTCATGTGATGTGCATGTCGTGTCGCGCAACACGCTACCTGTACCGCTCGCAGTAGCCGTGCGCCGCGTGCGGAACCACGCGTGCCTCTCAAAACTAATGGAAAAGTTGTGTGGTACGGTCTGTATATGTGTGGATGGATGTGTGTGTGTGTGTGTGTGTGTGTGCGCAAGTGTATACCTGTCCTTTTTTCCCCCTAAGGTAAGTCTTTACACTCCCGGGATTGGAATGAATCCTTACCCTCTCCCTTAAAATCCACATCCTTTCGTCTTTACCTCTCCTTCCCTCTTTCCTGATGAAGCAACTGCGGGTTGCAAAAGCTTGAATTCTGTGTGCGTGTTTGTGTTTATTTGCGTGTCTATCAACATACCAACGCTTTCGTTTGGTAAGTTACATCATCTTTGTTTTATTCACTTCATTTAAGATATGACAACATGTATTTCAGAAATAATATTATTGACTTAAAGTGAAAAATATGCTCAACCAAAAGGCCAGTTAAGATCATAATTAACTGTTTACAAATAACAAAAATATCATTTCCTTAACTATTATTCTGACATCTATCCAAAGTGACATGCTTCATACTTATTTTATGGTATCTTTTTCCTGCCGAATAAGGGCAATATAAGATTTTTAATGTACTGCTTGGATATAGATAGTAAAAGCATTACTTTAGATCTGATTTAGCCACTATTTACTTACAGCTACGTAAGATGTGTACAGTTTACAAATTTTCTATATTTACTAATAAACAATTTACCTCATAAATCATGTATTAAAAGTAAAACAAGGGTAAAAAAGCATACAATTGCATAGATAATAAAAACTGATATCACTAAAGCACTTTTTCTTTTTTCAGCTTCTTGAATAGAGTGTGTCATTATCTTCTCTCCGATTCTGAATTTCTTTCTGGACCTGAAGAGAGACCCGTCAACATGGCCTCGGAAGGTCTTGCTTCTTAAAAGTCTTTCATTACATTCAAATGTCAACTTACTTGCTGCCCAAAATTTTTCCTGTTACTGCTGTCTTTTTTTATTTAAGTATTTTTTCACATGATGAAACCTCCACTGTTTTTGTTGACATTCTCATTCCTAAGCTGTTCTTTTTTGCACTTCATATTTTTGTTTTTCATTTTCTTCCTTCTTTCTACCTTCTGGGTAGTTATGATATTTCTTGCGAGAACATTGCACCAAAGAAAGCAGCACTTTCGTCATAGGTACTTTTTCTGGTTTGTTGTCACACAATTACGCTATATATTCTACTGTCAATACTGCACTGACAGTATTTTTCTGAGAGTGATGCCCAGTCCTCTGTAAGATATCTTCCAGATGGAGAATAATCCCTTTCAACATCAGCATTACTATGAGATAGAGGTACAACTGCTTTCAGTCCTTTACTTGTCTGGGAATATTTTGTTTCTATTTTCATACAATTTCGCACTAAGCAACTGGTTCCAATAACTGTTGACTGAGTCTGCGTTACACTGGTTTCCAACTGGAGAAGCTACCATTCATCCACTAAGTTATTGCAATCAGTGTCCAGTGGTAATGCTTTCCTGATGTGTACAATAACACTCACACTTTCTGCTGATATTCTGTTATGTTAATGAAGGTAAAGTAATCACAATTCGACACAGCTAGGAGGCACTGGTCGACTGCACAAGGGTGTTGACGGTTAGTCACTGAAAACCATGAAAGACAACAGAACAACAAGGTAACATGAAGGAATGACAATTCTGGAGTGTAAATCAAATCAAAAGGCTAGCTGTAGCAGTATCTGGAGTCAAGTAAGGCTGTATACAAGGAAT
Source organism: Schistocerca gregaria (assembly GCF_023897955.1). Classification (NCBI taxonomy): domain Eukaryota; kingdom Metazoa; phylum Arthropoda; class Insecta; order Orthoptera; family Acrididae; genus Schistocerca; species Schistocerca gregaria. Next base: position 77,645,927 of record NC_064930.1, read on the forward strand.
GAGACTAAAGTGCACTCAGAACATGACTGAGGTCCTAGCCCCTATGCTGCAAGCTTTGCAGCGTGGACTTGGGTGCTGGCAGACTAGCCTGTGGGGCGTTGTCAGTGCCTAGTGCTGAAGCGGCAACAGCAGCACTCACAAATATTAGGAGTGCTGCTTAGTAGCTGTTATCTAGCTCCAAGAATTCTGGCAACGTTTCAAACTAATCAAGCTGGGAACCAGATCCCTATCCCCCCCTCTCCCTCAAAATGGGCACTTAAGATCTGAAGCACCCTGGACAATGTTTCAGAAGGTGAACTGATGGCATGGTTGGTGTCCTGGTGGAGGAGCCTAACGTTTAGGAGGAGGAACGATGGATGTCACAATACACTGGGGAATGGTGGTTGGGAGATGACTGTTAGGATGGATGCTGCTGTGAGGTCTCACCCTCCAAATCCACATCCACAGAAACCACCAATGGTGCCCTGGAATGCATATTCTACCTGTGTGGTTGAGGGGTCTACAATGGCACCAATGGTAATGTAGTCAGTACGTAGTGACAGAGTTGATTGGTGTGACGATGCTCCAAACCCCACAATGTATCCACCATCATAAGCCACCATAGCCAGCATCCATTGGAACATGCCCAAACAGCTGAAAGGGGATGGGTGGTTCCATCCAGAGTGTCAGATACAAGGTTAAGAGAGCTGTGGTGGCAGGAGGTGGAGGAGAGTATGTGGCTGTTGCCCATGGAGGAGCTCCAGTGCTCTGCACTCATGGACAGGGATGGTCCTGTAGGTACTCAGGAACACAGTGAGTGCTGCTTCAGTGGTGGATGTGCCCATTTCTTTCAACATTTATTTAAATCTACACACCATATGCACTGCTTTGCCACTGAGGGATGGGTGGAAAGGTGGGCTAAACAGGAGTTTAATGCCACTGGTATTACAGAACTGTTCAGAGGCTGTTGCCATGAGTTGGGGCCCATTTTTGGACAATAGGTTGTGGGGAAGGCCTTCAGAGAGTAAGTGGTAGTTGTAATGGTGCACACCGGGGTAGTTTGAATAAGCATCCACAACAATGAGCCACATAGAGCTCAGAAAGGAACCAGCAAAGACCAGATGAATATGGTGTGAGGAGCAAGAAGGAGTGGGTTGGGAGGGGAAAAACTGAGGAGAAGCAGACAGATGTTGGGCACATGCAGAACAGCTGCACACCTTGGCCTCCACACTTTTGTTCAATCCTGGCCAGTAGGCATGTTGTCTGACAAGGGCTTCATCCGTGGCATACCTCAATGACCATGATCAAGGAGTTCCAAGATATGAGGGCATATGATAGTTGGGATGACAACACGGTGGGTATCTGCCTCCACATCCAGCAGAAGAATGTCACAGAAAAGAGACAAGCAATGAGAATGGCAAGCCCCAGGTCCAGAGTTCTGGATCAGCAGATTTGGAAAAATAAATGGGCCACCCACGTGGCAAATAGTGCATGACAGACCATAAGATAGGGTCATGTTGCATGTCTGTGACAATGGGAAACTCATCCAAGCTTAGTTGACATTCAATGTCAGTGTGGAAACAGGAGAGCCTGCTGGTCAAATGCTGGGTCTCATCCTGAGAGTGGACAAAAGAGTGCATCTGTGTTTGTGTGTTGTGTGGTAGGCTGTACTTAATGGTGTAAGTGCAGGAACTAAGAAAAAGAGCACAACACTGGAGTCTTTGAGCTGTCCACTCTGGAATCCAAGAGTGTGCCCCAAAGAGTACTACCAACAGTTTGTGGTCAGTGATGAACATAAACTTTGTCCCAAAGAGATACACATGGTATTTCTTATTGGCAAAGATGATTCCTAAAGCCTCTTTTACGATCTGTGAGTAGTTTCTTTGAGCTGACATCAGTGTTTTTGACACATAGGCTATGGGTTGCTCAGTACTATCAATGTTACGGCGCATCAGCACTGCTCCAATGCCATAGGGGGAAGTGTCAGCAGCCAAAACAAGGAAACATAATGGAGAAAAGAGCTTAAGGGAGGGTGCCAGCATAACACGTGCTTCAGCTGAGTGAAAGCATGGTCCCAGGCAGCCAATCACAGAAACTGAATGCCCTTATTTGGCAAATGGTTGACTGGGTGCATAATGTGTTCTGCTTGTGGCAGGAACTTAGAATAATGAGTCAACAGCGGAAATGTTGTGATCAGTGGGCTCAATCCCATCTCAGTTCAGCAAGTGTCCAAGGTAGTCCACTTGCTCTTGAACAAACTGGTATTTGTGTAGGCATCAATTAAACACTGCATTACATAAGGTCAGTTGGTTGGTTTAAAGGCGGCAGAAGGGACCAAACTATTAGGTCATCAGACCCTTGTTCCTAGTAAAACAAGGCCACAAGTGTGAGAATAAAACGGACGAGACATATGACACAAAACGGCAAGAAAGGAAAAGCCACAAGAATGAAGGGAAGGCAATGAACAGTAAAAGGAGCAAAAGAGGAAAGAAAACAACAGAGAGATGCTAGATACAGAAGAGAGTAAAACATGAAAGCAGATTACAGTGGCTGGCCAACCACGAGAACAAAAAGGGAAAGCCATCCACTCTGCAACACATTAAAACCTCCACCCTAAATGCACTAGGGTGGAGACAACAGAGGAACAAAGGACATGTGCTAAAACCTACATAGAAGTGTAAAACCCTCTCTCATGGATAAAATGTAAAACTAAAGCTGCTGTGGAGGCATTGTCGCCCAACACTGAAGGCAGGGTGCTGTGAAAGTTAAAAGTCTGCTGCAGAGCGGCTAAAAGTGGGCAGTCCAGAAAGAGGTGGATGACTGTAATTTTGGAGCCACAGTGACACTGAGATGGGTCCTTGCAATGCTACGTATGGCTAATGCGGAGCTGGCACAGGACAACTGATTCCCAACGAGAGGCCTGTATGGAAGACTTCCACACATTCATAGCCTCCTTAATGACACACAGTTTGTTGTGTGTGCTGTTGTGCCATTCCATCTCCCAAAGAAGGAAAACCCTGTGGTGTAAGACAGAGCACAGGTCAGCTTCAGAGATGCCTATCTCCTGAAGCGGTTTCTGTGTTGCCTGTTTGGCCAGCCTGTTGGCACGTTTGTTGCTGGGGATTCCGACGTGTCCTGGGGTCCACACAAACATCATGGAACAGCAGCACTGTTCCAGGGCATAGATGGACTCTTGAATGTTTGCTACCAGAGGGTGCCAAGGGTAGTGCTGTTTGATAGCTTGTAGGCTGCTCTGTACACAGGAGAAATGACTCGCCAGGGCATGAGCGGATGTACTCAAGAGCATGAGATATGGCCACCAGCTCTGCAGTGAAAACACTGCAGCCAACATGCAAGGAGTGCTGCTCAATATGTCCTCCATGAACATATGCAAAGCATACGTGACCATCCGATATAAAATTTAGACTGGCAATGGCAAGGAAAGCGTTCCTGAAGAAGAGAAATTTGTTAACATCGAGTATAGATTTAAGTGTCAGCAAGTCGTTTCTGAAAGTATTTGTATGGAGTGTAGCCATGTATGGAAGTGAAACATGGACAATAAATAGTTTGGACAAGAAGGGAATAGAAGCTTTCGAAATGTGTTGCTACAGAAGAATGTTGAAGATTAGGTGGGTAGATCACGTAACTAATGAGGTATTGAATAGGATTGGGGAGAAGAGAAGTTTGTGGCACAACTTGACTAGACGAAGGGATTGGTTGGTAGGACATGTTCTGAGGCATTAAGGGATAACCAATTGACTATTGGAAGGCAGCGTGGAGGGTAAAAATCGTAGAGGGAGACCAAGAGATGAATACACTCAGCAGATTCAGAAGGATGTAGGTTGCAGTAAGTACTGGGAGATGAAGGAGCCTGCACAGGATAGATTAGCATGGAGAGCTGCATCAAACCAATCTCAGGACTGAAGACCACAACAACAACAACAACAACAACAACAACAACACGTGACCATCAGCCATTGAGCCGTTGGTGTAAACCACTTCAGAGCCCCGGAACACGTCAAGAATGGAGAGGAAGTGACAGCAGAGAGCAATGGGGTTAACAGAGTCCTTAGGGCCATGCAAAAGGTGCAGACAAAGCTGTGGCCGAGGCATACACCATGGAGGCATATGTGAACAGACCACAAGTATAGGTGGTAAAGGGAAGAACTCCAGTTCGGAGAGACGGGACCGCACGCAAACCACAATCGTTAGCCCCAATGGGGGCCGCCGATGCAGGAGATGGACTGCTGCGGGCGGGAAAAGGAGACGGTAATTCAGATGCTCAGGGGATCTATGAACGTGTGCTGCTGTGTAACTGGCAGGCAGTTGCACATGTCTGATCTGCAATGGAGGGACACAAGCCTCCACCAGTACGCTGCTCACTGGACTCGTCCTAAAAGCTGCTGCCGCTAATCGAACCCCACAGTGGTGCACAGAATCAAGTAAATGCAATGCTGAAGGTACTGCAAACTGTAAACCACACTCCCATAGTCAGTTCAGGATTAGAAAAGGGCTCTGTAGAACTGCAGCACTGTACAGAGATCTGCACCCCAATTGGTGTTGCTCAGGTAATGGAGGACATTGAGGTGCTGCCAGCGCTTCTGCTTAAGCTGATGAAGATGAGGGAGCCAAGTCAATCAAGAGTCAAAAACCAGTCCTAGGAATTGATATGTCTCCACTACAGTGAGTGGATCATCATTAAGGTAAAGTGCGGGTTCCAGATGAATGGTATGATGCCGAAAGAAGTGCATGACACACGACTTTGCGGCTGAAAACTGGAAGCTGTGGGCTACAGCCAATGACTGTCCCTTGTGGATGGCTTCCTGGAGGCACCGCTCAGCAACAACAGTACTGAAGCAGCAGTAAGAAATGCAGAAGTCATCTGCATACAGAGAAAGTGAGACGGAGTGCCCGACAGCTGCTGGTAGACCGTTAATGGCCACTAAAAGTAGAGAGACACTCAATACAGAGCCCTGCGGGACTCCATTCTCCCAGATATGGATGGAACTATGGGAATCACCAAATTGGACACAGAAAGTACGAAGCAAGTTTTGGATAAAAATCAGGAGTAATCCCCAGAGACCCCACTAATACAATGTGGCAAGGATATGATGTCGCCAAGTCGTGTCATATGCTTTACGTAAGTCAAAAAAGATGGCAACCAGGCGTTGCCATCTGGAAAAGGCTATTCAGATGGCAGACTTGATGGATGCAAGATTATCAGTGGTAGAGCGACCCTGGCAGAAGCTGCCCTGACATAGAGCCACCAAGCCACGTGACTCCAGGACCCAACCCAACCGCCGACATATCATACATTCCAGCAGCTTACAAAGAATGTTGGTGAGGCTGACAGACCAATAGCTATCCACATCAAAAGGGTTTTTACCAGGTTTGAGCACTGGAACAATGGTGCTCTCCTGCAATTTGATGGAAAGATGCCATTGCACAGCGAGGAGATGTCGCTTGTAGTCAGATGAGAGATGTTTAATCATCTGGCTGTGGATGTGATCAAGCCCAGGAGCTATGTCGGGGAAATGTGCAAGGGCACTGAGGAGCTCCCGCTGTGTAAATGGGGTGTTATAGGATTCACTGCAGTGTGTAGTGAATGAGAGGACATTCCCTTCCAGCTGCCATTTTAGTGTGAGAAAGGCTTGGGGTAATACTCCGATGCAGAGGCTCGAACAAAGTGCAATCGCGTTTGCGTCGGTGCATAACTCGCCATTTACAGTAACACAGGGGACAGCTGTTGGGGCCTGGTACCCAAAAAGATATTTGATCTTTGCCCAGACTTGTGAAGGTGACGTGTGGTACCCAATGGTGGAGATGTATCTCTCCCAACAGTCCTTCTTCCATTGCTTGATAAGGTAGGCCACTCGAAGGCTATGAGGTGGTCCAGGAAAGAGTGCTGCTGTAGAGCTCACAGATCCTCCTTAATTGCTTCAGCGACTTCCGGCGACCACCAAGGGACTGTCTTATGCCTCAAGCACCCTAAAGACTGAGGGATTGCGTTTTCTGCTGCAGAAACAATTGTCCTAATCACCTGCTAAAACATCACATCGATGTTACCATGCGGGGGAGACCCAATGGTGACAGCGGAGGTGAAAGTTCCCCAGACTGTCTTGTTCAAAGCCCATCTGGGCAGGCATCCATGTGCCTGATGCTGGGACAGTGACAGGAAGACGGGGAAGTGGTCATTACCACAGAGGTCGTTATGTGCTCTCCAGTGGATAGATGGGAGAAGTTCTGGACTGGAAATTGATAAATAAATGGCCGAGTAACTACCATGAGCCACACTGAAATGTGTGGCAGCCCCAGTATTTAAAAGGCAAAGGTCAAATTGCGACAGTAGAGTTTTGAAATCTCTGCCTTGGCCGGCAAGCATGGTACCACTCCACATAGGGTTATGGGCATTAAAATCTCCCAGAAGTAGGAAAGGTTTAGGGAGTTGATCAATCAGTGCAGCTAATACATTCAAGGGTACTGCACCATCCGGAGGAAAGTATACATTGCAGACAGTTATTTCCTGCATCATCCTTATTCTGACAGCCATATCTTCAAGAGGGATTTGAAGGGGCACATGTTCACTACAGACCAAGTATAGGACATAAACGCAAACTCCACCTGACACTCGATTATAGCACTACGGTTCCTGTAATATCCCTTATAGCCATGGAGGGCAGGGGTCCGCATTGCTGGGAACCAGGATTCCTGGAAGGCAATGCAGATAGCAGGTGTTAAGCATAACAGTTGCGGTAACTCAGCCAGGCGGTGGAAAAAACCGACGCAATTCCACTGGATGATGCCATCGTGAGACTGGGAAGGCATGGAACATTCATTGAAGCAGTTTACGCCTCAGAGTCACCTGCTGCCACTGATTTATTGCCTGAGCAATCTATATCCATTGTGTCTGAGGGTCTGGCAAGATCTAGATCCTCAGCAGATGCCAATATCTCCACCCCATCCTCAGTTGCAGAGCTTGTAGGTAGCAGTGGTGCAGGTGCCACCACAATTTCCTTACGGGTTTTCTTTTTGGATTTCTCTCACTGCTCCTTGGGTTTCCCTGGCAGGGAGGACTTCACTGGCTCAGTCTCCGGGACTGAGGATGAGCATGAAGCCCTACATCCAGCTGCTTTTGGGTTCTTCAGTCACTGTCAGGTCTCGTCTTTCTCACTAGAAGAAAAGTGGGAAGGGAGTGACCCAAGGGACTCCTTCCTAGTGAGAGAAGCCAAAGAAGCCACTTCTCTGGCTTAGGAGTGGGGATGGACATCCCCAATAGTTAAGGGGGGGGGGGGTGAAATGCCCCCCACCATCAAGGGGGCAAGTGTAGTCTTCAGGCTCTGAGACGTGACCTAGGTTGGAGTAGCTGATGGTGCCAAAACTGTTGTAGTGACAGCATAAGATGAGGTCATACACACAGGATGCAGGCGTTCAAATGTTCTCTTAGCCTTAGTGTAGGTCAGTCTGTCCAGGGCCTTGTACTCCATGATTTTCCTTTGTTTCTGGAGAATCCTGCAGTCAGGCGAGCAAGGTGCTCTCTGCAGTTGACACAGATGGGAGGCGGGGCACATGGAGTATTGGGATGTGATGGGCGTCCGCAATCTCGGCATGTGACACTGGAAGTACAGCAGGAAGACATATGGCCAAACTTCCAGCACTTAAAGCACCGCATCGGGGGAGGGACATAGGGCTTTACATCACACCGATAGACCATCACCCTGACCTTCTTGGGAAATGTATCACCCTCAAATGCCAGATGAAGGCACCAGTGGCAACCTGATTATCCTTCGGGCCCCAGTGGACACATCCTACAAAATGTACCTTAAATTGGCGCGCAACTCATCCTTGGACTGCAAAAGAAGGTCTCTGTGAAATATGTTACCTTGGACCATATTTAAGCTCTTATGTGGCGTGATGGTTGCAGAAACATCACCCAGCTTGTCACAAGTGAGTAACTTCCTTGACTGGGCAGAGGATTCTGTTTTGATCAAGACTGATCCAGATCTCATTTTGGACAAGCCCTCCACCTCCCCGAACTTGTCCTCTAAACGCTCAACAAAAAACTGAGGCTTCATCATCATGAACAATTCCCCATCAGCTCTCGAACATACAAGGTACTGGGGCAAATAAGATACATTGCCATCCTTTGCCTGATGTTCCTCTCATGGTGTGGGCAGGGAGGGGAACGATTTGGGGTTATACTTCAGTGTGTTGAATTGAGTTTGTGATCGCTTAGAGACTGTTGGTGTTTCACCACCAGCAAGAGATGATGGACTATGCTTCATCGTGTGTCATCTGCCCTGATGCAACCCACACCGACCAGGAGCCCTCCCCACAGGCGCCACCCAGCTGCAGCAAAGGCTACCTGGTAGGATGGCCATTGCCGGGAGTCTTGATGCCCAAGTGGGATGAGCGTCTACCCCTTGGCGTACATGGGGAGTTAATGGTGCAGGCATCAGCAGAGTGATCCCTGTGTGGTCAGGGGGCTGCAATCAACAGGGTACATAGCGGCCCCACCACAACAGACTGGCTACAGTGTTGGATAACAGGCGCAAAGAAGCCCATGGTCATCATCAATCCAGAAATCGACACTGCATATTTCATGGTGGAAAATGCACCCAGGAAGGTGTTCCCACCCAAGAGATGGAGAATGGGTAGGACTGCAATGCGATGATGAGAATGTGGGCTAAAGATCTCAATGCACAATGGACACAATGCACCTTGTAAGGTGCCCTTCCCCAATTGGCTCACTCTTTGGGAAAATTTTGAAGAATGGAGGTCAAATACTACAGGGGACCATCACATAAAGGCTGAAACATGTGAAACTCCTTTTAGTCACCTCATACGAAGGCAGAACTACGTTGGGCCTATTCTAACCCCTGGACCGCACAGGGGGTCACACAAGGTAATAAAGAGTATGCAGAGGTTGCACAGATGGTCTTAACAGATAGCACCAATAACTGTTAAGTTGTCCAGGTAATTGTTACAAGTGAGAATGGAAGTGGTTAACTTTCTGGGGATTTCTGGAAGATTGGCAGAGCAGAAGATATCCCAAAAGGAAAACTTTTGTATCTGTACAAGCCAAAGTGTGTGTTGATGACCATAATATGTTGCAATACCTCATCAGTAAATAAGTGTTGGCGAGGTCTATCTTAGAAAAATATTCACCGCTAATAAGTTTTGTGAGGAGATGCTCTGGACCTGTCTGTTTATCCCAAATCCCTAAAAGAACTAGTTCTGACATGTTTAATGACCCCAGCTTTGTGAAGATGTTTGAGCTTAATCGCCATCTGCATGAAGATGGAAAGCAGACGTACCCAACAGAAATGGGGCACTTCATCTGGACGTAGAGAAGTATGCACCCTAAAATCAGTGGCACTCCCTAGAACAGGTTTGAACAGACACACAAAAGTGGTACAAAGGTTGACAGGTTCTTGGAAGGGAAATGTGTTCCAGACAATCTGAACTTCATCTGTGATGGAAAACTCAAAAAGCAAGAAGACATCCAGGCCAAAAATGTTGCCGGCCAAGTGACAACAAACAGAGTTATGAACCATGTAACCTTCTTGTATGCTGCCATAGATATGAACTGATTTCTCATGAGAATTGAACTGTCACCATACCCAACCGACTTGCAGCAGGGTGAGACCAAGCTGGGTAACCAAGATGAGCATGTGTTGGGAGGTTCAACAGGGAAACCATCACTCTTGTCAGGGAAACCATCGCTCCTGTGTCTACTTGTCCTGTTGCACAATCACGAATCAATAAACAACTTGGTAGCAGGTTTGTCCTGGGAAACAATGGTCTGGAGTTCATTCACCATCCCTTTATGCAAGGTTGGAGTGGAGTTTGACTGTCTTGATGCTTGATGGCAGACAGTTTGGAGATGCCCATCCTTTCAACGATGAGTGCAGAGTGCACAGCAGTCTGGACAGTCTGCATGTCAGTTCAGTCAAGACAAGATGGGAGATCCTACAACTTACACTAACATGGTGTGACTGGCTTCTCAGAGGCCACTGACACATCTGAAACTGACTAATCATGATGTCACAGTTTGGAAAGTAATGAGAATTTTGACCCCTTGGTGGCAGTTGAACTGCTGCCACCTAAGGACGAGCTGTAAGGTGTTCATTTTCTGACTGCACTATCTCAAAATAAGGATTGTCCAGCTTGAGTTGCTGTGCATACTTTTGGATTGGGGACCAACTGGACCACCATAATTCGAATCAAGGAATCTGTTTATGAGGTTCTGCAAGACAGGTTTGCACAAGTAAAATATCAATGTTGACTTAGTTCCCATAATCCCATCATCCATAAGTGATATGACTGACCTAGCTATTTGTGGTATTAATGGAACTTAAGGTGCAACATGACCAGATGGAATTGTTGTGAATAATAGTTTGACAGCAATGAACTCATTTTCTTGAATGTGAATGCAACCAGATTGGAGAGGAGAGCCAACTTCTTTAGTAACAAAACTGTCGCTGGGGAAGCTCGAGAAAGGAAGAGTGTCTGTTGGAAAGCATCATCAGAAATATTAGGAGCACCACCTAATGGCTGTTGTCTAGGTCCATGTGCTTGGGCAAGCTTTTGAACTCATCAGACTGGGATACAGAAAATGACAATACAAATAATGCACTCTTTTTACCGTTCCAGGTTGGCTTAAAGAAGAATGTATTTACATGCCTCAGTAAAATACTACTTAATGTGTGTCACTAACTGAAGGAGCTACTGTACAGATACCTGCTGAAGAGCTGCTGTACAGTCATCATCATAAGACATGACATGTATAGGTATTAAACTGGATTCTTGTAAAATGTCTACCGACAGGCTACAAGTCTTCAGTACTAATGGTTTATAAATTATTCCTAGCAACACCTGAACAAGTCTCCTTATTTCACTGAGAACAAAATGTATCAATGGCTTCTTTATTTGGAATGTTCTGGTGAAATGGGTAAAACTGAGCACTGGACTAAACATATGCCAGTTCAGTTTTCCTCAGGGGTTTCTTCAGAAGCTGAACAACATGTCTGTACCCACTGTCAGAATCTGTAGCATAATTATTGTGTGGAATAAAATACAAGAACTCTTTTTTGACACCATCCCACTGCTGAAACATTCTCTTTATAGCTGGATGGATACAGTCCTTTTAAGAAAGAGTTATGGAGGACGTGAATATTGCAAAAGCTGACAGTAAGTTTTTTCTTTCTCGCAAGACAAACTTGTTCACTAAATAGACTCATTACTTTTTTATTAACATTTGGGCCATGACTCCTTAGCATACATACTTGAGGCAAAGTAAGGTTTGCTGAATATAATGTACTTGTAAGTTTACCAGTAATGTCCTCAAATATTGCTTTAATAATGAAAGATGTCTGTCAATGAAGGCTCGCAATTTTATTCTGAGCTGCTGACCAATAATGAACAATTTCTAACACCTTTGCACCAGTACAGTTTGTTGTTTCATCAAGTCACTGTGAATAACATGCATTATATTTATTAAAGTAAGGTTCTTGGGTTTAATTTAGAATGTATTGTTATGTAGTTCCACTCAAAGCCGCTCCAGGAAATACAGTCTCAAAAAGACTATTAATGCCTTGACACGAATCAGCTGAATAATTGGAACAAGCACTAAAATATGCAATTAATTGCAGAGAAGCATCAAAATTGTAATATTATTTTCCTTTATTACTTGATGACTACTTACAAGCTTAATCTCATTATCAAATCATCCTAAAAACCACAGAACTAATTAGTAAGCACTTACCACAGTATGAAGCTAACTAATGATACTTGGTATATGCCAATGAACTACGCGATAACAAACATTATGACAGCCACATTAAGTTCGTTGTAGTTAAACATGCCAATAGTATAAAGCAGCACAGGACTGAACTTCATTCACCTAACTGAGACAATATTAGGAAGACTAAAAGGGGGCACTTATCAGAACTGCACTGTCTAGGGAGCAGCTTTACTTTACATTTTTTGTTTTTTTTTTTTTCATTTTTTTATAATGCGGTTGCCCACAAATGCAGTAACAAGCACTACAAAATACATATTTCAAATACAAGCAAAAATCGTTATACAAAGTATATAAGTTACAATTTGTAAAGGAAGCAAAAAGACATCTATATGTCATAATGTCAGAGTCATTCTCAATAAATTGATGAAACAAATTTTGGACACTCTGATGAAGATAGTAATACAAAACCATATTTTCAGAATACTAACAAACAGAGTCATAGACAAACTTAAAAGGCAATGTAGTACAACATGGCAAAACAGGGCAGTCCAACATGAATAAAACCACATAGTCAGGTATGAAACCATTACATTAAAAGTCAGACATAAAATTGTGGTAAAACCATACTGTCAAGGATAAACCATTACATTAAATCTGACATAAAAGCAACTTTGAACAACATGGTAAGATAAGAAACCTGAACATTAATAAAAGCACACAGTCAGATATAAAACAATTACATAGAATCAGACATAAAATAGATGTATATGTCCTTTAAAATCATAATAAAGTCCTATACTAACAAACAAACAAATATTCATACATGTTGCAAATTATTGTACATAAAATGTAAGACTTTTTACAAAGTGGAACTGCATTCTTTTACACCTTACCTCTTAAGAAATGAGTACAGAGTAGAAATCAATTTTAAAACATTAATGTAACAGCATATTTCTAACAGAACTTTAAAATAGTGCTTCACCCTTAAAGCACAGCTTCATGGATACAAAAACTGTCAATGTCAAATGTTGTAAAAACAAAATTCTCTACAATATTAACCATGAATCTAAAGTACACCACTCTTACATTAGTTATCAAGCTTCAAAATAAACTGATAATTTTTTCTTGTGGTAAACCTAGTAATAGGCTGGTAAATTAAGACAACCAGCTGAATTAATGGAGAACAGGAATGGATACATTTCATAATAAGGAACACTTTAAAGATTAGTTCTGTCAAGTACAACAATAATCTGAGCTGTCATAAGATATCCAATACCAGCATGAATGGAAATTGAGGGGGAGGAGCGATGGAAAGCAGCTCCAAATTCAAAGCCGATGTTATGAATGAACTGATAGCTACATAAATAAGTGAAAGTCAGCAATGCATTGGCTCACAGGAGAACAGAGTACAACACATATAATTGCCAGTAATCCTGGAACAATGAAAACAATCGTCTTTTATAGATGATTTGTTGACAATACTTCTCATTGTCAAAAGTGTCCTAGATGACACTGACACTATTTTCAATATGTAATATAGGACATTAAATACATTCTTGAAACAGAAAAAAGTTAAGGTTCCTTGATGTTCTGATAATGAGGCATGATTATTGTTTAAGTTTCTCTGTTTTTTGGAAGTAAAAACAATCTGTATCATCAGACTAGATTCCAACCACCCAAACATAAAACTGCATTTCTTCGATCAATGATTACACAGCTTACTAGGCTGCCTCTTGGTAATGAAAATCAAAGCTTCAGTTGTCGTTCAAATGTGTAACAAAATTAAATGTGGTCGGACACCAAAGTTGTCAGAGATGATTTAGGGAAAAGCCCTACTATTTCTCTGATCATGAGTCATCTATCCCACATCATTAGGATCCTTATATGATCAATAACAATCCCATTTGTGGATGTTGATGTCCTAACTAAACATGCTTCACTCTTCACTGATAAGTCGTCATCTCTGAGTACTTACTTGTACCATTCCTTTGTGTGGTACTCATTGCTTCGACCACAACCACTTGTCAAATCTTGCAGATTGTTTCAGCTTGAGAATTACTAAGCTTAAAACAAAATTTCATGAATGTTGTCCCCCTTTTTCTGTCATTTTGCTCACAACACAAAATCTGATGACTATCACTTACATGTGTTCACTTGTCAATGGCTAGCTAACTGGTTATTTCTGCAATCATGTTCATGCAAAGTACATATGCCTACAAAGAAGTGTGCACCAACCCTGATACCACTGTTGGTTTCAAAAATAAGAAAAAAGTTGGATACTTTTTGAACAGCCCTTGTATTCATGTTGGATTTTCCTATCTTGCTTGTCATACTGAATTGTTTTTAAGTCAGCCTGTGATTCTATTTGTAGGTGTTCTGAAAAACTGTTTTCGTATTACTAGCTTCATCAAGGCATCCAAAATTTGTTTCATCACTTTGCTCAATATGGTGCTGGCATGACGACATATATACACCCTTTTGCTTCTGCTACAATCTGTAGCTTAAATATCTTCTTGTAAATATTTTTGCTTGTATTTGAGATATGTATTTTGTAATGCTTGTTATTACATGTGTGGCCAGCCACTTTATACAAAACTGAAAAAAATACGAAAAATAAAGCTGCTCAGTAGATAGTGCACTTCCAATAAGCGCCCACTGTCCTTGTCTTCCTAATTCCTTTCCACACTTTGATGTATGTTGGGTCAACGAAGTTCAGTTGTGTACTGCTTTATATAAAAGGTGTATTTATCTACAATGAACATTCATTCATACGGCTGTCGTAATGTTTGTTATTGATTAGTTTATGTGTAAATCAATTACCATTGATTATCTTCATACTGTGCCAGTTTTGTAATGTACAAAGTGCTTTCTAATTAGTTTCTGTTTTGTGAGACAATTTGATAATGAGCTTAAGTTTGTAAGCAGTTGTCAAGTAATAAAGGAAATTAGTATTGCAACTTTGATGCTTCTCTCCAGTTTATTAAAAAATTTAGTTAACCAGAATAGTTGCTGATGACGTGCCTTACAGAATTCTGGAAATTAATAGGAACAAGCAAAATACCCTTATTGTTTCAGTAATACGGGCACGGCCTTTGCTGTCGGAAGAGAGAGTGATGAACTGCCACTGTGACAGAAGGTACTGAACTGCATGATGCAGGCATAAGACGAAGCTGTTACGGTGCCATCTTTGTACAAAATAACTGTTAATGAACTGATGTCACCGCATGATCATTCAGAGCCTGAAAACTTTCTTTTCTCCACATTTATGAAAGTATCACAAACAAACACAAAGCACTTCATGATCATGTGTTTTTCACGCACTCAGACATTTTGTCTCCTGTTCCAACCTCCTTGGAAAACCAATCACTCTTCATATAGCTTCACTCATTGTCCTTGAAATGTTGCATAGATGCAGAAGGTTGTTGCAGAAGAAGCTACAACAACTGGGAAGTCTGACGTCACATTTTTATGTGATCCTGGAATGCGTAAATATTTTCACTTGTGAGGCATCAAATTTGTGCAAATGCTTTTTATGCAATTTGTTTTTATTTACTCTATCTCTTGCTCTGCTACCAACTATCCAAATCACACACACACACACACACACACACACACACACACACACACACACACACACACACACACAAAAATGTGAGTAAATGTGACTTAAGTGACTTGTTCAGAATGTTGCTTTTTGGTATAATCACGATAATGATTGAAGAATCCTGTGATAAACTCTAATTGTTCCAATTGCAAACCGTTGTTCATTTCCTGCAACCAGAAGGGAACAGTGCAGCAGAAATTCATCAAAGAATGAATTGAATGGATGGTGAAAACTAAGTGATGGCATTGTTTGTGAACAGTGTACAAAATTGTAATATGGTTTAACTGATTTCATGATGAATGAGTCAAGGACGCAATGAGATATTTTCAATTGCCTGTCATACAGTCCAGACCCAGTGCCAAGTATCTTCCATCTTTTTCCTGAACTGAAGAAGTCGCTTGAATGACAGTATGTCAAGCTGTTGAGAAGCTTCAAGGCAACATCAAGATTAATTTCAATTCACTGAGTGCCACATTTTATGGATAGGGCATTTTGGTAATAAAATAGGTTTTCTGAGTACTTGAATTTTATTGATGGCATATCAGAGGTTAAAGAGGGGAAAAAATTCCAGCAGCCATATTTTAAGCAAAGAGGTGTGCCACATGTAGCCTCTGAGATATGTGCGACATTTAGAAGTTGTGTATCACTTTTAGAGTGATGAACAATTGTCAAGATTAGATAAGATTAGATTAGATTAATACTTGTTCCATAGATCATGAATGCGACACTTCGTAATGATGTGGAATGTGTCAGGTTAATGAAAGATGTCTGTACAAGATATTACATTACACAAAATATTGCATGACACTAATTCTTAAGTTAGTTTTTCCCCCTCCCTTAATTTATATCTAAAAATTCAGCCAATGAGTAGAAGGAGTTGTCGTCTAGAAATTTTTTAAATTTATTTTTAAATGTTGGTTGACTATCTGTCAGGCTTTTGATGCTGTTTGGTAGGTGACCAAAGACTTTTGTGGCAGCATAATTAACCCCCTTCTGCGCCAAAGTCAGATTTAACCCTGCATAGTGAAGATCATCCTTTCTCCTGGTGTTATAGCTATGCACACTGCTATTACTTTTGAACTGGGCTGGATTATTAACAACAAATTTCATAAGTGAATATATATACTGTGAGGTTACTGTGAGGATCCCTAGATCCTTAAATAGATGTCTGCAAGATGACCGTGGGTGGGCTCCAGCAATTATTCTGATTACACGTTTTTGAGCAATGAATACTTTTCTACTCAATGATGAATTACTCCAGAATATGATACCATATGAAAGCAGTGAATGAAAGTAGGCATAGTAAGCTAATTTACTGAGATTCTTATCACCAAAATTTGCAATAACCCTGATAGCATACGTAGCCGAACTCAGACGTTTCAGCAGACCATCAATGTGTTGCTTCCAGTTTAACCTCTCATCAATGGACACACCTAAAAATTTTGGAAATTCTACCTTAGCTACAGACTTCTGTTCAAAGTCTATATTTATTACTGGAGTTGTGCCATTTACTGTACGGAACTGTATATACTGTGTTTTATCAAAATTTAAAGAGAGTCCGTTTGCTGAGAACCACTTAATAATTTTGTGAAAAACATCATTTACAATTACGTCACTTAGTTATTGGTTTTTGGATGTTATTACTATACATGTATCATCAGCAAAAAGAACTAACTTTGCATCTTCATCAATATGGAATGGTAAGTCATTAATGTATATCAAGAACAGTAAAGGACCTAAGACCGAACCCTGTGGGACCCCGTGCTTGATAGCCCCCCAGTTTGAGGAATCAGCTGTTGTATAAACATTACATGAACCACTTATTTCAACTTTCTGCATTCTTCCAGTTAAGTATGAATTAAACCATTTGTGCACTGCCCCCCTCAAACCATAATGATTTAGCTTATCTAAAAGAATTCCATGATTTACACAGTCAAAGGCCTTTGACAGATCACAAAAAATACCAATAGGTGATGTCCGGTTATTCAGAGCATTTAATATTTGATCAGTAAAAGCGTATATAGCATTTTCTGTTGAAAAGCCTTTCTGAAAACCAAACTGACATTTTGTTAGTACTTTATTTTTACATATATGGGAGGCTACTCTTGAATACATTACTTTCTCAAAAATTTTTGATAGAGCTGTCAGAAGAGAGATTGGGCGATAGTTGTTGACATCCGACGTATCCCTCTTTTTATGAAATGGTTTTACTATGGCATATTTCAGTCTATCGGGGAAAACACCCTGCTCCAAAGAGGTATTACATACGTGGCTGAGAATCCTACTTATCTGTGGGGAACAAGCTTTAAGTATCTTGCTGGAAATGCCATCAATTCCGTAAGAGCTTTTACTTTTCAGTGAGTTTATTATTTTACTGATTTCAGAGGGAGAGGTTCGTGGAAATACAGTTGTTTCAAACTGCACAGGTATGGCCTCTTCTATTAGAAGCCTTGCCTCTTCTAGTGAAGATCTAGATCCTACTTTCTCCACAACATTTAAAAAATGATTATTGAAAATATTTCCAATTTCAGATTGTTTGTTAGTACACTTGTCATTCAGTTTTATGGCACTAAAGTCTTCCTGTGCTCTTGGTTGCCCTGTTTCCCTTTCAATAATATTCCAAATTGCTTTAATTTTATTATCAGAGTTACTGATCTCAGACATCATACACATGCTTCTGGATTTTTTAATAACTTTTCTTAGTACTGCACAATAGTTTTTATAATACTGAACAATTTCGGGGTCAGTACTCCCTCTAGCTGTTAGATACAGTTCTCTTTTAAGGTTGCAAGATATTCTTATTCCTTTAGTTAGCCAAGGTTTTTTATATGTTTTCTTGGAATTATGTTTCACTGTTTTCTTGGGAAAACAATTTTCAAATACCCTTAAAAATGAATCGTGAAATAAGTTATATTTCAAGTTTGCATCAGGTTCCATATACACTTCATCCCAGTCTAGCTCCTTTAGTCTTTCCCTAAAGTTTGCAGTATTCATATTGTTAATTGAACGCACTGCTTTGAAATTCTGATTTGATATACTGCATGGAGCTATGCCATGTACTGTAACTAGCTGTGCACCATGATCTGAAAGACCATTCTCAACAGGATAAGCATTTATGTCCTTAAACTTATCTTTGTCTATAAAAAAGTTATCTATCAATGTCCTGCTGTTCTTTGTTATCCGAGTAGGAAAATCAATGACGGAGCTCAAATTGAGAGAACTGAGTAATACTACAAGGTCATTCTTCCTATCACACTCTTTCAGGGAATCAACATTGAAATCCCCACAAATGATAATTTGCTTCCCCCTGTCTGACAGATAGCACAACAAAGCATCCAAGTTTTCTAGAAATAGCTGGAAATTCCCTGAGGGGGGCCTATACACTGTTACAATTATGAAAGTGCCATCATTTAGCTTTAGTTCAGTGGCACATGCTTCCATATGTTGCTCTACACAAAATTTTTTAGTTTCTAAATGTTTTAGTCTGTTATAGTCTGTGCCAATTATGGTAAGAACTGTAAAGCTCACATTTACCAATTCCCAGCTAGTCAAAGGTGTGCACATGAAGCTGATATCCACGTCTGTGATTATGAGGGCTAATCTGTAGCAAGCATATTGGGATATGTAGCTACTTCCTTTTTAGGCATTTATTGACATAAGTAGGCTGATGACTGAACACAGTATTTTAATTTGTGTTTCAATACAAGTTTTATTAATGAGAATGCCTAAATTTTTATTCACTTTGTGGGTATGTTGTCAGTATTTTTTTAAGGCAGTTTATTGTGGGAAACACACAGTGGGTTGGAAAATGAGGACTACCATAACAACCAGAACAATTAGTGTACCTGAACTGCCACCTGTACCTCTCCAAAGCAGCACCAGTCACCAGATTCTGAGTGGCAAGTCATTAATTACTGATTGCATTGCGGTCAGTGGTGAGTTTTGTTAGAAGTCTGTGACCAAAATTCATAAGCAGAATTGGGGAGATCCTTGTGTGGACAAGTGCCAACAATTCACTACATGGCTACTGCAAAATGGAGAATGACAAAGTGCAGAAGTTATTAAACAAGAGAAAACTAAAGTTTCATAAGGGAATATTTTAACAGAGAAACTAAAAATAGCTTTGCTAATTTCAGTTACTACAGATTGCTGATTCTAAAAAAAAAAAAAGTTCAGTTTTATCTAGTTAGGTTTGTAGCAATTTAGCTCAAAGCTAGTAGCATACACTATGAGTCACTTGGGGAATGATAGGGGAGTTGTGCCTGTAATTGTATGTGACGCATTTGATCTGAAATATATTCCATTGTCTTAAAAATGTTTGTGTAATTGCTGTTTATGTGTGATAATCTTCAAGAAGAGGAAGTTGTCTATTGTTACTAACTAGCCACAGTTTTTGCTGCTCAGAGAGAACTAATTGCTTTAAAGGTTGCACTAGTGGCAAATGAGCTTCTTAATAATTCCATGCACTAATGTGTTCTCTGGATATTACATCACTCCTCCTCCTGGTTGTGACATAACACAGTCCTCTTTGTTATGTGGCTGTGACCTAGCATTTTCTTTATTATTCTTCCATTCATATTTCTTTTGGTATTGAACAGACATACATTATATCTCGACTGCAGGGTCATTTTCACTTGTCACAAAATAAATGAGAATTTTTAGAGCTTACTCTTGTTCTGGTAACAGTCAGATATGAGCATACACAGGCAAGAAGTACTGACCCATTTTGTACCTGTTTTTTCTCACCTACATCTACATCTACATGACTACTCTGCAATTCACATTTAAGTGCTTGGCAGAGGGTTCATCGAACCACAATCATACTATCTCTCTACTATTCCACTCCCTAACAGTGCACGGGAAAAACGAACATCTAAACCTTTCTGTTTGAGCTCTGATTTCTCTTATTTTATTTTGATGATCATTCCTACCTATGTAGGTTGGGCTCAACAAAATATTTTCGCATTCGGAAGAGAAAGTTGGCGAGTGAAATTTCGTAAAAAGATCTCGCCGCGACGAAAAACGTCTTTGCTGTAATGATTTCCATCCCAATTCACGTATCATATCTGCCACACTCTCTCCCCTATTACATGATAATACAAAACGAGCTGCCCTTTTTTGCACCCTTTTGATGTCCTCCGTCAATCCCACCTGGTAAGGATTCCACACCGCGCAGCAATATTCTAACAGAGGACGAACGAGTGTAGTGTAAGCTGTCTCTTTAGTGGACTTGTTGCATCTTCTAAGTGTCCTGCCAATAAAACGGAACCTTTGGCTCACCTTCCCCACAATATTATCTATGTGGTCTTTCCAACTGAAGTTGTTCGTAATTTTTTACACCCAGGTACTTAGTTGAGTTGACAGCCTTGAGAATTGTACTATTTATCGAGTAATTGAATTCGAACGGATTTCTTTTGGAACTCATGTGGATCACCTCACACTTTTCGTTATTTAGCGTCAACTGCCACCTGCCACACCATACAGCAATCTTTTCTAAATCGCTTTGCAACTGATACTGGTCTTCGGATGACCTTACTAGACGGTAAATTACAGCATCATATGCGAACAACCTAAGAGAACTGCTCAGATTGTCACCCAGGTCATTTATATAGATCAGGAACAGCAGAGGTCCCAAGAAGCTTCCCTGGAGAACACCTGATATCACTTCTGTTTTACGCGATGATTTGCCGTCTATTACTACGAACTGCGACCTTCCTGACAGGAAATCACGAATCAAGTCGCACAACTGAGACGATACCCCATAGGCCCACAGCTTGATTAGAAGCCACTTGTGAGGAACGGTGTCAAAAGCTTTCCGGAAATCTAGAAATGGGAATCAACTTGAGATCCCCTGTCGATAGCGGCCATTACTTCGTGCGAATAAAGAGCTAGCTGCATTGCGCAAGAGCGATGTTTTCTGAAGCCATGCTGATTACGTATCAATAGATCGTTCCCTGCGAGGTGATTCATAATGTTTGAATACAGTATATGCTGCAAAACCCTACTGCAAACCGACGTCAATGATATAGGTCTGTAGTTAGATGGATTACTCCTACTACCCTTCTTAAACACTGGTGCGCACTGCGCAATTTTCCAATCTGTAGGTACAAATCTATCAGTGAGCGAGCGGTTGTATATGAGTGTTACGTAGGGAGCTATTGTATCAGCGTAATCTGAAAGGAACCTAATCAGTATACAATCTGGACCTGAAGACTTGCCCGTATCAAGCGATTTGAGTTGCTTCGCAACCCCTAAGGTATCTACTTCTAAGAAACTCATGCTACCAATGTTCGTGTTTCAAATTCTGGAATATTCCATTCGTCTTCCCTGGTGAAGGAATTTCGGAAAACTGCGTTCAATAACTCCACTTTAGCACCACAGTCGTTGCTAACAGTACCATCGGCACTGCGCAGTGAAGGTATTGACTGCGTCTTGCCGCTTGTGTACTTTACATACGACCAGAATTTCATCGGATTTTCTACCAAATTTCGAGACAATGTTTCATTGTGGAACCTATTAAAGGCATCTCGCATCGAAGTCTGTGCCAATTTTCGCACGTCTGTTAATTTTAGGCAATCTTCGTGATTTCACGTTCTTCTGAACTTCGCATGCTTTTTCCGTTGCCTCTGCAACATCGTTCGGATCTGTTTTGTGTACCACGGGGGATCCGTTCCATCTCTTACCAATTTATGAGGTATGAATCTCTAAATTGCTGTTGCTACTATATCTTTGAATTTGAGCCACATCTCGTCTACATTTGCATAGTCAGTTAGGAAGGAACGGAGATTGTCTTTTAGGAAGGCTTCTAGTGACACTTTATCCGCTTTTTAAATAAAATTATTTTGTGTTTGTTTCTGATGGATTTGAAAGAAACAGTATTGAGCCTAGCTACAACGACCTTGTGATCACTAATCCCTGTATCAGTCATGATGCTCTCTATCAGCTCTGGATTGACTGGCTAAGAGGTCAAGTGTGTTTTCGCAACCATTTACAATTCGCGTGGGTTCGTATACTAACTACTCGAAATAATTTTCGGAGAAAGCATTTAGGACAATCTCGGAAGATGTTTTCTGCCTACCACCAGTTTTGAACAACATATCGAGGGAAGGTTGAAGTCCCCACCAACTATAACCGTATGAGTGGGGTATTTATTTGCTACGAGACTCAAACTTTCTCTGAACTGTTCCGCAATTGTATCATCGGAGTCTGGGGGTCGGTAGAAGGAGCCAATTATTAACTTAGTTCGGCTGTTAAGTATAACCTCCACCCATACCAATTCACATGGAGCATCTACTTCGACTTCACTACAAGATAAACCACTACTGACAGACACAAACACTCCACCACCAGTTTTGCCTAATCTATCTTTCCTGAACACTGTCTGAGACTTCGTAAAAATTTCTGCAGAACTTATTTCAGGCTTTAGCCAGCTTTCTGTACCTATAATGATATCAGCTTCTGTGCTTTCTATTAGTGCTTGAAGCTCAGGGACTTTTCGAGCACAACTACAACAATTTACAACTATAATTCCGACTGTTCCTTGATCCAAGCACGTCCTGTATTTGCCATGCACCCTTTGACATTGCAGCCCACCCCGTACTTTCCCGAGGCCTTCTAACCTAAAAAAACCGCCCAGTCCATGCCACACAGCCTCCGCTACCCGTGTAGCCGCCAGCTGAGTGTAGTGAACTCCAGACCTATTCAGCGGAACCCAAAACCCCACCACCCTAAGGCGCAAGTCAAGGAATCTGCAGCTAACACGGTCGCAAAACCATCTGAGCCTCTGATACAGACCATCCACCCGGCTCTGCACCAAAGGTCCGCAGTCGGTTCTGTCGACGATGCTGCAGATGGTGAGCTTTGCCTTCATCTCGTAAGCAAGACCGGCAGCCTTCACCAAATCAGATAGCCGCTGGAATCCAGAGAGAATTTCCTCAGATCCAAAGCAACACACATCATTAGTGCCGACATGTGCCACCACCTGCAGCTGGCTGCACCCTGCGATCTTCAGGGCATCCGGAAGGACCCTTTCCACATCAGGAATGACTCCTCCCGGAATGCACACGGAGTGGACACTGGATTTCTTCCCCTCCTTAGCCCCAACACGCGCCTAACATTGGAGCTCTTAACTACCAATAAGCCCACCCTCTGCGATTGCCCAGACCTTGAAGGCTGAGAATGATCCTCTGAAACAGGGCACACAGCTGCATCTGGCTCAGCCAGAGACAGTGCCTGAAACCTGTTTGTCAGACGCACCGGGGAGGCTTTCTGATCAGCCTCCGGGGATGTCTTTCACTGCCTGCCACACCTTGGAACGACCTCCCAATCAGCCACAGGCGAGGGTTCAGCCCCACTGCGCGCAGCAACCGGAGCAAGCACAGCGGCAGTCCGATCTGGTGACAGACGGGACGAGGTTGACATCCCCGTGATACCCAAGTCCAGCTCCCCACAGTGGTGCCCATTGGCAACAGCCTCAAGCTGCGTGACCGAAGTCAGCGCCGCTTGCAGCTGTGAGCGAAGGGATGCCAACTCAGCCCTCATCCGAACACAGCAATCGCAGTCCCTGTCCATTCAAATCGATGTTTGACAACAGTTACTGAAACACGAGTCTGTGTCTAGACAACGCAAGCGAAACACGCAAAGAATGTATCAACTAACCTGTGCAAATGCCTAACGACTGCGGTACAATCTGCCTGAATTTATGATTACAGTAACTAAAACTCGAAATTACACCTCCTATACGAAACTCACACGCAATTTAAGTAAGAATCCACCAAGTAAACACTTAAGTGCGATGCTACAACTCTCAAATACTACAATACGCCCGAAATATATGAATTAAACATTGCAAGTACCCAAAAACATGCAAAGAAATTAAGAATTAAACTATGTTACAAATAAGTAAGCTAGGGGTATACGACTTGCTGCTGGCAGCTCCTTATCCAACAGTGGCAGGGAACACACTGGCTGTGACCAACCGACACTGGCCGTTCAAAACAAAAATAGAAGACAGACGACTACGCAAACTTATACTATTCAGGTACTAAGGCGCGATGCTACAACTCACAAATACTATAATATGCCCAAAATATATTAATTAAACAATGCAAGTACCCAAAAACATGCAAAGAAATTAAGAATTAAACTATGTAACAAATAAGTAAGCTAGGGGTATATGACTTGCTGCTGCAGCTGCTTATCCAACGGCGGCGGGGAACACACTCTATACATATTGCGAGTTCATTGCCTATAGCTCAACCCTAAACAATATAAGATGATAGCATGTAGGATTTCACGGCCGGTGTCTTCAGTAATTAAAACTTCTGGGTTAAGAGGTGGTGGTCCAATAGTAGAAATACTTCTCCCTGATGTTTCGTTGCCCGCAGCTGGTAATGAAACATGCGTGTTTCTACTATTGGACCATGGCCTCTTAGCCTGGAAGTTTTAATTACTGAATATAAAATGAGGTCTCCAAATGAGTACTAAAAAAGTTCCACTAACTTTTTACTACATGAACAAATTGCACAAATTTAAAGATTATTGATTTGATGGAATACCTAAGGATTACAATCGCAGATAACTTAAACTGGAACTATCACATACACACTGAACTGCCAAAGAAACTGGTGTAGGTATGCATATTCAAAGATAGATATATATAAGCAGGCAGAATAAGGTGCTGGGGTTGGCAATGCCTATATAAGACAATAAGGGTCTGGTGCAGTTTTAAGATTGGTTACTGCTGCTACAATGGCAGGTTATCATCACTAATGTGAGTTGGGATGTGGTGTTACAGTTGGAGCATGAGTAACGGAATACAGGATCTCTGAGGTAGTGATGACATGGTGATTTTCCTGTGCAGCCATTTCACAAGTGTAATGTGAATAGCAGGAATCCAGTAAAAACATCAAACCTCTGACATGTTGTGGCCAGAAAAAAATCCTGCAAGAACAGGACCAACAACGACTGAAGAGAATCGTTCAACGTGACAGAAGTGCAACCCTTCTGCAAATTGCTGCAGATTTCAATGCTGGGACATTAACAAGTGTCACCATGCAAACCATTCAATGAAACTTCATCAATATGGGCCTTTGGAGCATAAGGCCCAATCATGTACCCTTGATGGCTGCATGACACAGAGCTTTATGCATCTCCTGGGCCCATAAACACTGACATTGGACTGTTGATGACTGGCAACATGTTGTCTGGTCGGACGAGTCTAGTTTTAAATTGTATCAAGCAGACAGACTTCTACGCGTATGGAGAGAACCTCATGAATCCATGGATTCTGCTTGTCTGCAGGGGACTGTTCAAGCTGGTGGAAACTTCATAATGGTGTGGGGTGTGTGCAGTTGGAGTGATATGTGACCACTATATGTCTAGATATGACTGACAGGTGACACATACATAAGTTACCTGTCTGATCACCTGCATCCATTATGTCCATTGTGCATTCCAACGAAATTCGGCAATTCTAGCAGGACAATGCAACACCGCACATGTCCAGAATTGCTACAGAGTGGCTCCAGGAACACTCTTTTCCGAATTTAAATACTTCCACTGGTCACCAAATTTCCCGTACAAGAACGTTATTGAGCATATCTGGGATGGCTTGCAATTTGCTGTTCAGAAGAGATCTCCAACTCCTTGTACTCTTATGTATTTATGGACACCCCTGCAGGATTCTTG
Source organism: Schistocerca gregaria (assembly GCF_023897955.1). Lineage (NCBI taxonomy): Eukaryota > Metazoa > Arthropoda > Insecta > Orthoptera > Acrididae > Schistocerca > Schistocerca gregaria. The sequence continues at coordinate 77,671,942 of NC_064930.1, forward strand.
GTGTGAATTCCCTCCAGCACTACTTCAGACATTAGTCAAGTCCATGCCACGTGTTGTAGCAGTTCTGCGTGCTCGCCGGGGCTCTATGCGATATTAGGCCAGTGTACCAGTTTCTTTGGCTCTTCAGTGTAAAATGTGATGGGGAAGGTGAACTAAAGACCACGTTTTATTGACAGAATACTTAACAAATGCATCAAATCTACTAAAGGGAGTGCTTACATTATGTTTCTTTGTCCTCTTCTAAAGTACTGCTGCATGGTAGGGAATCATTTGCAGACAGGACTGACAGAGGACGATAACCCTATTCAAAGAGGAGCACCTGGTTTTGTATTATCATAAAATATGGGAGAGAGCATCACCAATATGATAAGCAAGTTAAGGTTGAAATTACTGAAACAAAGGCGTTTTTTGTCGTGGCAAGATGTTGTTGCAAAATGTCAGTCACCAATTTTCTCCTCCAAATTCAAAAATATCTTCAAAATATCTACGGGTGTACTGCCAGTCAACAGTGTCCAACGGGCACAATATTTCGGCGATCATACATGTCACCATCATCAGGTGAACTGACGGACTGAGCTCCTGTGAACGTGCCGGCACAGAGATCCGTATGCTATGGCTGCTCAGAGGGAACTGGGTTTGGTTGTGGTGGCGGCTGATTTAAATACCCTCTGCCCGTGACGTGATACCTCCGCTGTCTGCACCACGGTCGTGTGGTGGAACAGATTGCGATGGTTCTCCGTGCCGGCACGTTCACAGGAGCTCAGTCTGTCAGTTCACCTGATGATGGCGACATGTATGATCGCCAAAGATATTTTGATTATCAAATACGCCAGGAGAAACTCAATAATCACAAAAATATCTTGTTGACTCCTATCTACAGAGGGAGAAATGACCACAACTAAGAGAGAGAGAGAGAGAGAGAGAGAGAGAGAGAGAGAGAGAGAGAGAGAGAGAGCAAAATGTGGGGTCAAATGGAAATATTTAGTTGTCCGTTTTTCCCATTCTCAAGTGAAATGGTCATGAAATGTGGGTCTGTACACCCTCTGCCAAACACACAACTGTGTATTGTAGAATAATCATGTAGATGTAAATGAATGATTAACCAAGCACAAACATAATTTTGAAACTGTGCTGGCAGTAATTCTTTCCATCCATTTAAAATCTTATCTGCCCATTTAATTTTTAACATTTTTCCATGGCACCATATTTCATTTAAAATGCTTTCTTTTACTACTCTGGACTTTCAGTGGTCTAACTTTTCAGTTTCACTGAGAGATACTCAAAAACCTACTGGATAATGTGGTTGAGCTTCTCAATGCCAGGGTGATACTGGGTGATTAAAGACGTGCCAGACAGTGGCCATTGTCAGAGGTGCAGATGGCATGGGAGACTGTTTACGGATGAGCAGCGTACGATTTTGTCTGCTATTAATGGCTCTGGTACAGTTATAGTTAGATTTTGATAACTCATCCTTGCTGTTGCAGATGCTAAGTCCACAGATAGTTTGGCTGTAAGGAAGAGATTTTTGTCAATCTATTAGGATACGTGCACCTTTCTACTTTCGCAATGATCCATTAAGTTCCAGGTGTGCACTCTCTGGAACTAAATTCCTTCAACAGATATTTCAATCACATTCCTTTCAGTCATCTTCTGAGAGAAAAACTGAAGCTACAGCACTCTCAAGACATAGTAAGATGAAATATCTACAATTGCTATAGTGTTTATCCTTAAATAATTTTTTTTCCCTACTGTATGCATACACCATATATACACAAAATTGACAAATTCTTATTCAGGCACTATTCCACTAAACTTCATTAGTCTTAGGATAATTTACAATCTGATGACAACAGTATAAATAGTTTATGTAGAAACATTTTATTTAAAGAAATAGCCATAGTTTACAGTACCTTGGATCCCTGTGCATCTCAAAATTCAACCTCACTAAAATTATTTGTTTTAATGTTGACATACATTATTTGAAAACCATCAGTCTCCTCTTTCAAAGATATATTTCATTTTTTCCCAAAAGATAGATATTTCACAAGTTATTTGCATACAAAGTTTTTGTATTCTAGGTTGTGCCAATTTCAAAATGTAATACTTTCCACAAAAAACTCTTACAATTTTGTAACCCCAATTTTTATGTTTCCAAAACTGTATACTTACTTTTATTAAATTAATGTGTCACATAAAAAATATTCAATTCATTAAACTGTGACTTTCTAAAAAATTCTTGGTAGACTTTGGAAATCCCAGTGCACAGGAAAACTTCCATATCATAAAACAGTACTCACAATTTTATACTTAATTACGATAGTTTCCCTACCTATTTTATTTTTGTATGTTTTTTCCTGTCTTTTACATTAATAACTAAAATGTAATGGCTTAGTATTTTGCTATTTGGTCATTTTTGTGCTACACAGCTATATACAGACGTTGTGGGAAAAAGTTCGAGTTAGAGGGGGACAAGCTTTCAAACAGTTCATAAACTAAATTGTTCATCTTATTCCATCCGCAGTTAAAATTCAGCACATACAGTCCAAAGTCATGATTGAACAGTCAGGATGCATATTTATTACGTTAGCCTTTGTCACTAGTGAATTTGTGAGAGCTCTCATAATTCCATATAACTTACCAATCTGAATCACAAAACTGAACTTAATGCACTACAATCATGCTTATCATCAAATCTGAATCTAGTGTTAATAAATCTGAAGAGAATGATAAGTAAATAGCATAGTTGTGTACATTTATTCAGCAACTGTTTATAACATCAAATAATCATAGGAGGCAGATGAAAGGAAAAAGGATCATCCAGGAGACTTTTGTGACATAGAACAGTTCTGTAATACTTCAGCTCATGTTGAGCATAGTGCTTGAGTGTGTCATAGCATGAGTTTGTCAGCTCACTTGGATGATGGCAGTACATCATACGGCCAAATTATCTGGTCAGGAAATTAAGTTTCAGTAGTTGCATGCCTGAAATGTAATGTTCACTTCTGATATATTCCTCACCTTCGACATCATGTGACGTGTTCAGAATCAAAGTTGTCTAACTTCTTGTATGAAAATGACTTAACACCATATATGAACATATGACCATGTTTTTTGTTAGGTGCAAATGTGATCCAAACCCTAGCTCCATTTTAGTTCACCAGTTACTTGCCTTGCTGAGTGAAATTAGAAAATGTTGATGTCAAGAGGTCTAAGTCAAGCTTTGTTCGGAAAACCGGTCTCAACAATCACGCCAATAGAAAAGCATTATCTGGTGAAGAATTATTGTACAAAGAGTTACGTTTACACATCAGCAGTGAAATCAACTCAGAAGGTAAGTTAACCTAAGCAATAGATTACTAAAGGAGTTTAGAGTGCAATAAATTTTTAAATTATTTTTCTATGTTTGCAAAGTAACTTACTTTCTTATTATTGTCTGAAAAATATTTACTTATTATGCTAATGCTGTCTTGCTTTACTGCAGTTTGCATACACATTTTGACCTATTAACAAAAACACCTTGAATCTAGTGTTTTTGCCATTGGCAAAACTGCAGATTGGTCTAATTGTTCACTTTTTTACATTTTTTCATAAGATGATCACTTTTATGCTAAATGGAAAAATATGGATGTGACTAGTGACTGCTACATCTTTCACCCAAGGCCTATACACATTAGAATACAAAACACATCAATACTATCAGAATGGCCAATCAAGTAGGTCCAAAATCAATAATGCGTCATAGTTTGAATTTTTAATGAACTAAAAATTAGGCCTAGTCATTATTTCCTAAATTATTATCACAGCAGAAGGCTTATTCATTAAACAAGACACACCTCTTTTCAGAAGAAAATGAGGGACACACAAATCATTCAAAATCTGCAGAACACCAAGACAATAGTAAGCCAGTTGATGCTCCACAGACCACCGATGCCTGACACAGAAGAAACTATCTCCAATACTCCACAAAAACCAGAAGTGGAAGAAAATTCAAGTGAGATTAGAAAGATGTCAATCAACAAAACATGCTTGTGCAAAATATTTAAGGAATTCAGGTGAGACCTACAAAAAGTAGAATGGAGAAATAGTAGAAGGCACAAAGTTCATAAATAAAAATTGCTAGTACTGACTGAAGTGTTTTCATAATCTATCAGGAGAGGACGGACAATCCATCTTTCTGAAAACTCACCTGGAATACTCAAAATTAAATAATCGGGTTCATAACCATGCAACAAGGAACAGGGATGATTTTCACAGAGACACCTAAAGAAGCACTCTACCAAAAAGGTGTAAGCTACCAGCCCAAAATACTTTTAAGTGCATCACCTTCTACAATAAAGAAAGTTAAAGAATTTTGTAAATTCAAGGTAGATCTTAAACAATTTTTACTACACATAGCTTTTATAGCATTGAAGAATATCTGAATATGGAAAAGTAATTTATTTATATATACTGACATAAAATATTTGTCTTTATTATCCAAGTTTTTGAAACAAATTAAATGTGAGAAACTATATTGTAATTGACTGCATCCATACAATGTATATTGTTAAAGGATGAATAAAGAGATTGAATTGAATAATTTTATAAAATGTCAGATTATAGCAAACAAAATGCTCACTTGAGTGGATTAATTCACCAGTATAATGTATCAGTAGGAAGGCCTTGTGGCAGTAGTAAAATAGAGGAACAACCATCAAACGAGTACCACTTACAAAGGGGTGGAAGAATACTACATGTATGTAAGAATACTAAATGTATGTAAACTTTTTTTCCTGGACACATTTGTTGTATCAAGTGGTGGACTTGGTAGAATATTTAAAAAGTGAATAGTGGTCATTGCTATTGGAAGATCAAAGGGGAAAGTACCTTAGTTAAGAAAAAGTCTCTCATCAAAGTAAACAAGTTATTATCAATCATATTAACAGTTTTCCAGCTTTTCAAATTCACTACGTACATAATGATAATGCTAAACAAAATTCCACAGTCCAGATTTGAAATATCAGAAAAATGTATGAACTTTATGTTGAAAGTTGTTAAAAATTATATATTAGACCTGAAAAAGAACAATAATACAGGCAGACCTTTAAAGCAAATTTAAATCTTCATTTTCATGTTATCTGAAAAGACACTTGTAAAATTAGTGGCAAGTACAAACAGGTTGTACTTGTTGAAACATGAAAGTGTTATGGAGATGTTTCAGGAACTCAAAGGGGAATCCCTGGAGGGAAGGAAAAGTTCTTTACAAGAAATACTACTGAGAAAATTTAAAAAACAGCATTTGAAGCTGACTGCAGAAAGATCCTACTGCCGTCAACATACATTTTGCATAAGGACCACAAAAACAGGACACGAGAAATTAGGACTCATACAGAGGCAAATAGATAGTTGTTTTTCCCTCCCTCTATCTGCAAGTGGAAAAGGAAAGGAAACGACTAATGGTGATACAGGGTACCCACTGCCAAACACCATATGGTGGCTTGTGGAGGATGTACGTAGATGCAGATGCAGATGTAGAAAGCAATGTACAACAAAGCTGGAATCAGAAACTGAACACAACATTCACTTAGACAAAGCTGGAAAACATGGAGTTACTTTAAAAGCTGGCACAGAATGAGCATAAAATTACATTTATCAGATTTCAGGAATCAGTATTGACCTTCAGTAAGCATTACCATTTCTGAAAATTTTACTTTCAGGTGCTTTCTATCATTGTAACATGCACTGCTACAATTTAGATGTGAATGCGTCGTCACTGACCAAGCCATTATGTGGTTGGAATGAATGTATGGCATAAAAAGGTTCTTAGGAAATTTCTTCTCGCATTCTCAAGCACGTTACATCGCATTCAGCTACTCAGAAACACACTGTAGTATACAGTGATACTTTTATAGAGCAAAATGGAATATAAAAGTTGCCATATATTTACTAAAACTAGTACAAGACAGCCATTGTATGGACGATGTGGACCAAAGTTTGTTGATTCTGTTCATTCATATTTGCCCAATGATTTCATTTTGGTCTAATCAGATTGTCTCCTATAGGTAAGCCTATCTTTTAATATAAAACAGTGTGTGGCTATATCAGGCTCACCACAAATAGTAGTCTGAGGGAGCTAAGTCTGGAGAATAGGGGGATGTGAAATGAGTTGGAATCCTATTTCCAATAATTTTGTGACCACAACTGCTGAGATGTGTGCTGGTGCATTGTCGAGATGGAAAAGGACTTTTTTTTGCGGTCCAATAGCCAGTGTTTTTCTTGCACCTCAATTTTTGAACGGTCCAATAATGATGAATAATATGCACCTGTAATAGTTTTACCCTTTTCCAGATAGTCGATGACAATTACCCCTTGCGTATCCCAAAAGACATTCGCCATAATCTTTCCAGCCGAAGGAATGGTCTTTGCCTTTTTTGGCACAGATTCTCCCTTGTTTAGATTGTTGTTTGATCTCAGGAGTATAGCAATGTATCCATGATTCATCCACAGTGACGAAACAACACTTAAAGCCATGCCGATTCTCCCTGAACAGCTGCAAACCACCCTTGCAATACTTCACACGATTCTGTTTTTGGTCAAGCATGAGCATTTGTGGAACACATCTTGCAGATAGCTTTCTCATGTCCAAATGTTTATGCAAAATATTATGTACCCATTCATTTGATATTCTCACAGCACTAGCAATCTCACACACCTTAACTCTTCTGTCATCTATCACCATATCATGGATTTTGTCAATGATTTCTGGAGTCATAACCTCCACAGGGTGTCCAGAACGTTCAGCATCATTTGTACCCTTATGGCCACTCTGAAAATTTTGAAACCACTTTTAAACAGTTCTGATCAGAGGTGCAGAATCACCGTAATGTTATCAAGCTTCTCTGTAGTCTCTTGAGGCATTTTGCTTTTCATAGAGTAATGTTTATTCACCACACGAAATTGTTTTTCACCATTTTTCGACAATCACTCAACTTCCTTGATTCACACGAATGCCAAACACAAAGAAATAAACCAATATGGCTGAAACTTGGTGTGCGTTCTTTCCAAAGGTGCTACTAACTAAACATGACCTTGATACACACCAGTGGTGCAATCTCTCGGACTTTGCACTGACTTTTCAAATGCCCCTCGTATGTATAACTGTATATTCATTCAGAAGTCAAGTATGATAACACATATATAAAGTTGTGTGTTAGCTAAATCTGTTCCTGTTATTTGTGTGATAAGAAAATGTATTTGTGCACTAAACAATAATTTGTAAAAATTTGACCCATTCTATATCCAGTGTTATATGCTCATAAGGATCTACAGAACTTGAAATACATAAATAAAAAGTTTTGAAGTTAGCAGCAATTCTGTCACTCATGATCAAGTCATAGGCAATACTTGCATAGGAATCATCTGATGCCCACTAAGTGGAAAAGAAATAAGCCGTTACAGGTTCATCAGTGAAAGCCACGTGGATGAAACTGCATAATTATAACAAGAGGTGACCTTAAGGAGAGATACAAAGAAACAGGTGCAGTTTTTAACGGAGTTTATGACAAACAGGCCAGCCTGATCCAACAAAGAGAAACACATGATTGCTAATGCAGGTGGACAAAATACATCTGAAACTGCACTTCTACCTTCTGTGAACCTGTTAAGGAGGAGCTAAAAATTAAAAAACGTCTCACACTAGAACACGAGGAAGAGGAAATTTATTTCAGCAACAGTGTCAAATAAGACAATGGAATAGAAGAGAGAAAAATTGGATTACAAAAGACAGATTACCAAAGAAAAAATGTTGCAAGAGAAAGAAAAACATTTATATTTATATCGTCATGCTTAACTAAAATATTAGATAAGCATGACAATGAACTGCTTCATGTTTTTTTACATATGTATACCTGAACAATAAAAAGTATCTCCACTCAACCAGAATTAATTGAGAATGTAGATTTTTGATGTAGCTTCTAATAAGGAAGAAATAATATTGAGAGAAAGCTTGAAACTGAGGCATGAAACACAACCTAACAGTAATTATCTGTGGACAGTGCAATCACATTCATTTATAGATGGACCCAGCAAAGCAGAGAAATAGGCACCTTCTTTTGCCATGTATGTTGTATTACAATATCCTACATTGAAACAGTACTAACATTCCAGCTTTTAAGCTTAAATACTACTCACAATGAAATTTGGTTATGAGAAAAAATTAAAATTATTCACAGAGATTAAATTTACATGATTTGTATTTGCAGTTTAATTGATTTTAAGTGCCTATCTATATTACCAAAAGGATAATCCAGTTCATGGTTTATTGATCTGTTGCAGGAGGCCTGTCTAATGGCTTCCACGGGCGACAAAAATCTGATTATGTTATTGATTAATTAAAAATTACTATTAATCATTCATTAATTATTTACATTATTAGTTACGCTTCATGTACTTATTGGCTGAATTTAAAAATCTAAAATGCTGTCAAAATTAACTCACCAAGAGATATAATCTTATTTAAAAGGTTTAATACAATCAAGGATTACAGTTAGAAACTGTGTACATGTCTCAAGGTACTACAAAATGTGATGCGCAAATTACTTATTATACATCCAGCATTTAAGAAAGAGAGCTATTAGCATCTTCCAACTAACATTACACATAATTTCAAACCTTTATGAAAGTAATGCAGGAGTAGGTGTAATAATGAATAAAAAAATTGGAATGCGGGTAAGCTACTACAAACAGCACAGTGGACACATTACTATGGCAAAGATAGACACGAAGCCCACACCTACTACAGTGGTACAAGTTTATATGCCAACTAGCTCTGCAGATGACAAAAAAATTGAAGAAATGTATGACGAAATAAAAGAAATCATTCAGATAGTGAAGGGAGATGAAAATTTAATAGTCATGGGTGAGTGGAATTCGGTAGTACGATAAGGGAGAGAAGGAAATGTAGTAGGTGAATATCGATTGGGGCTAAGAAACGAAAGAGGAAACCGCCTGGTAGAATTTTGCACAGAGCACAACTTAATTTCCAGGGGCAGATGTGGACTCTGACCACAATCTATTGGTTATGAACTGTAGATTAAAACTGAAGAAACTGCAACAAGGTGGGAATTTAAGGAGATGGGGCCTGGATAAACTGACTAAATCAGAGGTTGCACAGAGTTTCAGGGAGAGCTTAAGGGAACAACTGACAAGAATGGGGGAAAGAAATACAGTAGAAGAAGAATGGGTAGCTTTGAGGGATGAAGTAGTGAAGGCAGCAGAGGATCAAGTAGGTACAAAGACGAGGGCTAGTAGAAATCCTTGGGTAACAGAAGAAATATTGAATTTAATTGATGAAAGGAGAAAATATAAAAATGCAGTAAATGAGGCAGGCAAAAAGGAATACAAACGTCTCAAAAATGAGATCGACAGGAGGTGCAAAATGGCTAAGCAGAGATGGCTAGAGGATAAATGTAAGGATGTAGAGGCTTATCTCACTAGGGGTAAGATAGATACTGCCTACAGGAAAGTTAAAGAGACCTTTGGAGAAAAGAGAACCACTTGCATGAACATCAAGAGCTCAGATGGAAACCCAGTTCTAAGCAAAGAAGGGAAAACAGAAAGGTGGAAGGAGTATATAGAGGGTCTATACAAGGGCGATGTACTTGAGGACAATATTATGGAAATGGAGGAGGATGTAGATGAAGATAAAATGGGTGATATGATACTGTGTGAATCGTTTGACAGAGCACTGAAAGACCTGAGTCGAAACAAGGCCCCGGGAGTAGACAACATTCCATTAGAACTACTGACAGCCTTGGGAGAGCCAGTCCTGACAAAACTCTACCATCTGGTGAGCAAAATGTATGAGACAGGTGAAATACCCTCAGACTTCAAGAAGAATATAATTATTCCAAGCCCAAAGAAAGCAGGTGTTGACAGATGTGAAAATTACTAAACTATCAGTTTAATAAGTCACGGCTGCAAAATACTAACGCGGATTCTTTACAGACGAATGGAAAAACTAGTAGAAGCTGACCTAGGGGAAGATCAGTTTGGATTCCGCACAAATATCGGAACACGTGAGGCAATACTGACCCTACGACTTATCTTAGAAGCTAGATTAAGAAAAGGCAAACCTACATTTCTAGCATTTGTAGACTTAGAGAAAGCTTTTGACAATGTTGATTGGAATACTCTCTTTCAAATTCTGATGGTAGCAGGGGTAAAATATAGGGAGCGAAAGGCTATTTACAATTTGAATAGAAACCAAATGGCAGTTATAAGAGCTGAGGGCCAAGAAAGTGAAGCAGTGGTTGGGAAGGGAATGAGACAGGGTTGTAGCCTCTCCGCGATGTTATTGAATCTGCATATTGAGGAAGCAGTGAAGGAAACAAAAGAAAAATTCGGGGTAGGTATTAAAATCCATGGAGAAGAAATAAAAACTTTGAGGTTCGCTGATGACATTGTAATTCTGTCAGAGACAGCAAAGGACTTCGAAGGGCAGTTGACCGGAATGGATAGTGTCTCGAAAGGAGGGTATAAGATGAACGTCAACAAAAGCAAAACGAGGATAATGGAATGTAGTCGAATTAAGTCAGGTGATACTGAGGGTATTAGATTAGGAAATGAGACACTTAAAGTAGTAAAGGAGTTTTGCTATTTGGGGGGCAAAATAACTGATGATGGTCGAAGTAGAGAGGATATAAAATGTAGACTGGCAATGGCAAGGAAAGCGTTTCTGAAGAAGAGAAATTTGTTAACATCCAGTATAGATTTAAATGTCAGGAATTCGTTTTTGAAAGTATTTGTATGAAGTGTAGCCATGTATGGAAGTGAAACATGGATGATAAATAGTGTAGACAAGAAGAGAATAGAAGCTTTCGAAATGTGATGCTACAGAAGAATGCTCAAGATTAGATGGGTACATCACATAACTAATGAGGTGTTAGGTGGTTGGTTGTTTTGGGAAGGAGACCAGACAGCGTGGTCATCGGTCTCATCGGATTAGGGAAGGATGGGGAAGGAATTCGGCCGTGCCCTTTCAGAGCAATCATCCCGGCATTTGCCTGGAGTAATTTAGGGCAATCACGAAAAACCTAAATCAGATTGGCCGGACGCGAGATTGAACCGTCATCCTCCCGAATGCGAGTCCAGTGTCTAACCACTGCGCCACCTCGCTCGGTGAGAAGGTGTTGAATAGGATTGGGGAGAAGAGAAGTTTGTGGCACAACTTGACTAGAAGAAGGGATTGGTTGGTAGTACATGTTCTGAGGCATCAAGGGATCACCAATTTAGTATTGGAGGGTGGCATGGAGGGTAAAAATCATAGAGGGGGACCAAGAGATGAATACACCGAGCAGATTCGGAAGGATGTAGGTTGCAGTACGTACTGGGAGATGAAGAAGCTTGCACAGGATAGAGCAGCATGGAGAGCTGCATCAAACTAGTCTCAGGACTGAAGACCACAGCAACAACAACAACAACAACAACAACAACAACATGCAAGTTTCTCCAACTGAAAATGTTCATGAACTTAAAATTCACCACCAGGCATGTTGTTTTAATTGAGTGATTCTTTACCATTAACTCTACTTACAACAGGTTTTGCAGACAATATACACACATACTACTGAATGTACCTGCAAAATTATCTCTCTGTGCAACCTATAGTACACGAGATACGACATTAAACATTGACATTGATGAAAAAATATCTTTTGCTTAAAATGAAGCACAAATTATGTAGGCATTATTCATCCACTGTTTCATACTGAAAGCAATTAGCATTTTACAACAAAATTTTAAACATAATTTCAGCTCTTTCCTAAAAATGTTCTTGATTTGATGGATAGTGCCAAATACTTAACAGATTAACACATTTATAAGGTATTCAGATGTTTGAAGCTGTTTTATACATGGCATTTGATCCTTTAAAGGACTTTGGAGTTTACTGATTAATGTACACGTTCCAGTCACATTAATCTGACCACTGCCTATGTTCGAAGTCAACATACAATAATCACTCACAGATAACATTATATGGGGGGGGGGGGGGGGGGAGGGGGTTGCAGGAAACAATGCAGTTGTCAGAAGGCCATGAGCATTGGTTTCCAGTCAAGGGAGGAGGTATTACTGAAATCACTAAAAAAAAAAATTAGAAATAAAATAAAAATCTGTTCATGTGCCTTTGTACGTAAAGTATACTGTGTTTTGCAAAATGGCACTATCGAAAACTGGGACTGAGACAACTGTGGTGCACTACAGGCCATACAGAACAGATGTGGACAATGACTGTGGAGACACTTATGGGCAAATGGACATACATGTGTTAATTAACTGACTTCTCAGATGAACCAATGGACTATCGACACTGTCTCCTCAACAAACATTCGGTGAACGCTACTGCGTACGGGCCTCCACAGCAGGCATGTGGTTCATGCACCCGTGCAGACTGCTGTCATCACTTATGAAGGCTACAATTTGCATGTCATTACCACGACTGGACGACAGGTGGCCTTTTCAGGTGGGTCACATTGTATTCCCCATGGACAGATGGCTGTTGGTTCATCTGGAGGGTCCAGCACAGAAGAGGGAGTATTATGGTCTACAGAATGTTTTAGTGACATTCCCTGGGTCATTTCACCATTCTGGAAGGCACAATGGATCAATAGAAGCATGCCTCTATCCTTGGGGTCATCTCCACCCCTACAGTTTGCTTCATCTTGCCACAATGGCATGTACCAGTAGGACAATGCAATATGTCACACAGCTCATTATGTACATGCGTGGTTCGAAGAGCACGAGGATAAGTTTAATGTACTCCCCTGGTCACCATGATACCCTGATTTGAACCCAGTCAAAAATGTGTGTGACCACCTCAATCAGGCTGTTTGCACCACAGATCCTCAACTGAGAAACCGAGTGCAGCACGGCTCCAATTCCTGCCGGTACCTTCTGGATCCTTACTGACTCTGTTCCTGGATGTCTCACAGTGATCTACACTGCAAAAGGTGGTTATTCAGGAATTTGTCAAGTTGGCACATTAATGCGACTGAACAGTGTACATCATACTATTAAATTGAGACATTAAATGTCCTTGAAAAGTAAGTTATATTACTTCACAGCCACTACATGATAAAAATAAATCTTCACTTGTCAGTTAAAATATATTCAACTGATAGTTAACACTATAGTTCCACAAAACTGTAACTTGCACAAATATGCTAATATTTTTGAATAAATAAATAAATAAATAAAAATAAAACCAAGTTGTTGCAACATATCTTCTCACTATAATACATTATGTAAAGATATGTAAATACTGATATAACTCTAAATGCACTTAAATAAAACTTCTGTTAACTATCTGTGGACAATGCAATCAACTTCCTTTATACACTCCTGGAAATGGAAAAAAGAACACATTGACACCGGTGTGTCAGACCCACCATACTTGCTCCGGACACTGCGAGAGGGCTGTACAAGCAATGATCACACGCACGGCACAGCGGACACACCAGGAACCGCGGTGTTGGCCGTCGAATGGCGCTAGCTGCGCAGCATTTGTGCACCGCCGTCGTCAGTGTCAGCCAGTTTGCCGTGGCATACGGAGCTCCATCGCAGTCTTTAACACTGGTAGCATGCCGCGACAGTGTGGACGTGAACCGTATGTGCAGTTGACGGACTTTGAGCGAGGGCGTATAGTGGGCATGCGGGAGGCCGGGTGGACGTACCGCCGAATTGCTCAACACGTGGGGCGTGAGGTCTCCACAGTACATCGATGTTGTCGCCAGTGATCGGCGGAAGGTGCACGTGCCCGTCGACCTGGGACCGGACCGCAACGACGCACGGATGCACGCCAAGACTGTAGGATCCTACGCAGTGCCGTAGGGGGCCGCACCGCCACTTCCCAGCAAATTAGGGACACTGTTGCTCCTGGGGTATCGGCGAGGACCATTCGTAACCGTCTCCATGAAGCTGGGCTACGGTCCCGCACACCGTTAGGCCGTCTTCCGCTCACGACCCAACATCGTGCAGCCCGCCTCCAGTGGTGTCGCGACAGGCGTGAATGGAGGGACGAATGGAGATGTGTCGTCTTCAGCGATGAGAGTCGCTTCTGCCTTGGTGCCAATGATGGTCGTATGCGTGTTTGGCGCCGTGTAGGTGAGCGCCACAATCAGGACTGCATACGACCGAGGCACACAGGGCCAACACCCGGCATCATGGTGTGGGGAGCGATCTCCTACACTGGCCGTACACCTCTGGTGATCGTCGAGGGGACACTGAATAGTGCACGGTACATCCAAACCGTCATCGAACTCATCATTCTACCATTCCTAGACCGGCAAGGGAACTTGCTGTTCCAACAGGACAATGCACGTCCGCATGTATCCCGTGCCACCCAACATGCTCTAGAAGGTGTAAGTCAACTACCCTGGCCAGCAAGATCTCCGGATCTGTCCCCCATTGAGCATGTTTGGGACTGGATGAAGCGTCGTCTCACGCGGTCTGCACTTCCAGCACAAACGCTGGTCCAACTGAGGCGCCAGGTGGAAATGGCATGGCAAGCCATTCCACAGGACTACATCCAGCATCTCTACGATCGTCTCCATGGGAGAATAGCAGCCTGCATTGCTGCGAAAGGTGGATATACACTGTACTAGTGCCGACATTGTTCATGCTTTGTTGCCTGTGTCTATATGCCTGTGGTTCTGTCAGTGTGATCATGTGATGTATCTGACCCCAGGAATGTGTCAATAAAGTTTCCCCTTCCTGGGACAATGAATTCACGGTGTTCTTATTTCAATTTCCAGGAGTGTAGATGGTTCCAATATAGAAGTGAAGCAACCACCTGCTTTTCTCTTGTAGGCTGTACTACTTAATGTTAATATCATTGTTCTGCAACTATGAAATTGCTACCCACAGTGCCCAAGCCATTAATTTAGACAACCTGAGCAGCAATTGAAAATCCAGATTTTCCTAAGTGTAACAAAACAATACCCAGAAATAATTTTCATGCAGACCTTTCCTCCTCTCTGGAGTTCCCCACTAGAGTGCAGACGTCTCCAACAAGGTGCTACCAAAGGAAGATGTTAATTTCTCAAGATCTAAAGGAAATGTAGTAACAAAACTCATTAGCAACAGCTATAAATTTTCTAAGTATACAGATTCAAAGACGGAATATTTCCATTTGCTGAAATGACACATTGCATTGTTCATTGCAAACAGGCCCCTATTCTAACAGCCTGTAACTGCATGCAACAATCTGATAAAAAGCATGCTATTGCATGGAAACTGTTACTGGCTGCACAACACAATAAATAATAACAAAAAATATTTATATGTACACATGTGGGATCACTCTTCAGGCATGGCATAATTTTTTGGGGCAGCTCACCTGCCACAACAAGGTTCTTTATTGTCCAAAAAGTAATTTCAAGGTAGGTAACTACTAGAAGCTCCTGCAAGCGACCATTTAAGAACTTGGAAATGCTCCACCAACTTTTACACATCCGGGAAATTACGTATTTCATTACAATAATTAACACTCTAGACAAATTAGTGTATGACACTGAAACAGTTCGCAAACAGACGATTCAAAGAAACTGCTACATCTGCCTAATATTGTGTAGGGACCCCACGATAAGGCAAAAGTGCCGCAGTACAAGATGGAATGGACTGGAACAGTGTTTTAAGTAATGCTGGTGGAAATTGACACCATGAATCCTGCAGGGCTGTACATAAATCTGTAAGAGTTCGAGGGGGTGGAGATCTCTTCTGAACAGCATGTTGCAAGGCATCCCAGATATGCTCAATAATGTTCGTGTCTGGGGAGTTTGTTGGCCAGAGGAAGTGTTTAAATGCAGAAGAGTGTTCCTGGAGCCACTCTGTAGCAATCCTGGACATGTGAGGCACCACATTGTCCTGCTGGAATTGTCAAAGTCCGTCAGACTGCACAGTGGACATGAATGGATGCAGGTGATCAGACAGAATGCTTAGGTATGTGTCACCTGTCGCAGTCAAATCTAGATGCATCAGGAGTCCCATATCACTCCAACTGCACATGCCCCACACCACTAAAGAGCCTGCACCAGTTTGAATAGTTTCCTCCTAATACACAGGGTCCATGAATTCATCAGGTTGTCTCCATATCCATAGACATCCATCAGCTCGATACAATTTGAAACTAGACTTGTCCGACCAGGCAATATGTTTCCAGACATCAACAGTCCAATGTCAGTATTGAAGCGCCTCAGTCAGGCGTAATGCTTTGTGTTGTGCAGTCATCAAGGGTACACGAGTGGGCCTTCAGCTCTGAAATCCCATACTGATGATGTTTCTTTGAACAGTTCACAGGCTGAAACTTGTTGATGGCCCAGCTGGAGGGAATTGGCACCATGAATCCTGCAGGGATTGAAATCTGCAGCAGTTTGTAAAAGAGTTGCACTTCTGTCACACTGAATGATTCTCTTGAGTCGTCGTTGGTCTCGTTCTTGCAGGATCTTCTTCCAGCCACAGCGATGTCAGAGATTTGACGTTTTACCAGATTCCTGATATTCGTGGTACACTTGTGAAATGGTCATATGGCAAAATCCCCACTTCATTGCTACCTTGGAGATGCTGTGTCACATTGCTCATGTGCCAGTTACAACACCACATTCAAACTCACTCACATCTTGGTAACCTGCCACTGTAGCAGTAGTAACCAATCTACCAACTGCACCAGACACTTGTTGCTGACTGCAGCCCCATATTCTGCCTGTTTACACATCTCTGTATTTTAATACACATGTCTATACTAGTTTCTTTGGCGCTTCAGTGTAGAATACACCCCAGAAAACGAAGCTGCATAGTGAATATGCAAAAACAAAAGTTAGGCGAGATGGGACTCTACTAGGGGCGGAAAAAAGACTTTACAAGAAGTTACTACAACACATTAAGAAACAAAAAGATTTAAGGAATTTTAAACTGGCATGGTGATAAATGTATACAATCCCAAACTATACAGAATCTATAATCTGCTAGAGTTCCTCCTGAATACTTTGGTCAGTAATGTAATCAGTATTAGTGTATGTCATACAGATTTATACATATCTTCTAATTTTTAAACTTGAAGTTTTATACAAAGAAGTTGCAAACTATGGTCATGAAGATGCTGCATAAACTATAAACCTCATTTTCCTTGTTTAATTAATATAATAAGATTAATTGTTGTTGATTCATAAGAAGAGTATTATGACTTAGTATAATTTGTTTCTTTTGTACAAAGGAGAGATAATGATGTAAACTATGATCAACACAATGCTGTAGGAATTGTAAAAATGTTTTTTTTCTTTTAACTAGAATAACTATTTTAAGTTCTTAAGATGAGCAAAAATATAGTTACCTGTATGTATACATTTTCTTACAATTTGTTATGTATGTAAACTTATGTACATTTTAGTACATATAGACTTTACAATCAGCACATTAACTCATGTTGTCTCATCTCATAATGACTGACTTACCCAATCGATTTGTATCTACATATAAAAATGATGAAACAGGCCAATAAAACAATCAATCATTTATCACAGGTTAGGAAGTAGAAGCATGTTTAATAGTAACATGTTTCCTACTAACTTTATTATGTTAAAGACAGCTTACAGCTGCATATTGATAGTTTACTGGTAGTACTGTTTACAGAATTAGTTTCTGGCCGCTGCCTCCTCTGTTAACGTACACTTTGACTCGTTCAACATTACTGACAGTAATCAACAGAAGTGAAATGAATGAAAGAGGCTTCATTGTCAAGGCAAAATAGTGAGGGGTCAAAGAGTATGTACTTGCAAACATTGTAACATCATTAGAAGTCACAGAATTGAGTGGGTACACCTTGAGTATTACAGCCTAAGTCATATTGTTGTAGAATCTTCAAAATATGTTCCTGGAAACTGTAATTCAGAATGAGCAAGGGCAACAGTAAAAAATATAACTAGGAGGAAAATGAACAAAGTCACCTTCTGATTTTTTACTTTCCTCCCCCTCCACTTCTTCCTCCTCCTTCTTCTTCTTCTTGTTCTTTCCCTGCACGTCTTCATCTGCGGCAGCTCCCAGTAATTTGACAATTATTCCAGCCTGAGAATTCACTCCAACAGCAGTTACCAACATCCTACCACTGCCTTCCATCACATGAGTTCCTGTAAACATTTGACAACTTCGCAATCTGAAAATAAATGTACACAGCTGCCCTAAAACAAACTTTAAAAATGAAACTTAAAGGAATAGCAAAAGCTATTTAGTTTTTGCAATAAAAGTTGCAGCTTTCAAAACCAGGAAAGAATTGAGGTGATTATTAGTTTGATTTTTTAACCCCTGTTTGTTTTACAAAATATGCAGCTAGAAGTTTACCACATATGGGACACAAGTTGTTAAGCATTTTTTCACAGACACATAGAATACACAATATTTCACAAGTGATCCTAACAACACATCACAGAAACTGCCAACAAACACAGTTCTTCATTATTGTGGAAGAAGAGTGGGTGAAGTGGAGGATAAATAAAGGAGAGTATAAGTGAAGTCCCTCCAAGTCTAATTTCACACTAGCTCTCATAACATAAATAATTTAAAAGTAAATTGATATGCCTCTACTTCCTGACAGACAGACCATGGGTTGGTCCAGAAACTCTCCATGGAAATAGACTATTTTCTGACATGGTTACAATCTCTTGAAAAGTCCAAGATGATTCAAGTTGCCATATTTCCTGATGCAAGTATGGTCCTTATTCTAGTGAGAAATTGATGTTTCAACTTCCTTGACCTTTTACATAGCAAGCCAGATCTAAGAAAAGAAGGGAAAGGTGGAAGGTGCAAAGAATAGGTAAAAGGGCTATAGGGGGGAAATGAACTTTGAGACAATGCAATGGAAAGGGAAGAGGAAGTAGGTGAAGATGAGATGGAATCTGTGACACTGTGAAAAGCACTTAATACTATACAAAGGACCAAAGGCGAAACAAAATTTAGGAGTAGATGACAGCCCCTCAGAATTACTGAGATCCTTGGGGGAGCAAGCCATGATAAAATTATTCCTCTTGGTATATCTAATATATGGGACAGGAGAAATACCCTTATACCCAAAGAAGAATGTAATAATTCCGGTTTCAAATAAGGCAGATGTATTACTGATACTCTAGTTTAGTGTCATTTCACATTAATTCACTCTTGGCATGTCATCCATCACCTAAGATTTGGATAAAATTTAGCTTATTTGTTCTACCTATAAATGTAAGCAAGCACGTCAAATTTTAGCACTTTATCTCTCTCAGTTTCCATTTTATGGGACTTCAAAGTTTAGAAGTTTTGTCATTTTTATCGTTGTAATGGCACAAAATGATACCTGCCAACACTTTGAAAATAAATGGCTAATTTTGTATTTACCACCCAGTCTCTGTGAAATAAGCATAGACAAGATTACGAAATCTATCTAGGAAATGGGCAATGAATCCAGCCCCCACATTCATTGACAAGGTTCTGCTACAGGAAGAAACAGAAACTGAGCTAACAGAATGGAACAGTATGTTCAACAATTTTGGACTGAAGACAAGACACCAAGACCATAGAAATTACCATCAGTAGGGAAGGAACAATCTTGAACTTTCATTTGGAATTGATGAAATCAGAACCAGTTTGCCATTTCAAATACCTAACAAGCACAACTGCCAGACAATTGTACTGCCCCCAGAATTTTACGAAAGTCTGGAGACCCTTGTGTTCCAGCCATTTTGAACATGCGTTACTTTAAAGCAGGGCATAAGGATGAGCATGGGATACTGCACCCATTTATTGTTTGTGCAGGCAAAACTGGAAAGGAGATAATTCGTCAGTGCTCGCAAGTGTTCAGTGTGGCCTGGAAGCTCCATGGCTGGCTGCAAAGAGTAATGTAACATTGTATTGTTAAAAAACAAATGGAGAGACTCGAAATAGTGACTGTTTATTAGACGTTGAACTGCTGTTGAGAGTACGTGGACTGGACGTGGATAGTCAGCCACGATAAAAGCTTATGTATTAATTGTGTTCAAAAAGGTGTAATTAACTGATTCTGGGTGCCTGGTAATGTGTGGGCTTTCGTCACAAAGTTTAGTTGTGGAAATAAGCGAGTGTACTTTTAATGATAACTAGATTAAAGGCAAACCAAAACACAATGGAAAAAGAACATCAAAGTGGAAATAAGTAAGTTCTGGTGCATTGAACGATATTCCAATATTTTTAAATAAGAAGAGAAAGAGCAAGAGAGTGAAAATTTCCCCTTCCTAGCAGTGAAATCTTCGGAGAAGTGTCCGGTGCTAGCAGAAGACATCAGCGCTGCAAGAAAGCAGAACCAGCATTCTTCAACAAGTAAGTCCACGAAAATGCTCAAGCTGTATAGAGAGAGCTTAACATTACACCAGGCCACTGCAAGAACGTGGTGACCATAAGAAAAGACCTGAGAAAGAATGGGAAATATTAAAGAAGAAGCTATTAACAAAAACAGTTGTGAGTTGCCATAGCAAGTGATAACAGCGAGGCTGAAGAGCGATTCCACGATACCTATCCAGAAATATAGTATTGATAAATGGTGAAATGATTAAGGGAATCAAGAAAATCACACAACACTGCAGTTAGTTTCAAATCACTCACGCTGCTGTCTACAAACACTGACGCCACCGCACACCAATGCCGATACCGCCGTACACCAAGGCCAATATCGCATCACACCAACGCCTACGCCGCTGTCCAAAAAACCCAATGCCACCATCCACAAAAACTGATGCCGCTGTCTACCTACGCTGACACTGCTGTACACCAACGCCGACGTCCACAAAAACAGACGCCGCTGTCTACTTGCGCCGACGCCGCCATCCACCAATGCCAACACAGCCATCCTCAAAAGCTGACGCTGTGGTCCACCTACGCCGACACCGCCGTCCATCAATGCTGACACCGCCGTACAGCGGGTTCCGACGTCGCCTTCCACCGATGCCGGGTGAGCTACTACTGACCTATGATTGATTGTGAAGTGTGGGGGGTTGTGGAAATACGCAAGTGTACTTTTAATGATAACTAGATTAAAGGCAAAACAAAACACAATGGAAAAAGAACATCAATCTGTAGAGTCTGTTGGGGCTATGGGAATCGAAAAACGGGGGCCAGATTTAGGTGAATTAATGAGATTTATCAAAGTGCAGTTTAAATCACAGAACACAAAGCAGGACGAACTGAACACTTAGATTTGCAAAACACAAAACTAGAGGCTCAAGTTAATATCCTAAGTAATCAAATGCAAGAATGGAAATAAGAATTGTCCGATTACCTGAGTGAACAGAGAAATATTTTATTTAAGGATTTAGAACAAAGAAATAAAGCTAATCTAAAAGGGTTAGTTCAAAAATTAGAATATGATGTTGACTGTAAATGTAATAATTTGGAAACACAGTTTAACAAAAAATACAACTCTTTGAACAATGTATGTAATGTTACATTTGATGTGGTCGAACAAGAATTAATTACGCTAAAAGCCAATGTCCAGAAACAAAATAAGTTGCTCCCCCTAGTACAGGCACAAATTTCAGGGGTCAAATCATGGGTGGAAACTGTAAAACAGAACTTCAAAGAAAAGTTAATGACTGCAGAGCTTATAAATTTGAATGGCTTAGAAGAACAAGTAGAAGAATTAAAAGGATGAAAGGTTGAAGAGAAACTAAGTGTTGATATCTCTTTGTCTAGAGTAACTTCCATGTTAGATAACACCAAGAAAAACTTAAAAACTTTGAGGAAAGAATTCAAGCTTATGCAGGAGAAACTAGAGAAAGGCAGTTTCCCAAAATATTATATTAAATGACATGATAATTAATTTGCAATGGGGATCACATTCAGGCTTGTCAAGACAGTTTCCTAAATTCAAACCAGACGGGGAGGTACACCCCACCCATTTCTTAAAACGGGTAGATAAATACAATGCAACCACAACTGACCCAGAATACCACATAGATGACTTAGTATTAGTAAAACACCACCTTCGAGGTTCAGCAGTGAAAAAAAGAAACACACAATTTTTTCTGAAATACATAGGACCTTATCGTATTCAATCAATAGTACACCATAAAACCCTATATTTAGTAGATCCTGTGATGGGAGAGGAAAACCTGATGTATAATGTTAAGGATATAAAACGATATGCACAAAACCCCCAGGGACGTTGACGTTCTGTGTCACTGGGCGGAGTGACGTCCGCCGGTCCCCGAGTTGGGTTCGATGTTACTTCCACATTAGTTTTCCTACACTAACTCCCTTCAAATCTTTGACTATACTGTAATCTATTTGTAGCCCTTAATCTATCCTATCATATTAGTATTAAAAGAGACCAATTATGACTACACAATTATGACTAATTTAAGGAGTCATAATAAACAGTAACATCTAAGCATGAGATAAAACTAACAGGGTAACATTCTAACAGGAGAAATAATATGGTGGTACTGTTTAGGAAGAATGATACCTAGATGACATAAACTGAACATGTGTATAAAATATAGAGTGAAGTGACTAACTGAATAACTATTTGATTATAGTGTATATAATTTCTATTTTTACAGAATGTTTTATATTTTTTGTAAAGTGTGATGTGATTGGGGAGGGTTTATATCTAATTTTGGAAGAGGTGGGTAGCATAGGCACACCATGCCCTTCATACAACCCATGCAAACAAGTGTGACTGGTTCTTCATCATTTTCCATTCCATGGGAGTTACTAAGATCTTTTCTTCAGGAAATTCAAAATGACGTTGAGAATGTCCGTTCTGCAGGAGACGCCGAACATCATACCTCCTCCGGCTTCTCACTTAAGTACCAGCGAAGTGGGGATCTTGGGGAAGGGGGGTGGGAAGGGTTTCCTGTCTTTCGGACTGTCTTCTTTCTTTCTTGATCTTAGCAACCAATTCTTTTATCTCCTTTCTTACTTCTCTTAAAAGAACCAATCCATCTTTCCCTCTGTCTACATTCATATACTTCTATCGCTGAAGTCTTTCTCTTTTCCATCATTTCTATAAATCTCCAACTAAGAACCTTAGTGGGCCGAAGAATCAGGACACACGATCACACTTCCACACTCAAACAATTAAATACAAAGAAGTAGATAAGTAATACACAGGGAGATGTAACAACTGTCACAGATATGGGAGGAAGAAGTGCTCAGAAAGGGCTCGAGCACATGTGCTAAGTAATGATGGTTGCACATGTCAAGTGAAATGGTATAGTAAGCTTAAGCTAAAGGAACAAGGGGGGGGGGGGGGGTGACAAAGTGTATATCCACCTGTGTTCATAGCTATAGTAGTACAAAGTAATATGAATGGAGATAAAAAGAAATAGATATTAAGCCACGAGGTACCGAGTCAAATAAGTTTCTGATGAATAATAGGACTGTGCAGACCGAATAGCCCAAAGAAAAGAAATAAAGTTACAATCATGGACAAAACATATTTAGTTATTAAGGCTATATAAGTGAGCTGTAAGCAATAAACAAGTGAAGAATTTAAGCAGGGAGTCTGAAGGACTCAGGAGGAGGAAAGGAGAGGTAGATAGAAATTTTACCAGATAATTTTAAATGAAATAGTGTGCAGAGGAGTACGAAAGAGGCAAGACTATGAATCATTGTTAGAGAAGATAGGGAGGGCGCATCCGATATAGATGAAATGAGAGAAAGATATGCAGGTCGGCAGACCCAGAGGAGGCTGACCTATAGTGTGCAGGCATGGGCACCAAAAAGGTGATTGACCTGTACCATAGTTTAGTATAAATAGAAGGGGCGTACCTACCAAAGGATGAGGTAGAAGATGTTTTCATGGTATCAACCATTACGTAGATGGGAACCCAAACGGAAAGGGTGGTATAGTGAGCTGAGATTGTAGTGGAAAGTTTCTCCTGCTAAATTCTAAAATTTTTAAATAGAAAAGATGCGTCCTGCATGAGGAGATAGAAAAAGAGAGAAAACCTCGAGTACAACTAATTTTTTTCAGACCCGGGAAAAATGTGGTTATCATTGCAACAGCTTCTTTAAAAAAAAAAAAGTAAAGACTCTACTCAGAATAACGGCTGATCTGTGAAACTGGCTAAGGGGAGGGACTTATTTTGACTCAATCCTGGAAGCAAGAGTAGATGAATCTATTAGAAATAGCTAATACTTGTACTATTAGTTTATCATATTATTATGTCTATGGAAGATATTACCAACAGCTTAATGAAATACCGGAGATGGAAGAGAGTTTTTGTGCCTAATGTTTTTATGTAGTACAAAGTAACAAGATAAGTGTTGAGAAAAAAAAAAATTAAAATATATGTTGTGTGCAAAATAACCAGTGTTGGAGCTAAGGGGAGAGGTATGTAGTGCCCCCAGAATTTTACAAAAGTCTGGAGACACTTGTGTTCTAGCCGTTTTGAACACATGTTATTTTAAAGCAGGGCATAAGGATGAGCATGAGATACTGCACCCATTTATTGTCGGTGCAGGCAAAACTGGAAGTGAGATAATTCGTCGGCACTGGCAAGTGTTCAGCGCGATCTGCCAAGAATAAGCAAATACAGCCGGAAAGCTCCGAGGCCGGCTGCAAAGAGTAATGTAGCACTGTATTGTTAAAAAACACATGAAGAGACTCAAAGTAGTGACTGTTTATTAGATGTTGAACTGCTGTTGAGAGTACATGGACTGGACATGTATAGTCAGCCACGATAAAAGCTTATGTATTAATTGTGTTCTAAAAGGTGTAATTAAATGATTCTGGGTGTCCGGTAATGTGTGGGCTTACGTCATAAAGTTCAGTTGCTTTTTGTACAAAGTGGAAATAAATATGTTCTGGTGCATTGAATGATATTCCAAGAGTAGCGTATTTTTTTAAATACAATGAGAGAGAGCAAGAGAGTGAAAATTTCCCCTTCCTAGCAGTGAAATCTTGGGAGAATTGTCCGGTGCTAGCAGAAGACATCGGCACTGCAAGAAAGCAGAACCAGCATTCTTCAACAAGTAAGTCCATGAAAATTCTTAAGCTGTATAAAGAGAGCTCAATATTACACCGGGCCACTGCAAAATACTGTACTGTTGTGATCTTCAGTCTGAAGAAAAGTTTGATGTAGCTCTCCACGCAATTCTGTCCTGTGTGAGCCTCTTCCTCTCTGCTAACTATTGCAAACCTACAGCCTTCTGAATCTGCTAACTGTATTCATCTGTAGGTACCTCTCTAGGATTTTTATCCCCCACACTTCCCTCTAACCCCTTGATGTCCCAGAACTTGTTCTTTTGGTAACATTGTGCCATGAACTTCTTGTCTTCCCCAATTCTATTCAGTACATCCTCATTACTTACATGATCTAACCATATAATCTTCAACATTCTTCTGTAGAATCACATTTCAGAAGCTTCTATTTTGATTAAACTGTTTATCATCCATGTTTCACTTCCATACACAGCTATTCTTCAGATACAGAGCGACAATTATTGAACTATGTGAAATAAAATAATCATAACTCCTGACCAGTTTTGCGTTAGGACATTCAGACTGTACAGTTGGGCCTGAGGCATGATGGGAATTAGTATGTGAATATGATTTGGTTTCGTGACTAAGCTGACTTTCATTTGGATGGGTTTGTCAATAAGAAAAGTGGTGCATTTGGGAGACTGAGAATCCACATTTCATGATCAAGATGTCTCTTCACCCTCAACGGATAACTATCTAGTGTGCTATGTCCAGTCACGGGATAATCGGTGCAACATTCCTTGATGGCACGGTGTGACTGCAGAACGGTACGTGATGATTTTGGAAGATAATTTCTTCCCCACTGTCCAAAGTGACCCTGATTTTGGCCACATGGTCTGAGGCATTTTGTCATGGTCCGTGCAGCTTCCCCTGTCGGAGGTTTGTGTCCTCCTTTGTGTGTGTGTGTGTGTGTGTGTGTGTGTGTGTGTGTGTGTGTGTGATCCTTGGCGTAAGTTAGTTTAAGTTATATTAAATAGTGTGCAAGCTTAGGGATCGACGACCTTAGCAGTTTGGTCCCATAAGACCTTACCACAAATTTCCAATTACCTGATTTTGGCAAGATATGGTTCATGCAAGATGTGGTTTATGCAAGATGGAGCTCAACCCCATCACAGCAAGAGAGTGTTTGATGTCCAGGAGGAGCACTTTGGGGACCGCATTCTGGCTCTGGGGCACCCAGAGACCATTGGCATGGGCCTTGATTGGCCGCCATATTCTCTGGATCTGAACACACGTGACTCCTTTTTTGGGGCTATATTAAAGAC
The DNA here is from genome assembly GCF_023897955.1 of Schistocerca gregaria. Taxonomy (NCBI): domain Eukaryota; kingdom Metazoa; phylum Arthropoda; class Insecta; order Orthoptera; family Acrididae; genus Schistocerca; species Schistocerca gregaria. The sequence continues at coordinate 77,698,225 of NC_064930.1, forward strand.
AAGGTGCACAGCAATAACCCCCAAAACCATTGCTGAGCTGAAGATGTAATCAACAGCATCAACGTTCTGACACTTCAGTGGGTCACATAGAATTTTGCTATTTGTCTGTGCCACATCATTGCCAGTGATGGCAGGCATATTGAACATGTCATAACCTAAATCTGAATATCTGTAGGGATGTTTATATGTGGAATGCAGTGTGTGCACACTGTTCTTTTCCATATAGTTCAATAATTGTCACCCTGTAAATACTTTTGGAGAAGTATTTCTAACACTTTAATTGGTACTCAATGATAACAAATTTCTTTTTTACACAACTGCTTTTCTTCCCATTGCCAGCCTACATTTTGTATCCTCTCTACTTTGGCCATCATCAGTTATTTTGGTGCCCAAATAGCAGAACTCATCTACTACTTTAAGTGTCTCATTTCCTAATCTAATTTCCTTAGCATCATCTGATTTAATTCACCTATGTTCCTTTATTCTTGCCTTCTTTTGCTGATGTTCATCTTATATCCTCCTTTCAAGACACTGTTCATTCCATTCAACTGCTCTTCCAAGTCCTTTGCTGTCTCTGACAAAATTACAATGTCATCACCAAACTTTTTTTTTTTTTTTTTTTTGCTGCTTCTTCAATGTACAGATTGAATAACATTGGGGATAGGCTACAACTCTGTTTCACTCCCTTCTCAACCACCCACTGCTTTCCCTTTAAGCCCCTGGACTATAATTACTGTCATCTTGTTCCTGTACAAGATTTTTAATAGACTTTTGTTCCCTGTATTTTACTGCTGCTACCTTCAAATTTCAAAGAGAGTATTACATTCAATACTATGAAGCAGGAAATACTTAGCAGGGCACAGAAGGCAACCAGTTTTTAGAATCAAGTCAAAAACCTTCTATGGGACCACAAAAGGCAAAAATTACCCATACTACACATACTTTGAGCCAATTCTTGCTTGCGGTTTATAGATATAAGCCTTACAGGAAAAAGACTTCAGCAGCATTCAAGTGGCAAAAATATGATTCATAAGAATTATAAACCTAAGTACTGGAAAGGATAGATAAAAAAGGTGTTGAATGAGAATTTACCCATACTGAAATCACTGTCACTAGTATAATCAAAACAGAGTGCAGCAGTATGGGCACATTACTAGAATGTACAGTAATTATTTTAAAATACACATCCAAGACAAAAGAAAAATGTAGAAAGCCATGAAAATGCTGGACAGATACAATGAAGTCAGATGTGGTGGAGAGAGGATTCCAATAGCAAGATGTCCAGAAAAAGAAGATCTATGAAAACAGGAGATGGTGAGCACTTGTACCAAACACCCATAAAACAGGAGTTGGAAAATAATAATAATAATAATAATAATAATAATAATTATTATTATTATTATTATTATTATTATTATTATTATTATTATGATACTGAGCAGTATGAAGATTGTACAAAAAAATATTTCATATCTCTAAGTAAAACCATCAAGATAGGAAAAAAATGTATACATATATGTTTTATTCTATTTTGACAGCAATTTGTTTCACAATTACTCAAATACCATATAAAGAAAAAGGGATAATCAGTAAACAATTGTTTTTAAAATAATTCTCTCAAAGTATGGGCTCTCTCTTGGGAAAATAAAAATTAATGGTGTTTGTTCTGTCATTATTCTTTTTGTAATAACAGTTTTTATTTTTTACTTTTTCCTTGAGAGCCTAAACGAAACTATGTAAATTTCTAGGACCCTGTAAAAACATGCTTTTATCCTCGCTGAAATTTTTGATTAAACTTATAAAAGAAACATACATTATTAATAATATTTTTTAAAAGTTGAAGTTAATTCACTTCTTTAAATAAGTTTACTCACAGTAGATGTAATTTATAACAGTTACATTTTTCTGAGTAGAGTGTCTACACTTCTCTGAAAATTGAATGCTTTAGGACACTCAGCAACAGTACATAATTTATGAATAGAAAATTACCCACTCATTTGGGCCAATGGAATGACAGCAAAGTTCCTACAAGATGCAGAATTTGTACGGTAACATCATGTTCTGTTGTATTTAGTTCAATGATTATCCCACACTATCACAGAATGGAATATTTACAAGCTCCATATCTTGATAGACTATGGACCTGTTGCTTAATAAAATAACATGAACAATTTACACCAATGTACAAAGTAAAAATAAATTCAGTTGCTTGCTACCCCTGCATCACTGTGTTAATCTCAGAAAAATTAGAAATACTTTCAAGTTTTTGAATACCTATTTTGTCAACTGCACAATTGTTTTAAATAAAAGGGTTTATCAGCAAAAAACAACTGTTGAAGAGAGGACAGAAATTGAAACCTGAAGTAACTGATTTATTAACAAATTTTTACCAATTTATAATATGCCTAGTGTTTTCTCAGACATACAAGATGTTGGAAACAGAGGGTAAAACAGTGTGAAAGAAAGCAGTTGGTTTTATGCATTTTACATGAAATTTATTCATACTTTTAGATCTTTGGTAATAACGTTTTCCCTGGTGTGTGTGTGTGTGTGTGTGTTTACATTTTTATAATATTTCCCATTTTATTACTTATACGCATCTGTGAAGAACTTTTGGAGATTTGAGATCTTAAAGAAACGAACATCTACATTTGCACTTAAGAAGAAGCTGTAAATGCTCCTTATTTTAAATCCCTAAAGGTTTTTGGCTGAATGCTTTGAAATTCTGATACAACATCCCAATGGAATATATGCGTTTTTATACACCCAATTTTTAAAAACTTGTAATATATAATGTTTACAAATTTGACAATAGGGAAACTTTGTCACAAAAAATAAAATAAAATAAATAAAAGATCAAGAATTTACACACACACACTCACACACACACCACTTTCTGGAAGTAGAAGTATCCACAACCTTTAGTGGTTAGATTTTTTAGGGAATCTGAAGCAAGGAGGGTCATTAGTGATGTGGAACCCACCTTGACATGTCATTTAAAGGCTAAATTAGCAGCCTCTGTGACTGAAAAAAGTTTGATCCCATCAAAATATGTAGCTTGTAAATATTTTAATCTGTGGTACTCCAAGATAATCACTGAACTAAATACCACAGTACATGATGTTACTGTACAATGTATGCATGTTTTAGGACCTTTGCTATTGTTTCATAGGCTCAAATGAAGGGATATTTGTGCATTCTTCATATTATTGCTGTTGCTTGAAACATTAAGGAGAAGAACTGAACTATTTTAAGAGGAATGTACCTGCTCTATTCAAGGGATATTATAAATTTTCAACTGCACATAGAACTGTTTTAAAAAGTGAATTAATATCAGCTCTTTTTTCATATTAAAAAACTGTTCTTTAAGGCTATTTCTTTTGTAAGTTTAATCAGTTAAAATTTTAGTTAGGACAAAAGTAGATTATTCAGGATGATGGAAATTTCCGTGTTTTATTTTAGGCTCCCCACAAACCAAAATAACAAAAGAACTTTGTGACTATTAATTGTATTATCCCATGTTACAGCTCATGCTTTGAGCATCATTTTGCAAAATAAATTATGGATCATCCCTTTTCTTTCATGTGTTACAGATGTAATGGTAAACCATGTTTCCTGTGAAATAAAATACAAACATGAGATATGAGGTACTGGCAGGTGGTTGTAAAGCTGTTAGGATGGGTGGAGAGTCATACTCCTGTTAGTGGAACATGTGTCTGTGAAATACAAGGTTCCCAGTTCAAATCCCAGTCTGACACACAGTTTTAATATGCCATTAAGTTTCAAAACACAAACGTGAAAGTACACTCCTGGAAATGGAAAAAAGATCACATTGATACCGGTGTGTCAGACCCACCATACTTGCTCCGGACACTGCGAGAGGGCTGTACAAGCAATGATCACACGCACGGCACAGCGGACACACCAGGAACCGCAGTGTTGGCCGTCGAATGATGATAGCTGCGCAGCATTTGTGCACTGCCGCCGTCAGTGTCAGCCAGTTTGCCGCGGCATACGGAGCTCCATCGCAGTCTTTAACACTGGTAGCATGCCGCGACAGTGTGGACGTGAACCGTATGTGCAGTTGACGGACTTTGAGCGAGGGCGTATAGTGGGCATGTGGGAGGCCGGGTGGACGTACCGCCGAATTGCTCAACACGTGGGGCATGAGGTCTCCACAGTACATCGATGTTGTCGCCAGTGATCGGCGGAAGGTGCACATGCCCGTCGACCTGGAACCGGACCGCAGCGGCGCACGGATGCACGCCAAGACCGTAGGATCCTACGCAGTGCCATAGGGGACCGCACCGCCACTTCCCAGCAAATTAGGGACACTGTTGCTCCTGGGGTATCGGCGAGGACCATTCGCAACTGTCTCCATGAAGCTGGGCTATGGTCACGCACACCGTTAGGCCGTCTTCCGCTCACGCCCCAACATCGTGCAGCCCACCTCCAGTGGTGTCGCGACAGGCATGATGGACGGACGAATGGAGACGTGTCGTCTTCAGCGATGAGAGTCGCTTCTGCCTTGGTGTCAATGATGGTCGTATGCGTGTTTGGCGCCGTGCAGGTGAGCGCCACAATCAGGACTGCATACGACCGAGGCACACAGGGCCAACACCCGGCATCATGGTGTGGGGGGGACACTGAATAGTGCCCGGTACATCCAAACCGTCATCGAACCCATCGTTCTACCATTCCTAGACCGGCAAGGGAACTTGCTGCTCCAACAGGACAATGCACGTCCGCATGTATCCCGTGCCACCCAACATGCTCTAGAAGGTGTAAGTCAATTACCCTGGCCAGCAAGATCTCCGGATCTGTCCCCCATTGAGCATGTTTGGGACTGGATGAAGCGTCGTCTCACGTGGTCTGCACTTCCAGCACGAACGCTGGTCCAACTGAGGCGCCAGGTGGAAATGGCATGGCAAGCCGTTCCACAGGACTAAATCCAGCATCTCTACGATCGTCTCCATGGGAGGATAGCAGCCTGCATTGCTGCGAAAGGTGGATATACACTGTACTAGTGCCGACATTGTGCATGCTCTGTTGCCTGTGTCTATGTGCCTGTGGTTCTGTCAGTGTGATCATGTGATGTATCTGACCCCAGGAATGTGTCAATAAAGTTTCCCCTTCCTGGGACAATGAATTCACGGTGTTCTTATTTCAATTTCCAGGAGTGTATTATTTTATCCCTGTCTTGATGGTGCTTAAAGGTATGTGATTTTTTTTGTACAATCCTTGTACTACAGAATATATACAAGAACAAAGTATCATACAGACTGGATGAACCACCAGTTGAGACACCCCCTTTCATTCCTGTCATGTCCCGGTGAGTGCCGACAACACTGTAGCTCAAAACAAGTAAGTACCAACAGGCCCCTATATAGACTTTTACCATCTCCTTGCAGAAATGAATACTATAGTTGAATATTTGACCAATTTAAAAGTAATTTCAACTCTGACTACAAATGGATTCAAGCAAACTTCAGTTTAAATGAGGCGGATGTTGCTAAAAAGCCAAAATACACGGTATACATTACCATGGTTGGTGACACATCATAATATGTTGCCCGCTCACTAATCCCCTCCTCACAGTCATCTAGTTCTCAGGCAAGCTGGTATCACTGCTCCCCATCCATCCATTCCATAGTGCTGTGCTTTAACAACCCTCAAATCAAAACCGATTATGGATAGGCACATAAACACTTCAAAATCGACTGTGGAAATCCACTTCTGGTTGCTGGTTTTTCAATTATGCAATAGGTTTTAGCTCCCATGTAAAAGGGACGGGTTTTTAAACATGCTTAAGCTATCAGATTTCGTCTTGTTTATAAAAATGTTTCACTAACATGGACGGAGTGGATTTTATTTCACAGTGAGGGATAAGCAGAAATATCAGAAGCTGTTTATGCCTCAACTAGTTGCAGAGAAATAGCGATTGCACTGACTAAATCATAAACTGGAACAGGTGTTTTCCAGGCATCATATTTAACTGGGCTAGTAAACAGCTTCAAACTTTTAACATGTAAACAATAGTGTATAGCAGTAGAAAATGTGATATCTTCTCTCCAATAATTTGGGCTGAATAGGATTAGTGCGGTAATCTCCCACTGTGCAGCACTGCAATTGTTTTGCGGACTGTGCTCAGTGTTGTCTATAAACATTATATCATGTGCTTCATTGCTGAATTGCGGGTATTTTGAGTTATATGTGTGCAATTCTGGAGCAGTACAGGTTATTAGTGGTGCTTGATTATAAATTGAACCAAAATACATGGTTGCCAAGTGAGTATTTCATTTGAAATTAATAGTTGGGTCTGCAGAGACTGTACCCAAACTAATTTTTTGCTACATGAAATGTTGCTTTTATTTCAAAATGAAGGAACTTACATCCACAAAAGTACCTAAATCAGAACAGAAACTTTCCAAGTGTCCAGCAGTTAAGAGGTGAGAAAATACATAGAAATTTTATTTTAGCATGTTGTAATTTTTAATCATGGCCTAGTTCTGCTCTATGGACTGGTAGACCTATGAGAATTTTCTTCTTTTCAGCTGTAGGCACACTCCATTATGGTCACTTTTTGGCAAGCAGCATTTATTTTGAGACTACTCTTGTTGTGCCTTGTGAGATATAGGTGCATTCTTGGTTGAGTACCAGCCAAGAAAATCTAAATCCTGACTGAAAGGCTTGAAGTAATAGTTGAAGAAACAACATTGGGAGAGGATTAAAGATTGTCAGTATTCTACAGTACAGAATAGAATAGAAGTTTATTGCCTCGTAACATACAATTTCAAGCCACTGACTTAAAGTACTGGAGGTTCATCAAAACACAAAAACTAGCTTACAATTTTCCTTATAATCTCAATGATATAATACACAGTATAATAATTAATTAATTAATTAAACAATAAATAATTTCTCTTAGAAAGTAATGAACTTTTAAAAATTAACAATCCTAACTACGTGCTCTCTTCTGCTCAGATTTTCTGGTTATCATTTATGAAATCATCTACTAAATAGTAACATTTCTGCACTAGTTTCTTGTATATGGTTTTTAGCAGTGTTTCTAAATTTATGCTGAGCAATTCTCATCCTTTCACTTTATTATAAATTTTCATACCCATACAATGTGGAGTTTGAGCATAAAATTTTAAACAGTCAGTGGACAGCATAAAATTATTTTGATTTCTGTTGTTGTAATAATGTTGAAAATAATTTGCTACAAATAAATCAGGGTTAATGTATATGAAGGTAATCAGCTTATATATGTATAATGAAGGAACACTTAATGGATGAGGGTGATTTGAAAAGTTCTCAGAATCACCAGGATAGGCGCTAGTGAAACGAGTTGTTCACATGATATTCATTGGAGTGTTGCCTGTAAACACGAGCAACATTAGTGCTTTTGGAAGACAGCTGTGGTGGTGACATGGCTCTGTTGTTGTTGCCGCATAGTGATTTGCAAAGATGGAAAAACACTGAGATTCATGCAGTGATTAAGTACTTCGCAAACAAAGGTATCAAAGCACAGGACACTCAAGCTGATTTCTATAACACACTGGGGGACTCTCCTCTTTCATATTCAACTGTTGCCAAATGGACAAATGAATTTGAATTTGGTCAGGAGAGCTTAGATGATGATCCGTGCAGTGGTCAGGCAAGATGTGTCACTACTCTAGAAATCATTACTAAAGTGCACAAAATTATCATGGAGGATCACCAATTGAAAGTGCATGAAATTGTTCATGCTTGCCAGGTGTCATCTGAAAGAGTATATCACATTTCAGATGAAGAATTAGAAATGAAAAAATTATCTGCAAAATGAGTGCTGCAACTCTTGTCGCTGGATCAATAACGCATGAGAATGGACATACCGGAAAAATGTGTGGCCCGTTTTAGTAGAAACGGATAAGATTTTTTGCATCAGTTTGTGACCACAAATGAAACTTGGGTGCACTACTATACCCCAGAGACAAACAACAGTCAGAGCAAACATGCTGATTTTCCGCCACCGAAGAAAGCAAAGACAATTCCTTCATTTATATAACGGCTCTAATCAAAACGGTATTATGTTTTTGTTTGACAGCATATGTGCAGGAAGCAGCGTGCTTTGAAAAATGCATCGAAGTTCTACAATCCCTTGAAAATACGTTTAACAACTGTTTCCAGGTAATGTGCCGGTATATGACATACAGCTAAATAAAGGAGATTGTGTTACATATGCAAGTGTAACATTACATTAAAACCAATAGTACACATTACATGTTTATTAAAATCTATTGCATCTTACATTACTTTCATTTATTAACACTGGCTTTGTTATTGTTTCAGGAAATTACCTACCTCCAGCCAATTCTCGATGATTTTGTGAAACCTTTTTCGATGGATATTGAAAGTGCGCCTTCAGATTTACATTTCGAACTAATTGATTTGCAAACCAATGTTCACCAAAAGGATGTGTTTTACAATACAAAATGTTTGCTCCAATTCTAAGAGAATTTGCCGAAGGAAGAATTTCCCAAGTTACACAGAGAAACAGCGAAGATTATTTCTATGTTTGGTTCCACTTGTGTATGTAAAACATTTTTTTCTCTTTTGTCTTGTACAAAAACTAGATTGCGTGCGAGTATTTCTAATTGTAATTTAAAAAATTCTCTCAGAATTGCTGTCAGCCAATCTCTTGTTCCAGATCTTAGTAGCACAATTGCAAATAAAGTAAAGAGCATATATTGTGTTGAAACCAAATTTAAAATTGTTACCATTACAGTTATTACATAAATCTCTTGTACCGGTACACCAAACTAAGCTCTCCACCTAGTGTACATTAGTATTTGGCAATGACGAAGACAACAGGGTAAAAGATTTGAAACAGGTCGAGACAGGCGGCGCGAGCGACACAAGCTAAGGAAGTGAGAGGCAGACGAGTAGTGGGGGGGCTGCACCATCGTCAACATAGCGCAGCTGTCTTATGCACTCTGCACTGTGCGATTCACCGGTGCATGCACCATGTGCGGCCCTGTTCTATTGTTTTTGGTAACTCCATAAACAGAGCATAATGATCAGAAAGTCCTAAATCTAAAAAAAATATTTGCCTCATTATAAGTATAACTGGTTAAAATATTATGTCTAAAAACAAAGATGATGTGACTTACCAAACAAAAGTGCTGGCAGGTTTACAGACACACAAACAAACACAAACATACACACAAAATTCAAGCTTTCACAACCAATGATTGCTTCATCAGGAAAGAGGGAAGGAGAGGGAAAGACGAAAGGATGAGGGTTTTAAGGGAGAGGGTAAGGAGTCATTCCAATCCCGCGAGCGGAAAGACTTACCTTAGGGCGAAAAAAGGGCAGGTATACACTCGTGCACACACACAGACACAAGCAGACATTTGTAAAGGCAAAGAGTTTGGGCAGAGATGTCTGTTGAGGCGGAAGTACAGAGGCAAAGATGTTGTTGAATGACAGGTGAGGAATGAGCGGCAGCAACTTGAAATTAACGGTGGCTGAGGCCTGGTGGGTAACGAGAGGAGAGGATATATTGAAGGGCAACTTCCCATCTCCAGAGTTCTGACAGGTTGGTGTTAGTGGGAAGTATCCAGATAACCCGGTTGGTGTAACACTGTGGCATGATGTGCTGGCCATGCACCAAAGGATGAAGGATGGGAGACTGCATGTAACGGGTTGAAGGTGTTGATCAATGTAGGCAGAGATACATTCTGTGGGGCTTAATCCTACTCCCAACATCACCACTGCTGAAGCCCAGGCTATCTGTAATCTGAAGGCTGACCGATCCATCGCCATTCTTCCGGCGGACAAGGGTTCCACGACTGTGGTACTTGATCGTCGGGAGTATGTGGCTGAGGGACTGCGTCAGCTTTCAGACAACATACAACATTACATACAAAGTTTGCCAAGGTAATCCCATTCCTGATGTCCAGGCTTAGATTCAAGGAATCCTCAGAACCTTAGGCCCCCTACAAAACCTTTCACCTGACTCCATCAACCTCCTAAGCCCACCGACACCCCACACCCCTACCTTCTACCTTCTTCCTAAAATTCACAAACCCAATCATCCCGGCCGCTCCATTGTAGCTGGTTAACAAGCCCCAACAGAACGTATCTCTGCCTACGTTGATCAACACCTTCAACCCATTGCATGCAGTCTCCCATCCTTCATCAAAGACACCAACCACTTTCTCAAACGCCTGGAATCCTTACCCAATCTGTTACCCCTGGAAACCATATTTGTAACCATTAATGCCACTTCCTTATACACAAATATTCTGCACGTCCAGGGCTTCGCTGCGATGGAGCACTTCCTTTCAAGCTCATCACCTGCCACCCTACCTAAAACCTCTTTCCGCATTACCTTAGCCAGCTTCATCCTGACCCACAACTTCTTCACTTTCGAAGGCCAGACATACCAACAATTAAAGGGAACAGCCATGGGTACCAGGATGGCCCCCTCGTACGCCAACCTATTTATGGGTCGCTTAGAGGAAGCCTTCTTGGTCACCCAGGCCTGCCAACCCAAAGTTTGGTACAGATTTATTGATGACATCTACATGATCTGGACTCACAGTGAAGAAGAACTCCAGAATTTCCTCTCCAACCTCAACTCCTTTGGTTCCATCAGATTCACCTGATCCTACTCCAAATCCCATGCCACTTTCCTTGACATTGACCTCCATCTGTTCAAAGGCCAGCTTCACATGTTTGTCCACATCAAACCCACCAACAAGCAACAGTACCTTCATTATGACAGCTGCCACCCATTCCTCATCAAACGGTCCCTTCCCTACAGCCTAGGTCTTTGTGGCAAACGAATCTGCTCCAGTCAGGAATCACTGAACCATTACACCAACAACCTGAAAACAGCTTTCGCATCCTGCAACTGCCCTCCCAAACTGGTACAGAAGCAAATAACCAGAGCCACTTCCTCATCCCCTCAAACCCAGAACCTCCCACAGAAGAACCCCAAAAGTGCTCCACTTGTGACAGGATACTTTCTGGGACTGGATCAGACTCTGAATGTGGCTCTCCAGCAGGGATACGACTTCCTCAAATCCTGCCCTGAAATGAGATCCATCCTTCACGAAATCCTCCCCACTCCACCAAGAGTGTCTTTGCACCCCCCACCTAACCTTCATAACCTCTTAGTTCATCCCTATGAAATCCCCAAAACACTTTCCCTACCCTCTGGCTCATACCCTTGTAACCACCCCCGGTGTAAAACCTGTCATATGCACCCTCCCACCACCACCTACCCCAGTCCTGTAACCCGGAAGGTGTATACGATGAGAGGCAGAGCCACGTGTGAAAGCACCCATGTGATTTACCAACTGACCTGCCTACACTGTGAAGCTTTCTATGTGGGAATGACCAGCAACAAACTGTCCATTCACATGAATGGACACAGGCAGACAGTGTTTGTTGGTAATGAAGAGCACCCTGTGGCTAAACATGACTTGGTGCATGGCCAGCACATCTCGGCACAGTGGTACACCATCCGGGTTATCTGGGTACTTCCCACTAACACCAACCTGTCAGAACTCTGGAGATGGGAACTTGCCCTTCAGTATATCCTCTCTTCTCGTTACCCGCCAGCCCTCAACCTCCATTAATTTCAAGTTGCTGCCGCTCATTCCTCACCTGTCATTCATCATCATCTTTGCCTCTGTACTTCCGCCTCGACGGACATCTCTGCCCAAACTCTTTGCCTTTACAAATGTCTGCTTGTGTCTGTGTATGTGCGGATGGATATGTGTGTGTGCACGCGAGTGTATACCTGTCCTTTTTTCCCCTTAAGGTAAGTCTTTCCGCTCCCAGGATTGGAATGACTCCTTACCCTCTCCCTTAAAACCCACATCCTTTTGTCTTTCCCTCTCCTTCCCTCTTTCCTGATGAAGCAACCATTGGTTGCGAAAGCTTGAATTTTGTGTGTATGTTTGTGTTTGTTTGTGTCTCTATCAACCTTCCAGCACTTTCGTTTGGTAAGTCACATCATCTTTGTTTTTAGATATATTTCTCCCATGTGGAATGTTTTCCTCTATTATATTCATATGGTTAAAGTATTTCTACACATGTTGCAAACTTTTCGATTACTGGAGTAAAATCAGTGAAATTCGCGCTGAAACCTGATATTTGGATTATATCAATGAATTTTGTTGAGTTCTTGGCTTTACAGTATAGATACATGTAGAAATCAGCAGTGATTGTGACTCTTTTCTTGGTTTCTTTTCGAAGTTTTTGCAATAGACACTGGAATTTCGACAAAAAATTAGAATATTTTGCCCTAACTCCACACAGCAGCCTTCAGACATACATTTTTCATCAAGGGAATGAAAATCGAATTTTGCTCTATACTCTACTGATCTTTCCACACGTATGCACAATACTCCTCGTGTTAATTACTCCTACAAAATCAGCTGGCAGCATAAAAATGATCAAGGTTACTTAAGATTTTGATACTATTCTTTGTAAGCCAGTGTTCATCCAAGCATACAACCTTGATAGTTGGTATTTCTGACAAAATAAATTGCAAGTTGTTAAGTTTTGTTTCTCTGCCATTTTTATAGTTTGAACTTAAACCATTTATGTTCAACTGCATTATGAACGTATTGTTACTTTTCTGAAAATTTGTAATGGCATCTGTTTCAAAATGCTGTTTGCGTATTTTCATTTCAACTTCATTATCAATTTTTACATCCCCATCTCTGTATACTAGTTTCCCTTATTAAGTATGATCTTACAAATATCATTATAGGGTCATACCACATCAAAGGGACCAATATTGAAACATGTAGCCACTCGACCCTCTCCAAATCTAATGAAATTTGGTGGGAAGGTTCTCTATGGTCTTTGATGGGTATATACCAAATCTCAGTCCAATATCTTCAGTGATTGAATTAATAGGGGCTTTTAAAGAGAGGCTACTCATCTTCACATCACATATGAAGGTGCAAATGTGCCAAGTTTGCTAGGCTTTTTTAAAGGTTCTAGAAAACATTTGGTCATTTGCTTTAATATACACACAGAACTTTTTATGCCAAATCACACCATGGGAAAAATTAGGAATTTAGCCATATCTAAATATAGATAAATGCTTCTAAAGTGGATAAAAAAAAATTCGTCACACTATTCTGAGAGCCAAGGTTTGACTGACCACTGCTACTTTTCATATGAACCAATCACACCAAAACTTCATAGGGTTATTCCTACCTACGATGTCTATATGTCGATCAAATTTAATTAACATTTTATGTCTAGATGAAAAGATATGCATCTGCAAAGTTGGCCAAAAGTTTCTAATGCAAATCTTAGGTTTATTTTTTTTTATTTTTTTTTTTGGGGGGGGGGGGGGGGGGGGCACAATATCTTATTTGTGTCTTGTTCAATCCTTTTTTCCTTGCCACAACTGAAAAGAGCTTAATTTCTGGATCTTACATCTGTGAATAAGAATACCTATCAAAAGTCGAGAAAATGGATTATCAATAACTACAAAATATTAATACGATTTGAAGTTCTAAGTCAAAAAATGTGTAGTTGTAGTGTCTTTTATGATAGTATAAGATTTGCCTGTCGTTTATGGAATGTAACTATGCTAATGAGAAGTGCTTTTACATTATTTTGCACTGTAGAATATAAATATAATAAAACTTCAGAAAACACTCGTAAGATTATAAGATCTAGATCATAATAGAACACTATGTTGCTTTAGAATGTTTTAACCCTACAATGCATGGTGATACATATATGCATTGCCACTCAGTTTAAATCAGCATTATGAAGCAGCAATAATTTTTAAGGCTCTATCCAAACAGTGGTGGTACATTGCTGAATCAACACTTTCAATTGTTGCTTTCAATATTGCCAGTTTCCGTAATGTCAGTCTTCTGTGTGGTGTAATCTTTGGTGTTGACACTGTAGAATGTTAGTGTTGAGTACTGAGTGTTTGAATAATCAATAACCATTATTGTAGCTGAAGGTAAGCACTAAAACAATATGTTTTGATAGATAATTTGTATATTTTATGCACAAACAAGTGCGAATCTGCTACGCTTCAAACCAGGATATTCATGAGCTTTAAAAGTTGCTTGTTATGGGCTAATAAACTATTGCATAAAATGAACCAAGAGACCCTTGCACCCTGTTACTTTGGTGGATCAGACAGAGTTGATTGTCATAAGCCCTTACCTCTCTATTCTGGAAACGCCAACTACAATCAGTTAAGGAAATGTTACCAGTGGACAAGGACCTTCTAAGACATAGGTCTGGGCTTGATTTTACTGAAGGTGCCCAAATTTGGGCATACCATAATGCCTTGTTGATGACAAAATTTCAATTCCTGCAGAAGACTTGCCGCAACCTGTTTGGTAAAGAAAAACATGTAGTGAAGAAGGCTTTAACATTGGTAACCATTGCAATGTCTGACAGGTTGTAGTTACTGACTAATAAAGCTTTTGAACCTGGTTGGAAAATTTGTACCAAATGTAGACATCAAGTGGCTCAAAAAGAATCATCCCACCATGAGACTAACCACTAAAGCTTCAGCAGATCAACAAAAGGCATTCAATGGGAAACATAAAGCGCAAAGTTCTGAAAGCCCAAAGCAGCATTAATAAGGTAATTGCCACTGTTGCTCAGGTGAGCCAAGTAGATGCTGCTCACAAGCAAACGGAAGAACGCCAAAACTGTAAAGACATGGACATCTTAATTGAAGAACTTAAGATCAAGCTTCAGACTTCAGGCAATTGCAGTACAGTTCAAATTCTGACCCTGGCCCCAAATAGCTCGACTATTGAAAAAAGTCTAAAGAATTTGCTGTTTCAACTGAAATGGTAACGAAGGCTAGGAAACTAAAGATAGAAGATGGGATTTTGGCAACACCTCCAAACTGAAAAGGGAAAAGCTGTGTTGAAGTAAAACAAAATGTCCTCACCTTTCTAAAGATGAGTTTACTCATTTATGTCCTCGGGGGGGGGGGGGGGGGGGGGGGGGGGGGGGGGGAAAGGATTGTGTTGCAGTTAGAACACCTGGGGAAAAGAGCCATAAGCATAAATGCCTGCTCCTTTGTCTACATCTACATCTACATTTATACTCCGCAAGACACCCAACATTGTGTGGCAGAGGGCAATTTATGTGCCACTGTCATTACCTCACTTTTCTGTTCCAGCCGCGTATGGTTCGCGGGGAGAACGACTGTCTGAAAGCCTCAGTGCGCGCTCGAATCTCTCTAATTTTCCATTCGTGATCTCCTCAGGAGGTATAAGTAGGGGGAAGCAATATGTTCGATACCTCATCCAGAAATGCACCTTCTCGAAACCTGGACAGCAACCTACGCCGCGATGCAGAGCGCCTCTCTTGCAGAGTCTGCCACTTGAGTTTGCTAAACATCTCCGTAACGCTATCACGGTTACCAAATAACCATGTGATGAAACGCGCCGCTCTTCTTTGGATCTTCTCTACCTCCTCTGTCAACCCGACCTGGTACAGGTCCCACACTGATGAGCAATACTCAAGTATAGGTCGAACGAGTGTTTTGTAAGCCACCTCCTTTGTTGATGGACTACATTTTCTAAGGACTCTACCAATGAACCTCTACCTGGTACCCGCCTTACCAACAATTAATTTTATATGATCATTCCACTTCAAATCGTTCTGCACACATACTCCCAGATATTTTACAGAAATAACTGCTACCAGTGTTTGTTCCGCTATCATATAATCGTACAATAAAGGATCCTTCTTTCTATGTATTCGCAATACATTACATTTGTCTATGTTAAGGGTTAGTTGCCACTCCCTGCACCAAGTGCCTATCTGCTGCAGATCTTCCTGCATTTTGCTACAATTTTCTAATGCTGCAACTTCTCTGTATACTACAGCATCATCCACGAAAAGCCTCATAGAACTTCCGACACTATCTACTAGGTCATTTATATATACTGTGAAAAGCAATGGTCCCATAACACTCCCCTGTGGCATGCCAGAGGTTACTTTAACATCTGTAGACGTCTCTCCATTGATAACAACATGCTGTGTTGTGTTTGCTAAAAACTCTTCTATCCAGCCACACAGCTCGTCTGATATTCCATAGGCTCTTACTGTGTTTATCAGGCGACAGTGTGAAACTGTATTGAACGCCTTCCAGAATTCAAGGAAAATAGCATCTACCTGGGAGCCTGTATCTAATATTTTCTGGGTCTCATGAACAAATAAAGTGAGTTGGGTCTCACACGATCGCTGTTTCCGGAATCCATGTTGATTCCTACAGAGTAGATTCTGGGTTTCCAAAAACGACATGATACTCGAGCAAAAAACATGTTCTAAAATTCTACAACAGATCGACGTCAAGAGATATAATAGGTCTATAGTTTTGCGCACCTGCTCGATGACCCTTCTTGAAGACTGGGACTACCTTTTCCAATCATTTGGGACCTTCCGTTCCTCTAGAGACATGCAGTACACGGCTGTTAGAAGGGGGCAAGTTCTTTCACGTACTCAGTGTAGAATCGAATTGGTATCCCATCAGTTCCAGTGGACTTTCCTGTGTTGAGTGATTCCAGTTGCTTTTCTATTCCTTGGACACCTATTTCGATGTCAGCCATTTTTTCGTTTGTGCGAGGATTTAGAGAAGGAACTGCAGTGCAGTCTTCCTCTGTGAAACAGCTTTGGAAAAAGGTGTTTAGTATTTCAGCTTTACGTGCGTCATCCTCTGTTTCAATGCCATCATCATCCCAGAGTGTCTGGATATGCTGTTTCGAGCCACTTACTGATTTAACGCAAGACCAGAACTTCCTAGGATTTTCTGTCTAGTCGGTACATAGAATTTTACTTTCAAATTCACTTAACGCTTCACGCATAGCTCTCCTTATGCTAACTTTGACATCGTTTAGCTTCTGTTTGTCTGAGAGGTTTTGGCTGCGTTTAAACTTGGAGTGAAGCTCTCTTTGCTTTCGCAGTAGTTTCCTAACTTTGTTGTTGAACCACGGTGGGTTTTTTCCGTCCCTCACAGTTTTACTCGGCACGTACCTGTCTAAAACACATTTTACGATTGACATTGTCAGTGTCGGAACCGAAATTTTCGTTTTGATCTGTTAGGTAGTCTGAAATCTGGCTTCTATTACTCTTCCTAAACAGATAAACATTCCTCCCTTTTTTTAAATGCCTATTAACTTCCATATTCAGGGATGCTGCAACTGCCTTATGATCACTGATTCCCTGTTCTGCACTTACCAAGTCAAAAAGTTTGTGTCTGTTTGTTATCAGTAGGTCCAAGATGTTATCCCCATGAGTCGGTTCTCTGTATAATTGCTCGAGGTAATTTTCAGATAGTGCACTCAGTATAATGTCACTTGATGCTCTGTCCCTACCACCCATTCTGAACATCTGAGTGACCCAGTCTATATCTGGTAAATTGAAATCTCCATCTAAGACTATAACATGCTGAGAAAATTTATGTGAAATGTGTTCCAAATTTTCTCTCAGTTGTTCTGCCACTAATGCTGCTGACTCGGGAGGTTGGTAAAAGGAGCCAACTATTAACCTAGCTTGGTTGTTGAGTGTAACCTCCACCTATAATAATTCACAGGAACTATCCACTTCTACTTCACCACAGGATAAACTACTACTAACAGTGACAAACACACCACCACCGGTTGCATGCAATCTATCCTTTCTAAACACCATCTGTGCCTTTGTAAAAATTTCGGCAGAATTTATCTCTGGTTTCAGCCAGCCAGCTTCAGTGCTTTCTATCAGCGCTTGAAGTTCCGGTACTTTACCAACGCAGCTTCAACAGTTTACAATTATAATACCGATTGCTGCTTGGTCCCGCATGTCCTGACTTTGCCCCACACCCTTTGAGGCTGCCGCCCTTTCTGTACTTGCAACCGGCCATCTAACCTAAAAAACCGCCCAGTCCATGCCACTTAACCCCTGCTACCCATGTAGCCACTTGCTGCGTGTAGTGGACTCCTGACCTATCCAGCGGAACCCGAAACCCCACCACCCTATGGTGCAAGTCGAGGAATCTGCAGCCCACACGGTCGCAGAACCGTCTCAGCCTCTGATTCAGACCCTCCACTCGGCTCTGTACCAAAGGTCCGCAGTCATTCATGTCGACAATGCTGCAGATGGTGAGCTCTGCTTTCATCCTGCTAGCGAGACTGGCAGTCTTCACCAAATCAGATAGCTGCCGAAAGCCAGAGAGGATTTCCTCCGATCCATAGCGACACACATCATTGGTGCCGACATGAGTGACCACCTGCAGATGGGTGCACCCTGTACCCTTCATGGCATCCGGAAGGACTCTTTCCACATCTGGAATGACTCCCCCCGGTATGCACACGGAGTGTACATTGGTTTTCTTCCCCTCTCTTGCTGCCATATCCCTAAGGGGCCCCATTATACACCTGACGTTGGAGCTCCCAACTACCAGTAAGCCCACCCTCTGCGAATGCCCAGATCTTGCAGACTGAGGGGCAACCTCTGGAACAGGACAAGCAGCCATGTCCGGCCGAAAATCAGCCTGAGACAGAGCCTGAAACCGGTTCATCAGACAAACTGGAGAGGCCTTTTGTTCAGCCCTTCGGGATGTCTTTTGCCCCCTGCCACACCTCAAGACAATCTCCCACTCTACCACAGGTGAGGGATCAGCCTCAATGTGGGCAATATCCCGGGCACCCACAGTCGTAGCCCGATCGGGGGATGCGTGGGATGAGCTGGCCATCCCCGACAAACCCCCATCCGGACCCCCACTGTGATGCCCATTGGCAACAGCCTCAAGCTGTGTGACCGAAGCCAACACTGCCTGAAGCTGGGAGCGAAGGGATGCCAACTCAGCCTGCATCCGAACACAGCAGTTGCAGTCCCTGTCCATGCTAAAAACTGTTGTGCAAAGAACGTCTAAACTAATCTACAGAGAGCACAAACAGTTTGGCACTAAATTTAAACGGTTATTAAAATACAAGATTGCCTAGTAAATGCAGTAATGCTGCTACTTGCGCACTGCTGACACACTGCTCAGCGGCGGAAGGAGACTACGCGTTTTTACACTATTCAGGTACTAAAACGCGATTCTACAACTCTCAAATACTATAATAAGCCCAAAATTTATGAATTAAACAATGCAAATACCAAAAACATGCAAAGAAATTAAGAATTAAACTATGTAACAAATAAGTGAGCTAAGAGTATATGACATGCTGCTGCAGCTGCTTATCCAATGACGGCAGGGAGCACAAATTGAAAGAAATGTTCACTGCTTATTGTAAGTAATCTGGAAATCAACTGAGGTTCTCTAAATTTTGTGAGCTCAGGCTGAACTGGTGCACTGCAGTTGGTGCTTCTGGATCACATTGAGCATGTGTATTTGCAATTTATCAAAAAGTCAAATTAATGTTGACTTCAGCAACATCCATCCAAGATGACTACAGGAATTTGATGTGAAAAAAAACTGTATGCAGTTTGGAATCAAAGGACTGTATGTGGTTGTGAGGAATGTCCAACTAGAGGCTTTAGTTAAAGCTGCTTTTAAAGACGATGACTCTGAAGAAACAATGGAATACAAACAATGGTCCATATTGAGAAAGACACATTAGAGACATGTCAAAGAACTATTGAAGATTTCATGGAGGCACTGATTTTGAAAATTACCGGTTTAAGATGCCATAGCTTTGAGTAAAAACACCAAAGTTTATACCTAGCATTTGCATGATCAGAAACTGTCTCCGTCATGATACCATTGCTGTTCATGACTTTCAGATAAAGTTAATAGCATATTTAAAGACAAAGATTGAAAACATTAAGAACATTTATTACGTTAGTGATGGTTCAGCTGCTCAGTATAAGAATTTCAAAAATTTCATCAATTTATGTCTGGACAAAAAGGATTTCGGCATCACAGCTAAATGGAATTTTTTCAGAATGAGCCACAGTAAATCGCCTTGTGATGACATTGGGGGAACAGCAGAAAGACTAGCAGCCTGTGCTAGTCTGCAGAGCCCCTTAGGTAACTAAATATTGACTCCATATGATCTGTTCAAATTCAGTGGTGATAGTGTTCCAGGCATAAAGTTTTTTTGTGTACCAAAAGAAGAGGTTGAAAAAAAAAACAGCCTGATCAAGAAACAAAGCTGCCATGGGACATACAATATCTGGAGCAAGAGAAAATTGTCAATTTAAGCAAATTAACTGTAATTTGTTCAGAGCAAGCAGAGTTTCCAGTGACGTTACAGCATTCAAGTTTATGCCTTTGAAGCAGATGAAGAAATTCCAGTAATCACAATTGCAAGTTTACAATCAGGACAATATATTGCATCTATGTATGACTATTTTTGGTAGGTTGGAAGCTTGTGTGAAGTTTCACATGATCAACAACATGTCCTCATCAGCTTTATGCATCCACATGGTTCTGCTCCACTGGCCGACTGCTAAAGACACCTACTAGATTCCTGAGCAACAAATTTTCATGATTTTAGAAGCACCACCACAATCATTATCATCATCACCACCACCACCACCACCACCACCACCACCACCACCACCACCACCATCACCAGGAAGACAATACAGTTATCCACAATCTGTCCTTGACAAAATTAGAACTGTTTAACCAAAAATGAAACTGACTCTTTTAGTGTTTTTGTTTTGAAAATTTGCTGTGTTGTGTATTATATTTGTTTTATGGTACGTGTTAAATTAATGTTTGAAACTGATTTATGTACTTTAATAAAAAAAGTTAATTATGGGACTTCATGAGCTAAACATTTCATTTTTCCATCTTCTCGAAGTGCTAAAATAATAACTTTTGAAACATTCTTACTCATCAATATGCAAGATTCATAAATTAAACAATATAAATTTGAAAGCTTAAGGCATGCTCTTTCCAGCTGTGGCAAGAAAAATAGGATTGTGCGAGACACATTTGAGATATTGCCCCCCAAAAATACCCTAAAATTTGCATGTAGAAAAGTATATTAAAGCAAAAGACCAAATGTTTTCTACAACTTCTGAAAAAGCCAAGCAAACTTGAGACATTTGCACCTTCATATGTGATGTGAAGATGAGTAGCCTGTATTTAAAAGCCCCTAAAAATTCAATCACTGAAGGTATTGGACTGAGATGTGGTATATACCCATCAAAGATCATAGAGAACCTTCACACCTAATTACATTAGATTTGGAGATGGTTGAGTGGGTACCCCTGTTTCCTTTGATGTGGGAAGACTTTATACATATTGCTGAATCTTGTTGATCCTAGCCTGTTTAGATGCAGCCCATCTTGTATGTTGCATTTATCGGTGATAAATTTATTCAAATCCACAAAAACTACATCAAGTCTGTAGCACTGTCCCCCCCCCCCCCCCCCACATGATGGTTTATTTGTTTATATATTTATCACTTATCGATCTTATGTACAGGATATTATTAATAATTAACTTTGATGATGCATACACGTTTTTTAACAACCGGATCAGATTTCATGCTTCATTTACAATCTCTTCTTCACTGCTGTTTTGCAGCAAGTTCGTCCCAGCATGAATGAATACACCTTTATAGTTTTCATTGCAATGTACCACTGGGAATTAATTTTGATTCATTGTCAGCATGTACATAATACAGGATTGAAAACTTTTCACAACAAATGACTTATATTATTATAGCTTCAGTTTATTCACAGCATTACTAAAAGTGAGTTATTAATGTATTATGTTTCACGAACATTATCTCATTGGTCAACTGTAAAAATTTGAAGTGATGTGGTAAGAATAAATATTAGTGTTGCAGTATAACAATCAATGATTCCTTTTTTTCTTTTTTGCTACTTTAATACATTGACAATCCAGACATTAATTACTCTGAGCAAAGTCGTGCAGTGTATGCACTGCCCACTACTGTGTTCTCCTATTTCCATGTCCGAACAGTTCAAAAATGTGATCATCAGAATTGATTCTGGGCTTAAATAGTGTAGTTTAAGTATGTTCCCACAGCATATATGAGAATCATGACTACATAACATGTAAAGTAGAGGTACAAATGTGAAAGCGTAATTCGACTGCATGGGCGAGTAGCACTTAAGGCAGAGCTAGCGCCACCAAGTGGCAAAATGGGTGTACTCTACTAGTGATCACACTTTTTACTTTCCATACACAATGTGTAAAGGCGACAGGAAAGTTGTTTCTGGTAAGTATTTGTATGGAGTGTAGCCATGTATGGAAGTGAAACATGGATGATGAATAGTTTAGACAAGAGAATAGAAGCTTTCGAAATATGGTGCTACAGAAGAATGTTGAAGATTAGGTGGGTAGATCACGTAACTAATGAGGAGGTATTGAATAGGACTGGGGAGAAGAGAAGTTTGTGGCACAACTTGACTAGGAGAAGGGACCGATTAGTAGGACATGTTCTGAGGCATCAAGGGATCACAAATTTAGCATTAGAGGGCAGCATGGAGGGTAAAAATAGTAGAAGGACACCAAGAGATGAATACACTAAGCAGTTTCAGAAGGATGTAGGTTGCAGTAAGTACTGGGAGATGAAGAAGCTTGCACAGGATAGAGTAGCATGTAAAGCTGCATCAAACCAGTCTCAGGACTGAAGAGCACAACAGAAACAACAACATGCAAGTGCATGCGATTTGTTTACTGAAGAAGGAAAGCCAACTATTTTAAGTAATTTGGAAGGTTTATCGGGAAAAATAAGTAAGATGTTCATCTCTGTGGGCTGACATCTCCTCCGGTTGTTTCTCATCGAAGACCCCACACAGATGAACATTCCCAGAAAACCTTTACAATGAAGTATAAGGTAAGTAAAATGATAGTGTTTTTTTAATATTTATGTCCCTGTTCAGACATGGTTTTCTGTTTCAGAATTTCTGAACTCTTATATAAAATACCCATAATAATTCCTCTCTCTCCCCCTTATTGCCCCCCTCTTTCTCTCTCTCTTGTATTTGTATGCTTAGCCACACTTTTTTTCTGTAAAATTAATCATTATTAGGCATATAATACTATATATTATATTTGGTAACCATTGCAACAACTAGTCATCATCTATGCCACATGACATTGTGCAGTCTTCATGGCTGGGTAAGTTCTGGGTAAATGATACTTGTGTCTGAGTGTGCTCGAGATTTCCCAACAAGCTGAAACACTCAAAGCATTAGTGTGACTCAATCAATCACGACATGTGACTTGCCTGGTGCTACTGCAAGTAGGGTTGCTATGCTCCCCAATGTATCAGGACCGTCACCATATCTAGACCACCTTGTCCCGACAAGACTCAATTTTGTCGCGATTTTGTAATTTTTCTACATCTACATCCATACTCCGCAAGCCACCTGACGGTGTGTGGCGGAGGGTACCCTGAGTACCTCTATCAGTTCTCCCTTCTATTCCAGTCTCGTATTGTTCCTGGAAAGGAGGATTGTCGCTATGCCTCTGTGTGGGCTCTAAACTCTCTGATTTTATCCTCACGGTCTCTTCGCGAGATATACATAGGAGGGAGCAATATACCCCTTGACTCCTCAGTGAAGGTATCTTCTCGAAACTTTAACAAAAGCCCGTACCGAGCTACTGAGTGTCTCTCCTGCAGAGTCTTCCACTGGAGTTTATCTATCATCTCTGTAATGCTTTCGCGATTACTAAATGATCTTGTAACATAGTGCGCTGCTATCCGTTGGATCTTCTCTATCTCTTCTATCAACCCTATCTGGTACGGATCCCACACTGTTGAACAGTATTCAAGCAGTGGACGAACAAGCGTACTGTAACCTACTTCCTTTGTTTTCGGATTGCATTTCCTTAGGATTCTTCCATTGAATCTCAGTCTGGCATCTGCTTTACCGACGATCAAATTTATATGATCATTCCATTTTAAATCACTCCTAATGCGTACTCCCAGATAATTTATGGAATTAACTGCTTCCACTTGCTGACCTGCTATTTTGTAGCTAAATGATAAGGGATCTATCTATGTATTCGCAGCACATTACACTTGTCTACATTGAGATTCAATTGCCATTCCCTGCACCATACGTCAATTCGCTGCAGATCCTCCTGCATTTCAGTACAATTTTTCATTGTTGCAACCTCTCGATACACCACAGCATCATCTGCAAAAAGCCTCAGTGAACTTCCGATGTCATCCACCAAGTCATTTATGTATATTGTGAATAGCAACGGTCCTATGACACTCCCCTGCGGCACACCTGAAATCACTCTTACTTTGGAAGATTTTTGCTCACACTTACAGTTCTGAAAGATCTATTCTACAGATCTGTGATATGTTGACAAGGTTGTCTCACATATGGCATTGCATTTTACATATCCTGTATCAACAATGCAAGTAACTTCTACATCTAGCACCATCATTTGAGAAAATACCAAACTTCTCCAGTAGTACTGAGCTGGAACTATTTAAGCAGTGCCACATGGAAGAATTGGGCAATTCCCATTTGAATAACAATCTGAGGAGATTATTCTTTCTAAAATAATATGAACAGTGAGTGCAGGTTAGTGACATTTGAAGTGTTCAGTGTAAGTATATATGGCGTGAAGCATATAGTGACATGCACTTTGATGACTAAAGTGTTATTGTTGATTATTTACAGTCTAATAAACTTATCATAGTTTACAAAATGCTTAAGGATGGAAAGAGAAAGTGTCACTATTTGGATGATTATACAAAAGAAAGGATGGTCAGGAAGAGTTGTGTAAGATTTCTAGCTGTTTCATCTCAGTGACTCACGGCGGTAAAGCAGATGTGACACATCACATTTCTATGAAGAATAGTACATATAGAGTTGGGGTAGCATCAACATCAAAGCCTATTTATACATTATTGATTAAAGAAGATACCAAAGAAGAATTGCTCATTGCTACTGCAGAACTAACAGCAGCTTATAAGGTTGTCAAGCATCATCAATCCTTCAGTTCTCCTGACTGTGCCTTAAAACTGTTTACAGACACCAATAACTTACATGGAATAATATTCATGTAATTAACACACACTGAGATATTAAATATTTTAAAATTTGTGATATATAAAACTCAATAAAATTCAATTTCAGTGCTAGGTTAAAAATTCAGTATTCCCTGATTTTTCCAGGGAAGATGTATTTCCAGGTTTTCCAGAAGCATCACCACCCTGCAAAAGGAGATAAATAGATGTAGGTTGCAGCACTTGTGTAGTGATTTGTACTGTACTGACAAACAGGGGACTTGCATCAAACTAGTCCTAGGACTGAAGACTTCAACACAGTAAGTAAGGGTAAAGTAGTTCTAAACATGTGCCAACATTGTATTAGTTTCCCATTCTTAGGGTAAAAACCATTTTTTCAGTAAAAAAGATGCTCACAGTCTTAACAATTTTTGCTCACATTTACATTTCTGAAAGATCTATTTTACGGAGCTGTGATATTACGGAGCTCTGAAATAGGAACTGATAAGGAGAGGTCCTCGGCAGTGGGACTGACTTTTTGAAACCATCTATATGGTGATATTGATTGAGTTCCCAAGTTTCACGCCCTGCAGCCATACAGCCTCATGGGCTCTTGCTTGCAGTAATTAACAACATAAATTTGGAATTTTGTGTAATGATCAATAGCATTAAAAAGTAGTGTCAAACTGACTGGTTGTCTGGTGTAATGTATAGGGTAAGGTCTTCACATGGAGAAGGTCATGGGTTCAAATCTAGTAAGGTACTTTCTTTGTTTACTTGATTTTAATTAATTTTACACATTAATTTTGATATCATTTCCTTTGTTTCTTTCCACGTTGCTCTATCCACAGTGCATTCATTATTTCTATTCATCATTCTGCTTTGATTTCATTTTACTTATAATCACTTCCTTCATTTAAATCTTCATCTGCATTATTTTGTCTGTAGTGCAGTAGGTGTTTAAGCTGTTTTAAATGTTTTTGTAATGATTACCATCCAAAAAATGTTCATCTCATAAATAAAAACACATTTTTTTACACTTCGTAAAGTTAATAAAAACAGATTATTTTACCTTTTGTTTTTTAATCGAGAGTGGCATTTTCAAATATTTAAACACTATAATAGAAAAATTCACATCCACATAAATTATGAGTGTAAAAAGAATGATATAAAGAAAAAATTCATATGATGATTAAAACAATGTGACAAGGGATAGAAATAAAAAATTACAATCAAAGCAATCAACTGTATACAAACAATGATCAAAGTCATTTTGATAAAAATTTTAGAATTAATGAAAATTTCAATACCTGACTAAATTTGTATCCACGATCTTCTGCACATGAAGGCTTTGCCCTATACATTAAACTACTCGATCAGTCTGTGAAACAATACTTTTTTAATGTTACTGAGAGTCACATAAAATTACAGTTTTCCTTTTTTTCTCTTTGATTAATCACAAATGAGAGCCCACCAGTGTGAATGGCTGCAGACTGTGATACTTGGGATCTTAACCAACATCACCATATAGAGGTTTCAAAGCATCAATCCCACTGCTGGGGACCTCTGTTTGTGAGTAGCACAATGGCACAGCAATAGCAGTGATGAAACATCATGCGGGCAGAGAGGCAGGGAGTTGGGAAAGGAAGACATGATTGACAAGTTTTTACTAATACAGCACACCTTTGATGTGGCCTTTACTTTAATTCCAAAGCACTGTAAAATACAGCAGGTATCATAATGTCAGGAATGTGGAGAGAAACAGAAGGCTGCTCTGTGAACATGTCTTTAAAGACATAGTGGGCTGTACAGTATTACTATTGTGGCATACTCTCAATTTGTCTCTAACACTTCAGGCAGATACAACAAGTTGTGAAAGATTGTTTAATCCTTTTTGGACACACCTTCCTCACGTGACTTGTCTTTTCTTGCTCATATGCTGGTTCATGCCGTCTCTCTGCTACTCCACACACTGGCTCTTTTTAGCAGCTGCTACAACTCTGGCTGCTCTTTCATGTTTTTCTTCCACTATTAGCACAGATCATTTAACCGAATAGTGCACTACAACCAATTTGGGGCTGTGTTACCAAATGGCCACATTAAATTCCAATTAAAAAAAAAGAAAAAACACTGTTTGTAATGCAGAAAAACAATAGAGGTCACATGGAGAACCTGATGAGCAGTATTCAACTGGTCTGACTTCACATACATACTGCAAAAAGGAAAATTACAAATGTCTGCTGAAACATTACAGAAATTGCTATGGTGCCTACTAGGAAAGATGTTCAAAATACATAAAATTCAAATTCTGACTACTCACTTTTCCATCTGAGACCCTTCTACAATGTGTTGTTTTCACATAGAACCTAGAAATGCAGTTCATTTCTCCCCTGCTACAAAAATATTAAGTAAATTGTACCTGATAACAGAATAGGCTTGACCAGCACTTCCTTCCTAACGAGCTCCGATTCACCAGTCAGAGAAGACTCATCCACTTTCAAGTCATTGCTCTGTATCAGAATACCATCTGCTGGAAGGAGATCACCATACTTAACCTGGAACATTAACACTTTTACATTGCTTTATAGTAAATAAAAAAGGAAGGAAGATTATAAAACAGAAATACTGTAAAGAGCAAAAGCAAATAAAAAATAGACTACATCAAAATTAATTTCAATGGCAAAGAATAGCTAGATCATAGATGTCTGTCCTTATTAATAGAGTTATATTGTGTTATATCACCATCTGCTTTGACCCGTGAAGTAGTTTCGCTGTGCCATGATGTGTTGCATGCCATTGCGTTGCGTTGCGTGCGTTCTGAAGTGGAAGTGAAATGTTGTAGTACAGGGCATTGTGTATGTGGTGATGATGTGCTTGTGAGGTATTTTAATATGTCATTTAGTGAGCCCCAGTTGTCATGATGTGGAGTGTACAAAATTGCATGGTGGCACAATGGAATATACTGTGCAGGACACTGTCATATATGAAAATCATACAAAACAGAATATGTTGTGTAATTTAAACTGTATTCTTATGTGCCTGTATAAGCACTGAATAAGTGCATCTATGTTTTTAATTAAAATTATTGGAGAAGATAGATGGATCATTGTTTATTAATATAGTGTCAGTGCAATTCTATTACTAAAAAAAAACACCTACCTTATTCCATGATTTAATGAAAAAAACTTTGATCCACTTACAATGTTTCTTTTTAATTTTCTCATGGCTTGTCCTAACCAACTCATAATTCATCATTTTCCCTTCCAATAATTCAATGTGCATACAGTTACCAACTGCAACATGTAAACAAAGAGCTGCCGACACTGTGATAGCACTTTTACTCTATGGTTGAGCTATAAATGTGAACTGAAGATTGGGATAATGGCTTTTGCAATGGGGAAGGGTAGGGGTTATTGGTATCCTGGTCTAGAGTTGAGCTATAAAGGTTGGGATCCCTGATCTTATGGTGTGTTTTGGACGGCTTTGTTGGGTTTTATTTTTTGGCAGTTTCATCAAATGTTTGGATTTTTCTGCATTGCATCTTGAATGGTGATGTTTTTGTTATTGAAATTTAATTGATCACTGCCGAAAACCCCTCTTTTCTCAGAGTTGTATTGCTAATTTCACTGGGTTCAGTCAAGAGTACTGGTTTGCATGCCCCCCCTTTTTTTTTTGCATGTGTTGCACTCAATGTTTTGGTCACCACATTGGATACACTCAAAATAGGACTTTTGGCATGGTGACAATGTGATTGGTCAAAGCAGACGGGTGGTAGCCCAGTCTCTAGTAATACCCTGCATGACATCACTATTTCCATCAACTGGGTAGACAGCTGCGTTTTTAAGGTATCTAGTCAAGGAAATTGTAAAGGTGTGGAAAAATTTTATTGTCAATGTACGACAGAATATTTATCTCAATTCATGCCCTGGCCACAATGGAACAGATTTACCTTCAGTGATTATGGCTAAATACACTTCAACAAAAATGTAAATTATAAAAAATATTGTTTGATGAAGTTGCATTAAACTGTATTTGTCAATGAGAGACTTAGCACTGCTTCGACCAAACAAGGCTTCCAATACTGAGTTTGATAGTTGTAGTGGAAGTTTAATGTGATATCTATAGACGAATGTCTGCGATTCAAGGTTCTTTCACAGCAGACAACAAAGTGGCAGATGGCCTTTACTTAGTGATGAAGAGCTTGGCGTTTGGGTAGAGTTATCAGTGCTGACAGACAAGCAGCAATGGGTGAAATAACTGCAGAAATCAACGTCGGACATACAGCGAACATACCCTTTATGACAGTGCAGCAGAATTTGGTGTTAATGGGCTATGGCAGCAGATGGCCAATGCGAGTGCCTTTGCTAACAGCCCAAAAGTGCTTGCAACATCTCTCCTGTGGTCATGACCATGTCGGTTGGACCTTAGGTGACTGGAAAACCATGGCCTGGTCAGGTGAGTCCCAGTTACAGTTGAAAAGAGCTGATGGCGGGATTAGTGTGGTGCACACCCCATGAAGCCATGGGCCCCAGTTGTCAACAAGGCACTGTGCAAGCTAGTGGTGGCTCCATAATGGTGTGGGCTGGAATAGTTCAACTAAATAGATCATTGACTCGAAATGGTTATGTTCAGTTACCTGGAGAACATCTGCCCCCATTCATAGACTTTATGTTCCCGAGAAACAATGTAATTGTTGTGGATGACAATGTGCCATGTCACATGGCCACAGTTACTTGTGATTGGTTTGAAGAACACACTAGACAATTTGAGCGAATGATTTGGCCACCCAGGACACCCACATCACCTGACGTGAATCACATCGAACATTTGTGGGACATAACCTATAGGTCAGTTTGTGCACAAAATCCTGCACCAGGAATACTTTTGCAATTATGAACAGCTATAGAGGCAGTAAGGCCCAATATATCTGCAGGGGACTGCAGGCAATATGTTGAGTCCATGCCATGTCGAGTTGTTGCACTACATTGGGCAAAAGGAGGTCTCATGCGATATTAGGAGGTATCCCATGACTTTGAATTATACTGCAACAAATGTATCTATAATAATCAGGGATTGAAAAGCTTTTTGGTGAGGTTGGTTTCACTTTTGGTGCAGTCACCTTTTTAGTTTTGGCTGGAAAAACAATACACTTTCACTTGAAAGAAAAACACAACTTGGGTCAAGGATCAATTTCCTATTTCCAAAACGCTTTTTTTTCTTCCAAACAATTTTTTTTTATTTTACAAAACAGTTATTAATTTGTTGCTTGCTGACATTTTCACAAGAAATTGTCAAGTTCTGTGTCATTTTCTGGTAAATAACAATGTCTTTTTATGAATAATGTACGCCACTTTCTGCCTAGTTCTCCATTAGTAATTGCATTTTGTCTTTTCACCGTACTTATTATCTGCTGTACACATTGCACTGCAAAGTAAACAGCAAAAGACCCAAATCATGTAACTTTGCACCTTTCCACATACTAATCAAGAATGAAGAAGTTAGAGGAACTCGTGTTCCAACCAGCAAGGATACAATAAGTACGCAGCATGATTTACACATTTTAACATGTGAAACGTAATAACGTTCTCGGCAGCCTGTCTGAGGGCCGCAATTACCTGCACAGATATTGACTATGATATTGAATGTGTCTGGTGGCCCTGCTGAAGGCATAGTTCAGGGGATTTTTTTAACTGTCGAAGTGCATTAGCATGCATGTTCCTGTGCCTGTGTCGACAATGATCACAATAATGACACATGTACAGAAAAATTTCTGGTAAAGCAATTGTACAGTTGACAAAATCCACCACTTAATAGATTAAAAAACCTATAATAAAAGAGATATACCCAAAAATTTTTGTTCCTTAAATAATGTGTTTACTTGATTATGTGGTATTTTAACATTTATTCAGTTAGGAATAATGATATACAATATCTAATACATCACAGTAGAAGCTACAGGAAAGGTATTGTTGAAGGAGTTGGTGGTGTACTCAAGAAAATGCAGCTTTGAATGGGAAACACCAGGTTACAAATGCAGTGCCTTTTATGACTTTGAAAAGAAGAAGAAAATAAATATCAACTGTGGCAATATTATGAAAGGAAAGTTGCTACTTACCATATAGTGGAGATGCTGAGTTGCAGATACGCACAACAAAGAGAGTGTCACAGTATAAGCTCTTGGCCAACAAGTCAAACTTCATCTGCCAAAGGCTGCAGTCATGAGTGTGTGAGTTTCCTTTGCATGCGCGAGTGCGAGCATATGTGTATATGTGTGTGTGTGTGTGTGTGTGTGTGTGTGTGTGTGTGTGTGTGTGCGTGTGTTTGTTTTGTCTGTTTCCAGCAAAGACCTTATTGGCTGAAAGCTTATATTGTGACAGTTTTTTTGTTGTGCCCATCTGCGACTCAGCATCTCCATTATATGGTGAGTAGCAACATTCCTTTTCATAGTATTGATATGTTCCATTATGGATTTTCCATTGTTTAATATCAATTGTGGTGACGTTTTGTTATTAAATTGCAACCAAAGAGTCAATTAAGGACACACAGAAAAAGTGCTAACAGTACACATTCATGAAAAAGAAATCGCCTTCTTTAGTAACAACATAAAGGACAAAACATAAAGGACAACAAATTTATACTTTAAGCTGTTAATACTGCATGTGTACCAAGGTCTCATATTTCTCAAATTCTCAACAAATGTTTTCATTACCGGGATTGGATGTAAAACAATTTTAATGTTAAAATAACTTATAAGAATATAAAAGTTAGGAATACATATTGGAATATTGAGTCAACTTATCAAGCACAAAAAATTTGAGTATCCTGCTGTGTATATTTTCATAGAATTTTTTCACTGTTTTCATAGACGGTTTTTATGTATCTTGTTTGAACATTTAACTCTGATATTTATTTTTACTTATTTACATAATAATAAATTTAGTATATAATTTTATAATAGTATATGATTTTATTTACTAAAATTATGGTTAGACCTATATCAGACTGAATTGTGACACTGGAAAAACATTTTCATGTGCATCAGTCATTGATACTAATATGTGCATCATTGACAGCTGACTCAAAGATTTAAAGGATGCTAAATTACTCGATGGTACTTACGATATGAAAATATGTGTTGAGTGAGGGAACAATACAGTAAGCAATGTTCAATTCTCTGAACATAAAGTACACAAGTGTTAAGTCACACGAGATACATGATCATCGATGAAAATCTGATGTTTCATTCAAATTCTTGTTCAAATATCTGAAACAGTAATATATTTTCCATGTATTCATACAATGTGGGACCACATTCCAACTGATCCCTGAGTGTCCACTTTCCATGTTCTTGGTATCTATTCATGGCCATAAACATAAAGTTCCATGATGGATCCCTCCCCCCACCACTTTTCACAGTTTTTATGCAACAAATTAAAATACTCACCAGATATTTGACTATAATGTAATACCATTTAGATTTTCTAAATTGACACAGCAGTTTTAGTTCTTATGATGAAAGGTGCATTAAATACAGTGCAAATGTAAACATTATGCTACACTACAGTTCACTCTGCTACAACCATCTTTATTGGCATTCATGTTCATTGGACAACTCTCAACCAAATTGCTACATTGTATCCTACCCTAGAGCTCATGCTATGCAACAGATCAGCCTGTCACCACAACCAAGGTTTCAGAGGAAAACATGGGTTGGGGAGGTCCGATCCCACAGACTAGGCAAAAGGTAGTCTTTTTTTTTTCAGACTCCTTCATATGATATAAATGGTCTCAATTAACTGATCTTTCACTTGGAGACGTGTATTTTGTTTGTTCAATTGGGCTGTTGTAACCACCAGCATAGTAAAGTAATACATGTATTTTGCATCTTTAAGTTGTTCACCAACAGCGTCAAACATTATTTCATGACTACAGATGGCACTCAGA
This sequence comes from Schistocerca gregaria, assembly GCF_023897955.1. Classification (NCBI taxonomy): domain Eukaryota; kingdom Metazoa; phylum Arthropoda; class Insecta; order Orthoptera; family Acrididae; genus Schistocerca; species Schistocerca gregaria. The sequence goes on from NC_064930.1 coordinate 77,731,122, forward strand.
ACTGCCGAGCCTTGGTTGGAACAATGGCGTACTAAAGTAAACATCAACAAATGTGAAGCAGTTCTGTTCACACACAGACCAAAACTACCGTGCAAACATCAACACTATAGACAGATAACACTACGTACACGCCCAATATGTTTCCGCGAGGAAGCCACATATCTCAGTGTCTGACTGGACTGGAACTTACATGGGAGGACTATATCAAATACATTGCCAACAGAGCCCACGTGAGGCTCAAACAACTCTACCCAATGCTCAACAGGGAAAGTACACTGAATAGGAGGGTGTCAAGGTCCATATACGTGACACTGATTAGACCTCTGATGACGTATGCAGCTTCCATCTGGGGAAATGCAGCTCCTACACGTCTGTGCCGCCTGCAGATCATACAGAACAAAGTGCTATGCATCATTAGCAACACACACACACACACACACACACACACACACACACACACACACACACACACACCATGGATCTTCACAATGAATACCACCTTGAAACCTTCAAGGAAGTATTAAAAAAACACGCCACATGACTATACAGGAACTCGATACACTCGAACAATCCTTTCATCCTTGCTCTGGGAGACTATGATCTCAACCATAGGTTGAAGCATAAGCGGCCAAAGACAGTACTAGCTAGGTCCTAACTATCTATGGCAAGCTAACATACACCAACATGCGACAAATGAAGGCAAGCCCCTGCATATCAGCAACATAGACTGGATATGCTAGCTGCTATAAAAGCCAACCAACAGGCCACATCATGGAAACAGACGAGCTTGCCCACAGATGCACAAATAAATTGCCAACATTAACCTATACTGTGCATCTGATATCTGACCTATCGGACACAAAACGATTATGAACCTAACTCTTACATGTATGCTGGCACTGACTGAGAGATCAACACCGGCACTCAGTGGCAGCTGCCTAGTAATAACACCTCACAATGTCAAAGGTATTGACATGCATGATACCCACTACTAACAAAGCCTGCCCCTGCATGACCTGTTGCAGAGAGCAAGACACCCCCTAGTGCTCTTACAACCCAACCTAACTATTGGAGAGGTGTTTTTCTCTTGGCTCTTGCCTTGGCAACTTTTTCCTCTGCCCTTAAAACCGCTACTGTTCGTTTGACTTTCAACCCAATCTATCTCCAGATGAGTGTGTATTAATGGTTAACCATAACCAGATGTACGCAAAAATCACAGTACCCACATCCTGCAACACCTCAATTTAGTGAAGACTAACCCTTATGCAGAGATTTCAGCAGCCTTTTTGAGTTGGCCATCATGTTGGTGTGGGCGTGGAGGGGCTCCACCTCTTAAAAAAGCAATAAGTTTTCCCTTTTCTGTCATGTATGGTTGTATTTCAACTTTGAGAGCAAAGTCTCACTTTAATATCTTGTCCACCTGATGGTGGAATAATACATAATGTCATCCATCTTTGAATCAATTGTACATAAAAACGTTAAATTTCCAGTGTCAAAACCCACGAGTACAAATGAATTTTGCTACATTAGTGGTACTGTCTATATTTCTAGATTTAGTATACAAGTTTTCTTGGCAGATTAAGCAATGGCACTGTTTTACAAAATTATTTCCCATCTGATTCTGTTTGGAGTAATTTAAGCAATTCTTCTCACTTTCTTGTGAATGAGCTATGTCAGTTGCTACTGCTGACAATTTGTAAGTTTTAAATCAAACCTGCTTATGTTTTCAATAACACCTTCCATTAATTCATTATCTTTCGTGGTGCTTTTAAGAGGGACTAGAACACCCAATTATTCCGTTTGATTCCCCTAATGAAAATTAATAACTGCATAGTACTTCACGCATCACAACTCTCATCGAAATGCCAGAAAAAATTAAAACACTGTGACTTACCATTTTAGACCATTGTCAACAATTCATCAGTATGGTGAGCTATAGTCTGTTGTGATAAGCTTCATTTAGTAAACTGTGCTTTTTTATCAAACATCAGCAATGCTTTCATTGCCGTCTTCAACAAACTTGCCATCTTAAAAGGGTTTTACTTTTTTTGTAATATTTTCCACAATGATATAACTTGCTTTGACAAGTGGTGTCGGACTGTGAGAACATTTTCTTCACAAGCAACTGCTGCTTAGAAAGATTAGTTCTATGTTTGAACACTTCATTTTCAAGCAAATGGACTTAAATCTTATCATATTATGAAACATGTTTTATGTCATAATGTCACTTGATATTACGATCCTTGTACATTAAAACTGTAACATTGCTAATTAAATACACCATTGTTCTTTTTTCTCCAGGTAAGAAAAACTGATTTGTCCAGCCGACTTTTGGAAACTTTTTTCTTACACACACACACACACACACACACACACACACACACACACACACACACACACACACTCCCTCCTCCATTTCTCTCTCCCTCTCCCTTTCATTACAAAAGGGATGACTCTACGATTCTTTGATACCTCAACATCTGAACATCTAATTTTCAGCACTCTTTAGTAGCACCACATTTCAAGAGCTTTTATTTTCTTCTTGTCTGAACTGTTTATCATCCACGTTTCATTTCCCTGCAAAGCTACACTCCATACAAATACCTTAAGAAAAACTTACTAATGTTTAATATTTATATTCAATGTTGTTGTTGTTGTTGTTGTTGTTGTTGTTGTTGTCTTCAGTCCTAAGACTGGTTTGATGTAGCCCTCCAATGTCACTCTATCCTAAGCAAACTGCTTCATCTCCCAGTACATACTGCAGCCTACATCCTTCTGAACGTGCTTAGTGTATTCATCTCTTGGTCTCCCTCTATGATTTTTACCCTCCAGAACATGTCCTACCAACTGATCCCTTCTTCTAGTCAAGTTGTGCCACAAACTCCTCTTCTCCCCAATCCTATTCAATATCTGCTCATTAGTTATGTGATCTACCCATCTAATCTTCAGCATTCTTCTGTAGCACCACATTTAGAATGCTTCTATTCTCTTCATGTCCAAACTATTTATCATCCATGTTTCACTTCCATACATGGCTACACTCCATACAAATACTTTCAGAAAAGACTTCCTGACACTTAAATCTATACTCGATGTTAACAAACCTTTCTTCTTCAGAAACGCTTTCCTTGCCATTGCCAGTCTACATTTTATATCCTCTCTACTTTGACCATCATCAGTTATTTTGCTCCCCAAATAACAAAACTCGTTTACTACTTTAAGCATCTCATTTCCTAATCTAATTCCCTTAGCATCACCCAACTTAATTCGACTACATTCCATTATCTTCGTTTTGCCTTTGTTGATGTTCATCTTATAACCTCCTTTCAAGACACTGTCCATTCCATTCAACTGCTCTTCCAAGTCCTTTGCTGTCTCTGACAGAATTACAATGTCATCAGCGAACCTCAAAGTATTTATTTCTTCTTCATGGATTTTAATACCTACTCTGAATTTTTCTTTTGTTTCCTTTATTGCTTGCTCAATATACAGATTGTATAACTTCAGGGACATGCTACATCCCTGTCTCACTTCCTTCCTAACAACTGCTTCCCATTCATGTCCCTCGACTCTTATAATTGTCATCTGGTTTCTGTACAAATTGTAAATAGCCTTTCACTCCCTGTACTTTATCCTTGCAACCTTCACAATTTGAAAGAGAGTATTGCAGTCAACATTGTAAAAAGCTTTCTGTAAGTCTACAAATGCTAGAAACATAGGTTTGCCTTTTCTTAATTTAACTTCTAAGATAAGCTGTATGGTCAGTATTGCCTCACGTGTTCCAATATTTCTACAAAATCCAAACTTATCTTCCCCAAGGTCGGCTTCTACCAGCTTTTCCATTTGTCTGTAAAGAACTCGCATTAGTATTTTGCAGCCATGACTTATTAAACTGATAGTTCATTAATTTTCACACCTGTCACCACCTGCTTTCCTTGGGATTGGAATAAATTATATTCTTCTTGAGGTCTGAGGGAATTTCACCTGTCTCGTACATTTTGCTCACCAGATGGTAGAGTTTTGTCAGGTCTGGCTGTCCCAAGGCTGTGATTAGTTCTAAAGGAATGTTGTCTACTCCGGGGCCTTGTTTCGACTCAGGTCTTTCAGTGCTCTGTCAAACTCTTCACGCAGTATCGTATCTCCCATTTCATCTTCATCTACATCTTCTTCCATTTCCATAATATTGTCCTCAATTACCTCACTCTTGTATAGACCCTCTAAATACTCCTTCCACCTTTCTGCTTTCCCTTCTTTGCTTAGAACTGGGTTTCCATCTGAGCTCTTGATGTTCATACAAGTGGTTCTCTTATCTCCAAAGGTCTCTTTAATTTTCCTGTAGGCAGTATCTATCTTACCCCTAGTGAGATAAGCCTCTACATCCTTACATTTGTCCTCTAGCCATTCCTGCTTACCCATTTTGCACTTCCTGTCGGTCTCATTTTTGCCTGCTTCATTGACTGCATTTTTATATTTTCTCCTTTCATCAATTAAATTCCATATTTCTTCTGTCACTTAAGGATTTCTACTAGCCCTCATCTTTTTACCTACTTGATCCTCTGCTGCCTTCACTACTTCATCCCTCAGAGCCACCCATACCTCTTTTACTGTATTTCTTTCCCCCATTCTTGTCAATTGTTCCCTTATGCTCTCCCTGAAACTCTGTAAAACCTCTGGTTTAGTTAGTTTATCCAGGTCCCATCTCAATACATTTCCAAGCTTTTTGCAGGTTCTTCAGTTTTAATCTACAGTTCATAACCAATAGATTGTGATCAGAGTCCACACCTGCCCCTGGAAATGTCTTACAATTTAAAACCTGGTTCCTAAATCTCTGTCTTACCATGATATAATCTATCTGAAACCTGTCAGTATCTCCAGGCTTCTTCCATGTATACATCCTTCTTTTATGATTCTTGAACCAAGTGTTAGCTATGATTAAGTTATGCTCTGTGCAAAACAGATGGCTTCCTCTTTCATTTCTTAGCCCCAATCCATATTCACCTACTATGTTTCCTTCCCTCCCTTTTCCTATTATTGAATTCCAGTCACCCATGACTATTCAATTTTCATCTCCCTTCACTATCTGAATAATTTCTCTTATCGTATCATACATTTCTTCAATTTCTTCGTCATCTGCAGAGCTAGATGGCATATAAACTTGTACTACTGTAGTAGGTGTGGACTTCGTGTCTATCTTGGCCACAATAATATGTTCATTATGCTGTTTGTTGAAGCTTCCCACACTCCTATTTTTTTATTCATTATTAAACCTACTCCTGCATTACCCCTATTTGATTTTGCATTTATAACGCTGTATTCACCTGACCAAAAATCTTGTTCCTCCTGCCACCAAACTTTGCTAATTCCCACTATATATAACGTTAACCTATCCATTTCCCTTTTTATATTTTCTAACCTACCTGCCTGTTTAAGGGATCTGACATTCCACTCTCTGATCCATACAATACCAGTTTTCTTTCTCCTGATAACGACGTACTCTTGAGTAGTCCCCTCCCAGAGATTCAAATGTGGGACTATTTTACCTCTGGAATATTTTACCCAAGAGGACGCCATCATCATTTAACCATACAGTAAAGCTGCATGTCCTCAGGAAAACTTACGGCTATGGTTTCCCCTTGCTTTCAGCCGTTCGTAGTACCAGCACAACAAGGCCGTTTTGGTTAGTGCTACAAGGCCAGATCGGTCAATCATCCAGACTGTTGCCCCTGCAACTACTGAAAAGGCTGCTGCCCCTCTTCAGGAACCACACATTTGTCTGGCCTCTGTACAGTTAACCCACCATTCTGGTTCCACCTACGGTACAGCTGTCTGTATGGCTGAGGCACGCAAGCCTCCCCACCAACGGCGAGGTCTATGTTTCATCAAATTTATCTTTTTCAGAAATGCCTTTCTTGGTATTTGCCACTGACAGTTATTTTTTCTGTTGTAGTAGTAAAACTCTTTGAAAACTTTTTATGTCTCATTTCCTAATCTAATTTTACAGCATCATTTGATTTAATTTGACTTTACTCTGTAAGTCTTGTTTTATTTTTGTTAATATCCATCTTATAACTTCATTTCAAGAAAACACTATCCACTCCATTCAACTGTTCCTACAAATGCTTTGCTATCTCTTTCAGAATTACAGTGTCACTAGGAAACCTCAAAATTTTTATCTTTGTTGAACTTTAATTTCATTTCCAAATTTCCGCTTGGTTTCCTTCACAGATTGCTAGATATAAACTGAATAACAACTGGGATAGGCTACGAGCCAGTTTACTCCCTTCTCCACAACTGCTTCCTTTTCATTTCAACCTACTCTTTTAACTGCAGTCTGGTTTGTGTAAAAGTTGTAGGTAACTACTATAATGATGTAGGCTGGAGCAAGGAATTAAAATTTGCACCAGGACTGTGATTTGAACCTGGGTCTTCTACTTACTAGGCAGATTTGCTAGTGATTGTGCCACAATGGCACTCTAGGGTAGTCTGTGCAGCTGTGGTAGCCACAGTGTCAGTGTGGAGTAAATGCTAGTGCATCTGCCTAGTATGCATGAGAATGAGCTCCAAATGCTGGTGATGGTATAAATTTTAATAACTTGCTTCAGCCTACTACATTATTGTAGATAAAAGTGAGACTCAATGTATCTCTGGGACACCAGCTGTGTATAACTGTAGCTAACTTTCCACTCCCTATGTTTTCCTGCTGCTGCCTTCATATTTTCAAAGAGTACATTTCAGTCAACACTGTCAAAAAGCTTTCTCCAAATCTACAAATGCTATAAACACAGATTTACGTTTCTTCAATCTATCTTTTAAGATAGTCATAGAATCAGTATGGCCTAAATGCTCCTACATTTTTCTAGATCTGAAATTTATCTTCCCCAATCTGTATTTTGCAACCAAGATTTATTAAACTGATGGTTCAGTAATATTCACATCTGTCTCCCTTCTTTGGAACAGGAATTAATACATTCTTTCTGAAGTCTGAGACTATTTTGCCTGTCTGATCGAGCACGTACACAAGGTGAAATAGTTTTAACAAGGTTGGATACCCAAGGATCTCAATAATTTTGAGGACATGTCCTCTACTCCGGGGGAATTGTTTCAGTTTAGGTCTTTCACTGCTCTGTCAAATTATTCTTGTAATATCATAGCTCCAATTTCATTTTCATCTACTTCATCTTCTCTTTCTAATAAGTTCTATTCAAGTTTGCTTCCATTATATAGATGCTCTGTGTGTTACTTCCACTTTTGCTCTTTCTCTTCTTTGCATACTACTGGCTTGTCATCTGAGCTCAAAATATGCATGCAAGTGTTTCTTTTCTTTTCTAACTTTTTTCGTCCAAATACCTCGGTAATTTTGCTATACCGTTTCATCTATCTTTATACTTCTACATACATATCCACAAGCCATGATACAGTAAATGATGGAGGGTATCCTGTACCACAGTTCATCATTATCTTTCCTTTTCCACTCACAAATAAAATGAGAGAAAAATGACTATCTCTATGCCTGCTGGGTGGAAACCAGCTGCTAGTTTGACTCCAGAAGTAAAGAGAGTGGTCTTGAAGCAGGAATGGGGAGAACCTGAAATAGGATAATGAAATATTGTACAGGGGAAGGCATGAAAGCTGATGTAGAACAGTATATTCGCCAAAGCAAAAGATGTTGAAAGAACAAAATTACTCAGAATAAAATGAAAATGTCAATGGAAATAATGGGAACCCCTGGGCATTTCTTTGAAAGATGTGACCTTTCAAGGCACATTGGGAAAACTTCTAGTTGCAAAACCCATTGAGAAACACTATGCAAAAATGGTAGCAAGAGCACTAGTGGAAAAGATTACATTAAAGTTTGACATATCATCAATACGACTGAGTGATATGGGTAAATGGGTAATAACTTTACCAGTGAATCAATGAAAACTGCTACGTATAGAAAAAATTCAAATCACGTGCTATCAACTGCAGAGTAATGGAGCATTAGAAAGAGCAGAGAGAATCTTAACAATAACACTCAGACATTATATACACCCAGCACAGACTGACTAGTATACCTGGACCCCACGTGCAGTTTTGTATTTAACACGACACCGCATAGTGCAACTGGGAAAACACATCACGAGTTGTTCTTCGGAAGTGTGTGCGAGATATACTGGGAGTTTTACAAAAGAACCCTGCAGATGTAATTTACAATTATGATGATTATGTGCTCAAGTTAAAAGAGCAAATGCGAACTGTCCACTAGTGTGCATGAACTTTTAATGCTCAGACTAAAATGAAGAATGAGGAATATTATGACAGAACCCAACACCCAAAAGAGTTCCAACCAGGAAATAAAGTTTTGTGTACAAAAGTATATACAGGGGAAGATCAAAGAAATTAGATAGTCAATGCAAAGCCCATATATTTTAAAACAAATTAAAGGACAAAACGTGGTCATACATTTAAGAGGGAATAAATGTCTGACAGTATGTGTCATTGCCTGAAAGAGTTCTTTTAGTTACCGGGTGGCAGTGACACATCTGGTACCAGAATTATTATACTAGCATTCAGGATTACTTTGGTCCAGACAGTGGCACATCATCTAGATCTACAACTTATGAAATTCCAGTCATCTCTAGGATTATAATATGACACTATGGGGTAAGTCAGTCTTTACAGTTAACATGGAGATCATAAGTTATACAACTTTGTAGAATTAAAAAATCAATTTGAAAAAAACTGAAGTATTAGCTGCCATAGGTGAAGAATTCTGCCAGAGAAGACTTTAGAGTGTGAAAGTGCAAAACAGGTATTACAACGGCACACTGGTAAAACAGAGAAATCTCTAAGTCTAATTGGACAATTAACTCACAATGAATGAAGAATAACAAAACATTGTCTACTGAATTTTCTGGGGAAAATCAATAAGATACTATCTCAATCCTATATGAAGGTGATGCATCTTATTTTAAGGCAAAAATTGATGTGTTACATGGAGAACAAAAGCAGCTGTTAAGGTTAACCAGAGAGTAAGGTGCAACAGTAAAAGCTGTGTAAACTACTTTGAACCAACAATATGTTCCATAGTGAGAAACAAACAGGTCATTACACATACGATGAAAAGGCTTAGTCAGCGTACCATACAGTCTGAGACAGCCATTATATTGATAACCATTAATGAGCAGCTAATTCAGCTGACTTTTCTCTTTAATGAACTTGAATGTGAATATGATTTGCTAATTATAGCAATTGTAAGTACACAGAAAGGTATTTTGGAACAGCACTTAATTAATCCTGTGCAAGAAGTGAAATATTTATATAGGTGATAAAAGATTATGTTAAAGATAAGAGTTCCAAATAGCAATTACAGGAGACAATTGTTACCAACTGCTTAAAGTAATCAATCTTGGTGTGTTCATAACTGGAAATATCTTTTACTCCTCTTTTAGATAGCAGCATGTTTGATATGTACAAAATTTGACCACTTCCTGTTGAAGTAATTAATGAAAAGAGTTATTTACATATATATCCCCAGATAAAGAAATACTGTTAATAGATGATGCTAAAAGACAATATGTAAAGCAGAGTAACAATAAATTATTATGTAAAAAGGTAGACCAAAGCCTTAAAGCATGTTAACGTACGTCTGGTCTATTGTCGACAAATGATCATGAGGTGTGAAGCAAGAATGATAGAAAGTGTTACAAGGGTCTCCAAAGATTGTATTCAAAAGTATGTACTATTAAATCAAAGTGTTTGGACACAAATAAGGGATAACGAATGGTTATTTGTCAAAAGATAAGGGCCTTACAGTGTTATGAAATGATAATGAACTTATTGAGGTAGTTATTCACCAAATAGGTAAACTGAAATTTTTGGGTAGCCGTAATGGATATGGAGCACAAATACTGACACAGTCAAAGCATACTATTAGAACAAACATAACAAATAATGATACAGATCTGGACTTGAATCCGAGTATAGAGTGTTAAACAAGAAAAATGAGTATGACAGAATTTACATTGTATTTCCATGTTGAGGATATAATTGGACAGTTAGATGATTTAAGTGCAGCGGGCCATAAATTGGATGAGCTTGAGAACAAAATTTTGTATCAGCAAATAACTACTTTCAGTGGGTTTTTGTTAAGTAGTCTACCTATTTGGAAATACGTGTGGTCAAGTATAGTGATTATAATTGTAATTCTGTGTATTTGTTGACAATGTAAATGTTGTGGAGAGCGTTTTTGCTTCATGTTTTGAACCATGCGTGATGACAGTTACAAGAAGATATGTGTGAGAAATAGGACAGCAAACCAGTGGTAACGAAATGGTCAGATAACAGCTCTCTTGAAGAGATTTAGGATAAAATGAAGAAATTTTGAGAGAATGCGTATTAGATATGAAGCTAGAAACAGGTTAATTTGGTGTATGAACGAAGCCCTTGTAACAACAAGATATTTGGAATATGTAGAGAGAAGACAGCTCTTAATGCCAGTGTCAAGAAAAGATAACAGGTAAACAGAAGAGTTGAAATGGTAAGAGAACAAAGGAGTACAGTTCTGTCATAATTCTGTCGAGCGTGTAGCAAAAAACACATTGTTTGTGTGCCCTTGAAAAGAAAGAAGAGATCGTAACGTGTTTATGATAACAGTTGCTGTGCTCAAATATGTATATTGTGTCTTGTGTGTTTATGATAAAATGGTAATGTATTTTGCCCTAGATAAGTGAAAGGTTATTATGGGTTTTTGAGAAAGAAGTTGCTCAGCACAAAAGTATGCATGGCAAAGAAAGTGTATAATTTAAGATACACAGTTAATATTGCTTTGTGTAGAATATAAGTGCTGCAACAGGTGTGTATTTTGAAGTGAGGAAATTATTCTGTGTAGCTGATTTAGAGAAAGATATATGATTAATAGCACATATAGGTTTCAAGGTTGCTAAATGGTTGAAAGAGTGAAAATGTTTAGTAAAATATATATGTGTAAATACAGAAAACGTTTTAATTTTAAGAAAATAATGTATGACAGAAAATGTAGATAAAGTAACCAGTTCAAGAGGCACATATTAACACAACTGACAGAAAATTTTTATAACACCGTCAGTGTGTTAGTGCCTCGTATGATTTGAGGGTTGTTACCTATCCTACTTTGTTGTTGAGTCTCAGCCATTTATTCAAGTTTCTCATCCTTTTCTCACCAAGTTTCATTATCTGCAAATATTTCAACTTGTATTCTCACACACCTTGTCTACAACCTGGACGAGCCACTTCACAACTGGAGATAATGTCAACTCCCATCCGGATTCACTCGCAGGACATTACACTTCTTTATTAGGAAGCTATAGGGACACCTAGATGAAATCTGGTACTAATGGAATGTCTGGAAGACAAGAACCAATCCATAAAAATCTGTAGCAGTAATGTTCACCAGAAAATTAACCCCTATTTTTCCAGTCATCAGTTTTGTGACTGGTTTGTTGTGGCCCACTCCACTCCTGTGCAAACCTCTTCATTTCAGAGTGGCACTTTCAACCTATATCCTCAATTATTTGTTGTATATATTACAATCTCTGTCTTCCTCTACAGTTTTTGCCCACTACAGCTCCCTATAGTACTATGAAGCCATTCCATGATGTCTTATCATCCTGTCCCTTCCCCATGTCAGTGTTTTCCACACATCCTTTCTTCTACAATTCTGCACGTAACTTCCTCATTCCTCACCAGGTCACTCCATCTAATTTTCAACATTTGGTTGTGTCACCACATATCTACTGCTTTGATTCTCTTCTGTTACAGTTTTTCTTCCTACCTACCTACTTCTCATGACTTTCATCTTTCTTCAATTTACTCTCAGTCCATATTTGATACTCATGAGAATGTTTATTCCATTCAGCAGATCATGTAATTCTTCTTCACTTTCACTCAGGATAACACTGTCATCAGCAAATTGTATCATTAATGTCCTTTCACCTCAAATTTCAGTTCCACTCCTGAACCTTTCTTTTATTTCCATCATTGCTTCTCCAATATACAGATTGAAGAGTAGGGGCAAAAGACTACTTCCCTGTCTTACATCCTTCTTCATCCAAGCACTTTATTCCTGGCTGTCCTCTTTTATTATTACCTCTTGGTTCTTGTACATATTGTATATTACCTGTCTTTCTCTATACCTTAACCCTATTTCTCGCAGAACTTCGAACAACTTGCACCATTTTACATTGTTGAACGCTTTTTACAGGTCGCTCAACAAATCCTATGAACATGTTCTGATTTTTCTTTAGTCTTGCTTCCAGTATCAACCACAGTGTCAGAATTGCCTCTCTGGTGCCTTTACCTTTCCTGAAGCCAAACTCATCGTCATTTAACACATCCTCAACTTTTTTTTCCATTCTTATGTATATTATTCTCATCAGAAAATTGGACACATGAGCTGTTAAGTTGATTGGGCGACAACTGTCACACTTGTCTGCTCTTGCAGTCTTCGGAATTGTGTGGATGACATTTTTCTGAAAGTCAGATGGAATGTCGCCAGACTTAAACATTCTACACACCCACGCGAATGGTCATTTTGTTGCCACTTCCCCCAATGATTTTAGAAATTCTGATGGAACATTATCTATCCTTTCTGCCTTATTTTATCTTAGATTCTTCAAAGCTCTCTCAAAATATGATTCTAATACTGGATCCCCACTCTCTTATAAACTGATTCCTTTTTCTTCCTCTATCACATCAGACAAATCTTCTCCATCATAGAGGCCTTCAATGTACTCTTTCCACCTATCTGCTCTCTGCTCTGCATTTAACAGTGGAATACCCATTACACTCTTAATGTTACCATCATTGCTTTTAATTTCACCGGACGGTTATTTAGACTTTCCTGTATGCTGAATTAGTCCTACTCATAATCATTTCTTTTTCAATGTCTTCACATTTCTCCATGCAGCCATGTCATCTTAACTTCCCTGCACTTCTATTCACTTCATTTCTCAGTGACTTGTACTTCTGTATTCCTGAATTTCCCCAGACATTTTTGTACTTCTCTCTTCCATTGATCAACTGAAGGATTTCTTCTGCTACCCATGGTTTCTTCACAGTTACCTTCTTTGTACCTATGTTTTTCTTTCCAACTTCTGTGATTGCCTTTTTTAGAAATGTTTATTCCTCTTCAACTGTACTATCTACTGAGCAATTCCTTATTGCTGTATCTGTAGCCTTACAGAACTTAAAGCATATCTTGTCATTACTTAGCACTTCCATATTCCACTTCTTTGCAAATTGATTCTCCCTGAGTAGTCTCTTGAAACTTCAGCACACTCTTCATCACTACTACATTGTGATCTCAGTCTTTATCTGCTCCTTGATATGTCTTACAATCCAGTATCTCATTTCGGCATCTCTGTCTGACCATGATGTAATCTAACTGAAATCTTCCCGTATCACCTGGCCTTTTCTAAGCATATCTCCTCCTCTTGTAATTCTCGAACAGAGTATTTGCTATTATTAGCTGACATTTATTACAGAACTCAATTAGCCTTCCTCCTCTCTCATTCCTTGTGCCAAGCCCATATTCTACTGTAATATATTCTACTGTAATATTTTCTTCTACTTCTTCTCCTACAGTCCTCCATAACTATTAGATTTTCATCTCCCTTTACATACTGTTATTACTCTTTCAATATCCTTATATACTCTCTCTATCTCTTCATCTTCAGCTTGCGACAACAGCATGCACACATGAACTATCACGGTTTGCTGTTGATTCTGATAAGAACAACACTATGACTGAACTGTTCACAGTAACACACTCTCTGCTCTACCTTCCTACTCATAATGAATCCCACTCCTGCTATACCATTTTCTGCTGCTATTGATATTACCCTATATTCATCTGACCATAAATTCTTGTCTTCTTTCCATTTCACTACACTGACCCCTACTTTATCTAGATTGAGCCTTTGTTGCATTTCACTTTTCAGATTTTCTAGCTTCCCTCAATCTTCAAGCTTCTGACATTCCCACATTCTATGCCCTGTATCCTTTCGTTGGTTATTCAATCTTTTTCTCGTGGTCACCCCCCCACCCCCACCTTGGCATTCCCCTCCAGAAGATCCGAATGGGTGACTGTTCCGGAATTTTGACAATGGAGAGATCATCATTATACTTTCTCAATTACAGGGAACATGTCCTGTGAATACACAATGTGTGTCTGTAATGCAACGGTATCCATTGCCTTCTGCATCCTTGTGCCATTGATCATTTCTGATTTTTCTGCCTTTACGGGCAGTTTCCCTCCCCAAGGACAAGAGAGTGCCCTGAACCTCTGTCCAACCCTTCACCCTATTTGGTAAGGGCGTTGACAGAATGAGGATGACTTCTTATGCCAGAAGTCTTTGGCTGCCAATACTGATTAGTAATCAAAATTTAAGTGGGGGTGGGTTTCAAACCTGGAACCAAGAATGTTTCGATTACCAGTCTAAGACACTACGCCTAGACTGTGGGACTCCCAATGAACCTATTTCTGAAACTGGCTGAAATCTTGCATGGAGTTACTCAGTGATCTATCCCAGCCTTCAACTGGACAAATGCTTTGATGTTTATTTTTAGTCATTAGTCTTCTGACTTGTGTGATGTGGCCCACCATGAATTATTCTTCTGTGCCAATCTTTTAACCTCAGAGTAGCACTTCCAACTTACTTTCTCAATTATTTGTTGGATGTACTCCAGCCTCTCTCTTCCTCCACAATTTTTACCCTCTACAGCTCCCTCTAGAGCCATGGAAGTTATTGAGTGACATCTTCACCTCGTCCCTTCTTACTATCTGTGTTTTCCATATATTCCTATCCCTGACAGTTCTCTAGGGACCCATCTCATTCCTCACCTTGTCATTCCATTTAATTTTCAACTTTCTTCTGTACCACAACTCAGATGCTTCCAAGTCTTTTCTTTTCAGGTTTGTCCGCAGTCCATGTTACACTGCCATACAATGCTGTGCTCCTAAAATACAGTTCCAAACTATCTTCCTCTAATTAAGGCCTATGTCCATTTGTCATGTGTTATTTTGCTGCCCAGGTAGTAAGTAGGATTTGTTAACTTCATCTACTTCATGATCACAAATCCTTATGTCGAGTTTCTCACTGTTCTCATTTCTGCTACTTCTCATTACTTTCAGTTTTTTTCTTCTCCCCTGTTTACTGTCAATCCACATTTTGTACTCAGTCCATTCAGCAGATCCTGTAATTCTTCTTCGCTTTCACTGAAGATGGCAGTCTCATCAGTGAATCTTATCATTGATATCCTTTTATCTTCAATTCCAATTCTGCTCTTGAATCTTTGTTTCATTTCAGTCATTCATTCTTCAATACACAGATTGAACAGTAGAGGGGAAAAGTGTGCATTCTAGTCTTACACCATTTTCAATTAAAGCACTTCGTTTTTGGTCTTCCACTCTTTTTGTTCCCTGTTGTCTCTTATACATATTGGATATTACACAACCACAACACCAGTACTGCCTGTCAGGTGCCTTTACTTTTCCTAAAATCAAACTGATCATCATCTAATACATCCTCTATTTTCTTTCCCGTTATTCTGTATATTATTCTTGTCAGTATCTTAGATGCACAATCTGTTAAGCTGATTGTGCCATAATTCTCTCACTTTTTGGCTCTTGCAATCTTCAGAATTGTGTGGATGATTTTCTAAAGTCTATTACACCAATGTGAATAGTCACTTTGTCACCACTACCTCCAACGATTTTAGAAATTCTGATGGAATGTTATCTATGCCTCTGCAGGGGGGGGCTGACAACAGAAATAAAGCTGTCATCTGTCCAAAGATGCTATATGGGTCTGAAGCATGGTGCATGGCAGCACAATCTGTAAAGAAACCTGAGGCATTAAAGAACACGACCTTCTGCACAGTTGCAGACGCATACTGCTACATGTCTAACACACACATTAAGGACCTCTCTGGCAAAGCATCAACCTTTACATACATCACAAGAAAGTCACAAAATCTTTATGAGAAAGATTCCACTTTGGCCTGCTATGTTCTTCATTGGTTGGGTTCATAATATCCTGGTACTTCAGATAAACAATCTATATGCACACTAAGCAGACAATTTAGGACAAGACAAACTGCAGAGAAACATCCATATATACAAACAATTATGCAGATAAACCAAAAATATCATTCTTCAGCCATCATTCCATCATGCAAGAAGTCGGAGAAGCAAAGTCCAGTGGGGCTTCTAAAGGAGAAAAAGAGAGGGGCTACAAGGCCTGTACACAATGGCACAATGGGATGGAAAGATACCCTAATATATGCTACAGTGAGGGTACAGAATATTTGCTGAATTAAATTTGGGATTTTTCCTGTAACTTTTAGAAGTGCGAAGTTTTCTGTACCCCCACTGTCTACAAATGAACAAATGTGTTATTCATTAATTTTATGTTAAAGGTTATGCTGTTTAAATAATACTTGAATGTTCCATTTCTGTACTTAAGTTGTTATGTATTAGTGAAAATATTTCTTTTGTGTGGAATTATTTGTTTGAGGCAGTCCTTGGTCAGTGTGCAGTTGTTAGAATTCATCGGCAGGTGCCCTTACATTACAGCAAGTGTGCAATGGTGCTACCGATACTGCACAGAGTGCCGAAGGGGGGGGGGGGGGGGGGGCTGGAGTCTTCGAATAGCAAATGGTACGAATCACCAATGAAGCCACAACACATGAATATCTTTATCAGTTGTGTGAACTCTCTTGTAAAAATTATGTTACTTTTTCATTAGTGTCAATTAAGTCTCCACACAAAACTGGTGTCTGTAAATGAACCCATAATAAATGTTGATGGTTATATGAAACAATTTAAAATCATTTTATTTCAAAAGGATCAACACAAGAAGACTGATTATTAAGTAATTTTTTTAAAGCAGAAACCAATAAGAATTTTCACTTGTTTTGTCACGAGGGACCCTCTCAGTATAATGGGAAATAATGCCACCATGGTTTGCAGAGTATAGATGTTTTCAATGGTCATGGGGACCAGTCCAGCTGCACAGTTAGACTGCTCGCTATACATTTTCTGAACTGTCCATAACAATGCCCCTATAAAGAACCACATTCAAGTTACAAAAGTAAAATACAATTATATTTGATTTCAATGGGAGGCTTATGTTGGCCATTTCAATGACAGCACAGGTCAAAGCAGATGGATGGTATTGGTACATTCCATGTTTCAAACTCTCTAATCCTTATACTATCAACAAAAGAACAAGCACATCACATTGTCCTGAGGACCAAATAGATAATGCAGACAGATTATGAATGAGATAATGAAACAAATTGCATGAACCACTTAGTGTGGCTTCTGGTAGCAGTTTACTAATCTCAATCATGACAATAAAGGCATTAAAGAAAGCTTTCAAAAACTTACTGGGGTGCTGTTAGTTTTGCTGATACATAATCTTCTTGCCTGTCATGTGTTTTGGTTTTGAATTGCCCACTATCCCAGTGACATCTAATAGAAGTGATGGTAGTGTGATACAATAATGAGTCAAAACATTATGAACAATGGCCACTGTGAGATTCGATTCTGCCTGGTGGCACTGCAGGCACATGACACAGCAAGGGATGTGCACTGCATGAAAAAAAGTGAAGCATCCAGAAGAGGAGGAGGAAACAAAATGAAACTTCTTCACAGATTGAGAAGGTACGTGGTATTGCTTCAGTGATTACAAAATCAAGTCAAATTTACAGGAAGCCTGGTGATACCTGCCCTATTATCAGTATGATATTGCAGCCCCCCTGGCAAGGAGGCATATGCTCATTAGGTTTGGGAAGGGTGTAATAAAGCCACTTTACCCTCTCCTGAGGCAAGCTCGCCCACAACTGTTCTAACTACATGTAATATATTCACAGCTGTGAATACAAACAACCATCAGCTCTATAAAGGAATGACGACAACAAAAATTTGTGCCTCACTGGGACTCGAACTGGGATTTCCTGCTTTACACGAGTGGTTACCTTAACTACTTTGGCTATCTGTGCACAACTCACGGACAGACCCGAACATCCGCACATCGTCATCCCTGCATCACAACCTCTAATTGTACAAACATTATGCAATTCTTGTACAGTGGAGGATATTTTAACTGAAGTCAGTGCCTGGTATTGGCAGATAAATATTTCATTACGGCTTTAGTCACTGCAGTGCCTGTTCCTTCGGACACGCATGCACATCTTGAGGAACATAGTGTCGTTCTTCTTCAGAAGACAGGCACTAATATTGTACTGTCATAACTGAACCTCGATATCCTGGACACTAGGCACTGGGATGGAGATGACTTCTGAATTTGTCCCACACGTCCTATTGAGGATGGATCTGGGGATCTTGTTGGCTACAACAGTATCTCAACGTTGTGCAGGCAGTTCATAGAGACACAGACACATGTGCCACATGTGGATGACTATTGTCCTGTTGAAAAATGGCACTGCGACAGTGTCATATGAGAGGGAACACATGAGGACACAGAATGAGACCTGCCATTGTGCCATCGGAGTTCCCTGTAGAATATCTTGAGGTCTAGGTTACACTGAAAGGTTGCAGTTTGATTGCAGGTTGATTAAGGCAACCATGTTAAATCTTGAGAATTACTGTAATTTTTGTCTGGGTGTACACTTTACACTTATTGTGTTTCGATGGGAGGTTTATGTCAGCCACTTCGATGACAGCACAGGTCAAAGTCAAATGACCTGAAGTCACATCTGGCTTCTGCTAGTCTCCATCCTATGATGTGGCATGAGACAGAATGTTGTGTGAAGGTGATTACTTGTTCTCAAATGACAGGTGCAGATGTGGAGGTGTTATGGTGTGCTCAGTGCACAATATAGCAATCCTCCTTTGTGCTCATCTGTCATGGTTGACCAGAACCTTGGTGACAATTATGCCTGACCATACGTTCGCACAAAATCCAGCATCTGAATGAATCAAAAATGTCAATACTGCATTATTCGACCAGCCAGCCAAACACAGACTTGCAATGAGGCCCTTTTCAAGGTTTGTCAGGTGCCGATAACACTACCTGTCACGAGCACACAGCAACTCTGCATCATTTCGCAGTGATCACTCTACATCTGACACTTTTCAACTTGCCCAATGTGGTAACAACAAAAAACATGAACAAAACTAATTCATTATGGTAGCTGTTCTACCTTCACAGATAATTGCAATTTTAATTATTTACATATCTGCCCATGGTGGGTACACGTATGAAGTTATGTCAACACTTGCCTATGCCTTCCGGGTGCTTCCATTTTTTATCAGGTACTGTATAAAAGAAGAGCTCAGTTGAACGACGAATCATTCTAGCAGTGGTACAGGTTGCAAACAGGGAAATACTCTGAGATAAGCAACTTTGACAAAAGACAGATTGTTAACCTGGTGCCTCGGAATGAGCATATCAGAATGGTAAAGCTGGTCAGATGTTCCCATGCTACTGCTGTGTGCATCCTTAGTAAGTAGTTGAAGGATAGTGAAACCATGAGTGGCAAACAAGGTATTTGACGTCCATGCTTATCACGGAATGTGAAAGTTGGAGGCTTAACCACTCTGTCAAGAAAGAGTGGTGGTGATCTGTGGCCGTTCTGATGACTAAATAAAATGTCTGTGCAGACCCAAATGTTTCAGATCACATTATTCAATGTGGTGCTTCACAGTAGACAACCTCTAACAGCTCCTGTGTTGAAGCAACAACACTGTCATTTACAATTGTAGTGGGCACAGGATCATCAAGACTGCATTGTGGATCAATGAAAACATGTTGCCTTGTCAGATGAACCATATTTCTTGTTACACCAGGGTATAAGTCCATATCCAGGTACACCATCATCCAGGTGAATGGCTGCTCGAAACATGTACGTGTCACCGTTGCGGTCTGGTGGGGGCAATATTATGCTATGGGAGACTTTGCATGTGACTCGTGGTAGCATCATGACATCTGCAGACTATGTGAACATTATTACAGAGTACCTGGATCCCTCCATGCTTGACGTGTTCCCTGATGTTACACACACATTCCACCAGGCTATCAATGTCACAAGGCCAGAATTGTCATAAAGTGGTCTCAGCAACATGACAGTAAACTCGTGCTGATGTCTTGCTCCCAAAATTCACCTGATGTCACCCAATGGTAACCATCTGGAATGCATTAATGTGTGCACTCGCACTACACTGTGAAATGTAATAACCAATGCCAAGTAATATTTGTAACTTATCTGTTCAGTTTCTGCATGGTCTTTTGGTTTTGTATACACAGAGGTTATAATTAAACTTTTGCTAGTTGAGAGGGCTCCCATGAAAAAATCTATTGATGCCAGAACAATGAAACTTTATGGAAACATTTGTAATGACATGGAAGAGAAATGATGAATAAACCATTGTTTGAAACCAATTTTGATTTCCACATGAGAGGGCAGCAATTTGTTAATTTCATACCATGTTTACGTCCAGAGATGTGTAAAATAGTTCATTAAAAGTATTTAAATTCAAAATACAACCTGTTAGTGAGCATTTTACATGTCAGTAGTTAGTGAACATGTTACATGCCATTTATTTTACTGATTTTGGCACCAATAAATGTTCAAATATTTCATCTTTCATGTTCCACTTATGTGGCCTCATTATTAGTACATCAAAGGAAAATAGTCCTTCAACAGGATTAGAACTTGTTAAACAAGTTATTATTTAAGGATTCTTTTTTTTCACGTCTATATCTGTGCAAGGAATCCAAACTATTGTCATTATCTTTCAAATATTTTTGTGTTTCTAAATTATTGTAGTGCAGCCACTACTAAAGAATCAGAGTCCTCAACAATTGTATAATAAGATCCAATCTTTTTTTTTATCAGAATGTTGCAAGTTCTTCCCATCTTCTTCTTCTTGTTTCATCTTCCACACTTCTGAGGTAAACAGTCTAAACATCTTCTCTGCTTGCCTTAAGTGTCCAATTGAATTTAAAAAAAAGGATAATATATGGGTGCTAACATGCCATCTTTCGCTTTTGGTTCCTCTCATTTATAAAATCTCTCTAATCGCCTATTAAGACTTTCTTTAATAACTTCTAGCAGCAAATCATAGAATGTCAGTTTATCCTTTGCAAACTTTTTACATTCTTTGAATTCTCATTACTTCTGGTAGAAGATATTCCTTCATTCAGAGTATCTTCGACTGCAAATAGATCTGGAGCAAAATTATAGTATGAATTCCATCATGTTGGACATGGGAAAGCAGGGATTTTTCCAGTTGATTTTAGAAATGTTTCAAGAGCTTTAGGAGAGCTTGAACACAGATTCCAAAGTGCTTGAGATTTTGACATGGCTGCATCTTAAACTTTTTTATATGAATGACTGAGATCTAGCCTTATCCATATCTTTCGAAGCTAATATTAAATGTAATGTGTGTGTCATTGCTCCCCCTTTCATTCAATTCCTTTGGCATTATCAGTTGATTTCAGTATATCTTACATCAAACAAACAACAATGGTAAACATATAATGTGTACTACCTTTTCTAATATTTAGAGTCAAGGTCATATTCACAAGACAGGTATACCTTCAGCACTTATTGTGCAGCTGTAACTACTGTGGAACTACTTTTGTTTAAATAAATGACTCATTCAATGAAGGTAAACACAAAGTATGAAATATTTTAAAAATCAAGAGAAGCATTATGCATGTTACAAATATGAAATATCTATATGTTAAGTATTTCAAATAAAACAGAAAATACTTTTTGAAGTAGCCAACAATGCCTTTGTCAAAACACACACACACACACACACACACACACACACACACACACACACACGCGACCACAGTCTCTGGCAGCGGAAGCCAGACAAGAGCAGCAGTGCATGATGGGAGTGGCATCCAGGTGGGGATGAGGAGGAGGCTGGGGAGGAGAAGCGGAGAGACAGCAGGTTAGAGGTGGGCGATGGTGAAGTGCTTCTGGAGAGCATACAGGAATAAGGTGGAGAGAGGACAGGACAGGACAGGACAGGACAGGACAGGCAGGTGGAGTCGGGAGGTTAGATGGGGGGTGGGGGAGACAGGTGTGGGGTGGGGAGGTAGAGAGCGTATTTCACTGAAAAGGAGAGAAGTAAACAGACTGGGTACATAGGTGGAATATTGGGCTATGTAGTGCTGGAATGGGAACAGGGAAGGGGTTAGATAATAAAGGACAATGGCTAATAAAGGTTAAGGTCAGGAGGGTTACAGGGACATAGGATAGGTTGCAGTGAGAGTTCCCACCTGCACAATTCAAAAAAGCCGATGTTAATGGTAAGGATCCAGATGGCACAGGCTGAGGAGCAGTCATTGAGATAAAGTACGCCACGTTGAGTGGAGGGCTCAGAAACAGGGTGATCCAGTTGTTTCTTGGCCACGGTTTGTCAGTAGCCATTCATGTGGACAGACAGCTCATTGGTTGTCATGCCCATGTAGAATGCAGCATAATGGTTGCAGCTTCGGTTGTAGATCACATTACTGGTTTCACTGGTAGCCCTGCCTTTGACAGGACAGATGGTGTTTGTGACCGGACTGGAGGTGGAGGGAGGATGTATGGGACAGGTCTTGCATCTAAGATCTAGGTCTATTACAGTAAATGAGCCACGAGGCAAGGGGTTCAGAGCAGGGTTCGTGTAGTAATGGACAAGGATATTGTGTAGGTTTGGTGGGTGGAAGAATACCACTGTGATATCCCAACCATCTCCTTAGGCCCACCCAGTTGCCTCTCCCATCATGCACTGCTGCTCATAGTCTGGCTTCAGCTGCCAGAGATTGTGGTCATCTGTGTGTGAGTTTTGTGTGACAGTCTTTTTGTTGTGCCTATCTGTGAATCAGCATCTCTGCTATATGGTGACTAGCAACTAACCTTTTCATAATTTTGTTACATTCCATACAAGATTTTTCATTGTTTGTTAAAAATAGATATTCTGCATTCTGTTTTTTTTTTCCATTTCAAACACATGTATCTTGCATAAGTCACATCTCTGTTTATGTTCCAGGTTTCAATGTGATGACATTCTGCATTCACAACAGCCTAGAACTGCACTAGAGATATTATTTCATGTTTGTTTGCAGCACTTTTTGAACAGCAAACTATGGAGTGTTCAGCTGTAGTGTCACAGATTGAGCACTGCTTGAAGATCACACACAGTGTCCAGCTTTCTCAGCAATGGCAACAGTAACTCTTCAACAATTTGTGGCACAATTGGCTGTTGGCCTCTTGTAGGACCAATTCCCAAACTAACAGCTAATTTGAACTTCTGAACCGTGTTCTTCCACCCTGGTGCAGAAAGAAGACCTCTTCACATTCCTTTAATGCACACTGATACTTGCAAATAGCAACAGGGCTGTTGCTATTTCTATCATTTTGATAAAACAGCTTTGAACTAAAGACCTGCTCACCTTGTCCAGATCCATGTTGACTGACTGCAACTATAATAGACACTGATGCTTGGTTTTTACCACTATAGTGCCATACCAGCACTGACACCTCATGGCAAGTCCTGGCACTAACACTTAACAACACAAATCCTGCACTGTCTGAACATCATTCCTATAAAGCTGAGCACCTGTACAGTAAGTAGTTCTCCATATACACTGACTCAAGTAGCAAAAGTTTAATTGTAAGTACCCTGTAGATAATATCCATTTTATTATTTTTTGGAGAACTTTCATCCACTTAAAACTAGAATACAGTAACTGGCTAATAATTCTCATCCAAAAATGATTTTTTTTTTTTTTTTTGAAAGATTTTATGATGCCTTCAGCTGCCATTCTCTTGATTTTATGTATGATTGTAAAATTTTGGCCTTAGGCCATTTTCAAGTATCTAGAATGAAAGCATTATACATTGGATACATTAGTGACACGTGATTTTGATGTAGGAACAAGTCATACCTGTAGATATACCAGGTGCATTATAACTTACTTTATGGATGATTTTTAGTAGTAAATTACATCTTGTATGTCATTGCACTACAACTCCATGTTATAATCATAAAATAAATCCAAGATTTTTTATGCTATTTTAAGAGCACAGTACTTTTGAGCAGTTGTTGCAAAGATCTTATATATAATGCCCGTGTTTTAAAGTTCTTAACACTAAGAAGATAATAATTGCTTCACAGAAATTTGTTACTTTACCAGAATATGTTTTGTTTTCAATTACATTTAATTATTGCTCATCATTGGTGATTGTATGCAATTTCTTTAAAATAACCTATAAATAGTTGTTCTTTTATTGTGGGAGCATGTCATTTTTGAATAGTTGTTATAAACATCTTATATATGAAATCCATCGCAGTACTCTAATGAAACAGCACTGAAAACCACTAGAGTCAAGTAAAAAGTGCTTTATGGTTGCATCATGTTTCTCATTAGAGTCATATGTATTAATGAGTGTACCGGTGATTTTACACTTTATGGCTCTGTAATGCAAAAGACAGATTGTTACCCTGGTGCCTTAGAATGAGATAGTAGAACATTGTCTAGGAATTTCCCAGGTCTTTTTGCTCATTTAAATCCCTGTCTGACTGATCTATCAGATGAAAATCAAACAATGGAAAATCCAGGATTGAATGTAACAATACCAGAGAAGGACAGTTGCTACTCACCATATAGCAGAGATGCTGAGTCGCGACAGGGACAACAAAAAGATTCACACAATTATAGCTTTCGGCCATTAAGGCCTTTGTCAGCAGTAGACACACACGCACGCACGCACGCACGTACACACACACACACACACACACACACACACACACACACACACACACACACACACACACACAACTTGCACATACGTCTGCAGTCTCAGAGAACTGAAACCACACTGTGAGCAGCAGCAACAGTGCATGATGGTAGTGGCGACTGGGTGGAAGTAAGGAGGAGGCTGGGGCAGGGAGGGGGAGGGGTAGTATTTATTTATTTATTTATTTATTTATTTCATGTGCCGTAGATCCCGTATTGTGAGCACGCCACATGAGATGTGGAATGAGTCAAACATACAAAACAACAAACATACAAAAAGATACAAAACAGTCATCATTAAATATATATAAAATGTCCTACATAACTGCATATAGTAAATACAAAGTTTAGACGAAAAACAGATATTGTACATATAACAGCAGATTTCTTTGAGTGTTAGTACAAAGTTTCATGTTTTTATTTGGAGAAAAATTGCAAGCACATTTCTTTGTTAACAAGATGGATAATTCTATCTAAATGCTATTTCCCTTTTTGCATCATAAAACTCTTCTAATGTATAAACAGACATATTTAACAAATATTCCTTTAGTTTTGCTTTAAAAAGAGATTCATCTTCTCTTAAACATTTTATCTGGGCAGGGAGATGGTTAAAATTTTTTGTTCCTGACCATTTGACATCTCTCTGAACAACTGTCAGGTTCTTAAGTTCACAGTGAGGATTTTATTTCCCTCTTGTATTATATTTGTAATAGTTCTTATTTGATGGAAATTGTGCAGGGTTCTTAATTACAAAACATATCAGCGAATATATGTACTGGGATACAGTGATCATTATTTGCAGCTTTTTGAAAAGGTTACGGCATGATGTCCTAGAGGGTACTCTGCACATAATTCCAATAGCCCTTTTCTGGACCACAAAAATTTTCTTTGCCAAAGCTAAATTTCCCCAGAAGATAATTCCGTAACACATAACGGAGTGAAAATACCTATAGTATGCGGACTTCACAGTGGTTAAATCTCCAATGGAAGACATCATTCTGATAGCATACATAGCCGAGCTCAATTTTCTTAGGGTCTGTTGTATTTGGAAGGACCAGTTCATTGCGCTATCAATATGTACTCCAAGAAATTTAGACACACCCATTCTTTCTATTGGTTGATTTCCACATGTTACATTTATTTCTCTCACTTTTTTTGTTTTTGTATGGAACTGGATAAAATTTGTCTTACTTGCGGTTAGAGACAGACCATAAACACTGAACCAGTTAATCACTTCAGAGAGTATGTTGTTAACTGAGTCCTTGAAATTAACATCTGATTTTCCACTCATGAAGATGGTGGTATCATCAGCAAAAAGAGTAAATTTGCAAGGCAGGCTTGCACACAATGGTAAATCATTTATAAACATAAAAAACAACAGTGGCCCCAGAGTTGAGCCTTGAGGGACACCACAACTAATAGAAGTCCATTCAGACTGAGCGGAAGTATCCCTTGACTCATTTGAGCTGTTTAAAATTACTTTCTGTTTTCTTTCCTGAGGATAAGATTGCAGCCAGTTACCTGCGACACCCATTATTCCAAGTAGTTTGGCTTTCTGCATGAGAATGTGGTGATCTACACAATCAAATGCCTTTGGTAAGTCACAGGAAACACCAATTCCTATCATTTTTTGATTTAGACATTCAATTACTTCATTTGTAAGTGCATACACTGCATCCTCAGTTGAACAGCCCCTTTGAAA
Organism: Schistocerca gregaria; assembly: GCF_023897955.1. NCBI lineage: Eukaryota > Metazoa > Arthropoda > Insecta > Orthoptera > Acrididae > Schistocerca > Schistocerca gregaria. The sequence goes on from NC_064930.1 coordinate 77,757,612, forward strand.
GCCAAACTGGCATTAATTTTTCTAGAATTTTAGAGAAGGCTGTTAACAATGAAATAGGGCGGTAGTTAGTGGGCTCAGCTCTATCACCCTTCTTGTGTAGGGGCTTCACAACGACATACATGAGTCTTTTAGGAAAAATGCCTTGTTGAAAAGAAGCATCAGAAATATGGCACAGAATAGAGTTCTTACACTTTAAAGACCAGACGACTGTTTGAATTTCCTCTACAGCGATAGAATTAATGTACATTTCTGGTATTATGTTGGGGTATGCATCCTGACATAAAGTTATAGCTTCCTCAACAGAGGGCCTACAGTCCATTTGTTGGGTTACTGACAGGAAATGTTTGTTAAAAATTTTAGCCACACTTTTTTGATTTTCTATTAAGTTACCCCCATGCCTGATTTTTAGGTCATCTGTGTCGTTTATTTTTGTCTTTGTCTCACTTTTTATAATGTTCCAAATTGTTTTCATTTTATTATTACATTTATCTATTTTCTCCTTATAGAAAAGGGCTTTTGACTTCTGTATTATTTTCTTTAACATTTTGCAGTACAATCTATAATGATTCCATTTTTGTGTATCATTAGTTGTGGGAGTGGCACACAGTGAAGTGTTGCAGTTTACACGGAAAGCAGAAGATAAGGTGCAAAGGGGGGAGAGGGTAAGTAGCAGAAAGGAGAGAAATAAAAAGAAATTTAAAGACTGGGTGTGGTGATGAAATGACAGCTGTGTAGTGCTGTAATGGGAACGGGAAAGGGGGGGGGGGGGGTGACTGACGAAGGTCGAGGCCAGGAGGGTTACGGGAACACAGGATGTTTTGCAGGGAAAGTTTCCACCTGCGCAATTCAGAAAAGCTGGTGTTGGTGGGAAGGATCCATATGGCTCAGGCTGTGAAGCAGTCATTGAGATGAGGGATATCATGTTTGGCGACGTGTTCAGCAACAGAGTGGTCCACTCTTTTTTGGCCACAGTTTGTAGGTGGCCGTTCATGGAGACAGACAGCTTGTGGGTTGTCATGCTTACATAGAATGCAGCACAGTGGTTGCAGCTTAGCTCGTAAATCACATGACTGAATTCACAGGTAGCCCTGCCTTTGATGGCATAGGTGATGTTAGTGACTAGACTAGAGTAGGTGGTGGTAGGAGGATGTATGGGACAGGTCTTGCATCTAGGTCTATTGCAGGGGTATGAGCAATGAGGAAAGGGATTGGGAGCAGGGACTGCGTAATGGTGGACGAGTATTTTGTGTAGGTTTGGTGGACGGTGGAATACCACAGTAAGAGGGGTGGGAAGGATAGTGGGCAGGATATTTCTCATTTCAGGGCCTGATGAGGGGTAATCTAAACCCTGGTGGAGAACGTAGTTTAGTTTCTCCAGTCCCAGATGGTTCTGAGCTATGAGGGGAATGCTCCTCTGTGGCCAGACTGTGGGACTTCTGGAGGTGGTGGGAGACTCTCCTGGCCTTGGCCTTCGTTAGTCACTGTCTTCACCCATCCAGCCCCCTCCCTGTTCCCATTACAGCACTACACAGATGTCTTTTCACAGCCACACCCAGTCTTTTGTTTTCTTTTTATTTCTATCCTTTCCGCTACTTACCCCCTCTCCTCTCTGCACCTTCTCTCCTGCCCTCCGTCTAAACTGCAACTCTTCACTGTCCACCACTCCCACCATACTATTCTTCCCTCTCCTCACTCCAGCCTCCTACTTACCCCCACCCAGTCGCCAATCCCAACATGCACTGGTGCTGCTGCTCGCAGCGTGGGTTCAGGTCTCTGAGACTGCAGATGCGTGTGCAAGTTGTGTTTGCGTGAGTGTGTGCGTGCGTGTGTGTATGTGTGTGTCTACTACTGATAAAGGCCTTAATGGGCAAAAGCTATAAATGTGTGAATTTTCTTGTTGTGCCTATTGTGACTCAGCATCTCTGCTTCTGATCTTATAGATGCAAATTTCAATTTCTTTTATTACATCCATGATTTTTCCTTTCTGTAACTCATGTAATATTTGAAGTGATCTATCTATATTAGATATTTTGTGGTTGGTATCTTTGAAGTGTGCAGCAAATCTGGATGTATTATTGTTGCTTATTGTAATGTGTTCTTTAAATTGTGTACTAACTTTTCTTCTTGTCTGTCCAATATAAAATTTTGGGCATTCTTCACAGTTACTTTTGTAGATTCCTGATTGCAGTTCTGATTTATGTGGTATGTTCTCAATAATCGTTGTAGATCATTAGTGGTTCTGTTATTTGTGTATAATTTTGTTTTCTAGAAACATTGAGTAATTTTGTGGGAAATAATAGCTAGGTATGAAGGGCTTATTTCAATAGAGGTACAAGTCCATTACCTTCACTTTTCTGTCTATGATGCTTCTGAAATTAATGGTTGAAACAAACAGAAAGAAAGGTTCATCTGTAGCAAGAAGCCATATGCTCAAATATTTCTGGTATCTCAACTGCACATTTTTCAGCGCACATTTAACTTTCGGACCCTGTATCTCAGAATGAACAAAAATGGACTTGTACCACTATTGAAATAAGCCCTTCATGTGGCCATACAAGAACTTTATTTTTCTGAAATTCGTTTTTGTCTCTGGTTAAAGTTATTTCATCTATGGGATTGGCATGTGTTTGGTTTTCTTTTTGTATAATGTGACTACCAAGTTCTTGAGATAACCATTGTCTATAGTTACATTTCAGAGAAGATCTAGTTCTCTGTCAATTTTTGCTCTTTTAGTGGAGAGTTGGCACAGAGTGCCCTATCTTTGACTCTGACCTCTTTGAACTGTTCTTGTTCTACGTCTCTTGGCATGCAACTTGTGTACTGCCATGTTTTGTTCCTCTTGCTTTGTGTCTAATAAATGCATTTACAATATTTAAAGTGTGTTATTACCAACCTGCAATACATGATGACCACAGTGCTGACCCTGACAACGTTATTTTCTGCTTTTCTTCATCATTAACAGACTTTGTGTGCTAGCCCACATTGTTTCGGAACAATGTATCAACCAATGTCATGCGGTGCTAGTGCCAAGCATCCTGTTAACTGTGCTTGTGACCATGAGTGGTCAAGTGCACCTAATGTGTGTTTGGTTGAAAGTGAACAATTATTTATGCCCAGCCACCTAACCTTAACTGTCCCAACATAACCACCGTCAAGTGTGACCAGCTCAACAACGGCCACAGCACGGACCGTGTACGTTGCCTAGTGACACCGTGGATGATCACCCAGTTAAGGATGTTGTGGTTTACACCTCAGCTATGCAGTCTCCTTCGGTTTGGTTTGATGTGCTGACAAAGTTCCATAACTGTGATTCAAACATTGCTATGCACAAGGTTGCACAGTCTTACATGCCTAGTGTTGCAGCATTCCTCCACGCCCCTCCTCCCGCATGCCATCTCAATGACGCCAATCGCCTAGACCGTGCCAGTTTCCGTGACCATTGCTCTATGGTTACACCATGACCACCTTCGGTCCGCTTTTGCAACTGCACCAATGATTCTGCCCGGTTACCACGTCAGCCCCTCCCCCGTGGCTGTACCGCAACTGCCTTCCACCCGCTGTTGCAATGGCTCCGGCCATGACACCCACACAGTGTTCATTCTCAGGCCTACAGTTGGGACACACCGTGCCACCTTTTGCACCGGCGTACTCCACACCGTGTTCTACATGTTCAGCACGACTTCACTCTCTGCCTCCTTGGCAAGGCTTTCCATAAAAGCATCTCTGCTCAAGCGTATTACTACACAGCTCTCTGGTTTGTCAGACATGCACACACAAATCGACGAACTTCGCACCCAGAACGATGTGTTACATGAATGCATTGCCTCTGTCTCTGCTGAACTGTCACACACACGGCATATGATATGTTGCCTATCCGCAGAACTGCATCAAGGCGAACCAACTCGAACATCTACTGCGTCTTCTCACCAAATTGCTCCTGCGCTGAGCATTCCTCTGCCTGTTGCAGTTTTTGCATCGCCGACACTGAATCTCCAGGACAAACCTGCTCATGCTACACTGGATTTCTCACACTGTGCAGCTACTGAACCCCGCCTTTCTTCATCGACTACAGCCAACCGCTGCCTAAGCTGCCCAGATCTGGCAAGGTCAGTGAACTGATGTTTCATCTGGCCCCCTCTCTTGTCAACCTCCCTTCGCGAGTATCGGCTATCAGTAATGGCACACGTCATGGGATTTGCACCACAGATGGCCCACCTGTACACTATAAGACCAGGTGCCTTAACGCTTCAAAACTTCTGCATGCTGTGGAAATCATTTATTCCTACATCAAAATCATAAGTGTCACTAATGTATCCAATGAATAATGCTTCCATTCTAGATACTTGAAAATGGCCTAAGGCTGAAATTGTACAATCGTACACAAAATAAAGAGAATCGCAGCTGAAGGCATCATGAAAACTTGCACTAAATTCATTGCAGCTGTAGACCCTGTCACACTGAAAATGATAATTTTGTAAGTAACTATACTGTATTTACTTTAAAATTAAGATGGAACTAAAATCTCAAAATTGGGAGGGAATTTTTGAAGCTCTTGGTAAGTGGTGAAATTTTTAAATTAGAAGTAATGAAACAGGGACATGGAAATTCTTGCAATTTAATCAGAAAAAGGAAATGTTATTGAACATCATGATTCTAATTATTTTAATTAAAATGTCAATCAATATGTCACGAAGAATCTGTTTTGAAATTATATATATCTCCTTAACACAACTGCAATTGAACTCACAACAACAACTGAAAAGTTACAAAATTTATCATCGTTGAAACCATGTGACCCACTTTGGTTCAGTATGGCATAATAAAACTCTGTATGTCTCACTATGTTTTAGTTCAGGCTCAGTGTGGGTTATGGTGTTTACTTTGTTACACAAGCAAAACATCTCTTGCTTAAAATGTTTTTAATTAATTGTGTGGGTTGGATATTTTCCACCTGATGTGATACATGAGCAGTTGTAACCACGATGTGTCATTTTATTTCTGCTTTACAGACTGAGACCAATTGATTTATCATAGAAAATAGGTAAGTACTTCAGTCACTGTTTTTAACATTGTTGCTTCCAGTGATAACATCTCGATATTACTAGCATATTTGCTACAGGAATCAAATGGTTGATAACATTTATTTACTAAAGTACTTAATTCTTTATATCATGTGATGTTGTTGTAATTTGTTAGTAGGAACAGCAGTTTATTCTCAATGCTTGTTAGCACAGATTTAATTGAGAAAAGCTTTCTAAAAACTTCAGTAACCCCCAAAAAAAAAAGATAATTCATACTCGTGAAACAGCAGTTGATATAAACATTCATAGAAATCTTAAATTGTTAAACAAGTGGTAACTTACCTGGCATATGTCACCCACAACAATATCACGTACAGGAATCAGGTGGATGTTACCAGCTCTTAGCACAGTGTATCTGTGTTCAATTTCAATCTTCTTTTGCAGGCTGCGAAACTGCTTTTCCTTTGTATAATCATTGACTGCTGTCACAAGTACAACCACTGTCACAGACAGAAGGATGGCCAAGCCCTCTATCCATCCATGAGACTCATCCTTATCGATTGCGACACCAGCTTCCTCTGCAAAGGTGAATAACTCGATTACTGCAGTAATTCCACTCCACATGGCACTTGACTTAGTAGTATACGATACTAGCTCTTACCCGTGGCTGTGGTCACATCAGTAGTTTCATTACAATGTGTGTTCATGAGTAAGTTAGCTATTAATTTATAATATATCTGGTTATATAGTGGTGTAGATATGGCTCATATTTGAACGCACCACCAATAAAAGCCTCCCATATTCTACATCTATAGGCATGATGTCTCTCTGTTTGTCATACAGCATTTAAATGTTGCCCCTGCCGAGAGTCTTTAAGCACTTCAGAAGCTGTTTAAGAGATGTAATGTTCACCATCTAAAATACAATAGGCTTACGATTGTTCTGTGTCTCTCTATCTCTTAATGCCACACGACATTCTGCATCCAGCAGATGAGTCTGTTCCAATATTTGTTGGGTCTGAGTAACTATTGCAATCCGAGTTCTCTTAGAACTATGCACTAAATTAGACTTCTATTTGTGAGGCATAACAAGGCATGAGTCAGGGAGAGGGGTGTGTCTCATGGTTTGGAAGGAGGCATTCAGTTTGCCAACTAGGAATGGGGGAAGGAGACTGAGCAGGTATGCGGGCTAGGCATATAATGCACAATTATCATCAACCAGTGGAGAGTGGGCACACGCTGCACGTCATGTTAATTTGGAGGGGTGACAGGATGGAGGAAGGGGAAACAGTTCAGTGGCGGCTACAGGGACAGTGAGTTACTGGAGGCTATGGACAGGATGATTACAGGAGTGCAGGATGTGTTGTAAGGGTGACTGATTATCTCTCATCCTGCCGTAAAATGAGGGAGCTGCAACCCAAAATCCTTCCCACTCCTCCTAAAGTGGTGTTCTGTAGCCCAGCCAATCTCCATAACATCTCTATGTCATTCCCACTCCCGCCACTTGCCACAGGGATTGTATGTCTGCCACCCCTCCCATCCACATTCCTAGCCTGCAAACTAGCTGCCTTCCTATGAGCCACAAGGCACCCACCCCCAAAACCTCCCCCTGACTCCCGCTTCCCTCTCCCTCTACCTGCCACACCTGATACTACTCCCACCACAACTTGTCAGTTGTCAGCCTACCAAAATACAGCACTCACACTGTCAGTCCAGTTGGCACTATATAGTGCCGTGTGTGTGTGTGTGTGTGTGTGTTTAATCTAGGTTGTAAATGGATAACACCAAAAGCTAGCAAGTTTTCTTTCTTTTTCCGTGTACCTGTTGACAACCCGACGCTTCTGCCTGTCGATGATTGGTCTCCTTTAATGCATAAGTATTCTACAATTAACATATTCACACAGTAGGACAATAATTTACTCCATAGTGATAAATTGGCTTGCTATCTGACATGCAATTTAGTAAAACACTTATTGCTAGGACAGGGTTATTGTTTACATTATTATTCATGGTTATTTATGCATAAGTTTTGTAGTGCCCTTGCCCCCTCCCCTCACTCCTTCATATTTCATAATTTATGTACACTATGATGTATGTACACAACATTCATGGAGGCTTATTATTAACTAACACAATTTCTATGAATTCATGTGTCAGCTTTAGTTTTTATAAAAGAGAAAAGTGCATTACATGTGCCAAAGTGCGTTAAATATGGTATGAACATGGACATCTGTCTGTGGCATCACAGCTACTCTTAAAGAATTTTCCCCCATATCAAGGGGAATAATTATTAAATGATAGCACTAGTAAGCTTAAGTAGAATAATATTTAATTTTATTCTGACAAGCATTTATTTAATGAAGTGATGGATGAACCTTGGAATAATTACCGAGATAATTGTATTGAAGTACTGTATACAGACATGTAATAATAGTGTGAAGAGATCTCTTGTTCTTGCTCCTGGTTTCTGTCCACCCTTGCTCTCTCTCTCTCTCTCTCTCTCTCTCTCTCTCTCTCTCTCTCTCTCTCTCTCTCTCTCTCTCTCTCTTCATTATCTTACTTATGTTACTACCATTCTCATTATTAGCAATATGAGATTGTCATTATGCTGCATCAATACATATAAGCTTCGTAGAACCTGTTTCACATTAAAACATCTAAAAAATGTTTTCTGCGTATAGACTAAGTTATTTAAGCATCTGTTCAGTTAAAAGTGTAGTAAACAAATACCAGTAACAGAAAGGGAAATATTTAAATATGGAAAGTTTTTGTTTGATTCACGATCTTTTTATGTGCCACATTGTGCATGATTATCATTTAACTGTCACACTCATTAGAACCCGCAATCATATTTATTTTCTGATGTCTGATAACCTTTCTGAATAATGTTTTCTGAAGGGAGAATATTATCTCTGCTTGTGGGCGCACAAATAAAACTCCCAAATGTATTGTTCTCCAAACAAACTGTGGGCCACAGCTAATTTCAGAGATCTATCCAACACAGTGATAACAGCAGTATTTATTCCTGTCCCTCATGCAAATTAATCACAATAAATCAAAAGGACCTATTTTCCAGTTCTTCTTATAGTGTTGCTGACAAATATTGGATTTTCAATAAATCATTAACGTAACCTTAAGTTTGCGTATTATTGGAGTTCATACTTAACTCGAGTATTAGTTCAAATTGGAGATGGTAACAAAATCTTTGTGCTCTGTTGTTGGAAAGCCAAAAGTGGATGAATGTGGCCCTTCTTTATAGGAAATTTAGCTGAAGTGAATTTTATCAGAAATTCCCAAACTGCATTGTGCACCACAAGATGGCAGGGTTCTGGGAAGTCTAGGGGATCATGTTGAATCTGGTTTTTTTACTTTGTTAACAGAATAAATACTATTGGTAGCTTCTGTAGGGAGAATAAGTGTCAATTTCAAATTTAATAACATAATTTTAATTAATGGAAATGGGAACAGCAGGAATAATTCAGACACATCTAGAAGAAGCAGATACGAATGATCTGAAATTAAATGCCAATTAGCAGGAAATTCCAGACTGAGCGATAAAAAGCACAAGTTCTATTATGAGTAATGTAGAACTACCAGTAGAATTTGAAGAGAAAGTGGTATTACCGTGCCCATCATTAGGTCCATCTGCAGAATTATACAAAGGATTAGCATCATTATTAAAACAAAATTTCGTCCATCTGATGAACAAACAAAAGGTACAAATGAATGAAAATTTTGTCTACCGTGCAAAAGAACAGACAACAAAACTGAATCAAAATTCTGAGCGTTTTGCAAATGAAAAAATGGGACAAATCAGTACACATATTCAACAGCAAAAGGAAGGAAGTTTTGAATGTTTTACCAATGAACGAAGAGTACAAGACAGTAATGGGATTCAACAGCAAACGACTAACAATTTCAAGCGTTTATCAAATGAACTGTCTACTCATCTTGTTAGCTTAAAAATAAAACTTAGAAACAGTTATGACTGAATTAGCAGATCTAAAAATTGCATGTAGAGGTTTACCAGTAGTGGTAACACAATTAAATCATATGTCAAGGTATTAAAAGACACTCAGTCTGAATTACAAAGTACCCTGCAGTAGCTTTCTAATCAGAGCAGTCAGACAAATAATTTCATTAGCTGGCTGCATGAAAATGACAAATCACTGAGTGCCTAACTGCTCAAAGTAACAAAATTAAATTAACTTGGTTACATGAAAAAGAACTATCAGCTGTCGAACAGAATGTGAGTACAGGTGTTGTAGACAATCACAGCGAGGGTGGCACAGGGATAAAAACTGAATTACGTAAACTTAAGTCTGTGCTTACTCATGAACTATTGCAATGGAAGGGAAGTGTAGTAGTAGCTCAAGCAAGCAAGCTGCAGCAGGAATTATGCAACGCACATTATAGTAGGGGGGGGGGGGGGGGGGCAAGATTATGGCTGGAGTAGACAGTGTTAACAACAAATATTACTTTGTTGCAACCCAGGACACTATACTGTGATGAAAGTAAGAATGTTAGTCAGTATGTAAACCACTCCCAATGTGAGATGGAGGTGGCGTATGTTTTGTCCTCAGTTCTGCTTCAAGAAAGTCTTTTAAAGCACTGGCAGTTCCAAGCTTTTGTACTCAAAAAGAAACATCCAGACACTGTTGTGTTTGTGGAAAGCTTTCATGGTGTGCTACTTTAAGTATGGACTGACACACAAAAAATACAGTTTTTTAGAAGCATGCATATATAGGGTGATGGAGCCCTTTGAGAATCTGATATCATAAATCAATGCAATTCTTATGAACAATTTGAAAGAGATTTTCTAGCTAAATACCAGTTTCCCTGTATTTAGGGACACTTGGGAAAAGAAGAATAGAATAGAATAGAATACAATCTTTATTGTCACATGACATGTTATATACAATCATTCGATTGAAACATTGGTGACTCGTCAATGAATAATTCTATGCCTACCTAAGTATACCTACAACAACTACAACAAGATACATTAAAATAATGCATTGTGGATGCTCCCACAAGCACATAACAACATAAAAAGATAATTACATGTTAGAGTTCTTCCTTTTTCTTAACATTTCCACAGTGGTTTGAAATCATTCTTTTAAAGTATTTATCATGTTTGTTTCTGGAGTTTATAAATATAGACATACTCCAAAGACCACATACTTTCTTAATAGTAGTATATATGTTTACATCTAGATATTTAGATACATAGTTTATAAGTATGGACACATATAAAAAGAACATATACCTCCATTAAAAGGGAACATAAGCATACACATCGAACATAATGTAGAACAAACAGGAAAACCAAGCACATGAATATCTCCTACTTGCCTTCCTTGTTTATAAAATCATCCACACTGTAGTAGCATTTGCTTTTTAAGTACTTTTTAGTGTTTGCATAAGTGGATTCTAGCTTGCAGTCCTTCAACTTTGAACAGATTTTATTGCCAAGCTTCAAAGCCATATAATATGGCATATTTTCAAATAATGTTAACCTGTGGCAAGGTAACATGTAATCTTGTTTGTGCCTTGTTTCATAAGAATGTGAAAATGAGTTTCCCTCAAAAAGATGTGGGTTTTTTAAACCAAAGAGAAGTGTTTCGTATATAAACATGGAAGGAACTGTCAGTAAGTCAAGGCTTGCAAATAAGGGTTTGCATGATTGTCTATTGTTTGTTCCAGTCATAGCTCTGATGATTTTTTTCTGTAGCTTGAACACTCTGAGGAGGCTTCCTTTTTCAACTCCCCAAAAAAATTATACCATATCTTACAACTGATATAAAATATGCATGATACACAATTTTCCTAACACTTAAGTCAATTACTTTGTTCAGAACCCTCATTGCGTAAACAAAACTATTTAACCGTTTCAGTAAGCAATCTACATGATTAGTCCATGTCAAGTTTTTATTTATGGTCACTCCCAGAAATTTGACAGAATCTGCAGTTATCAGTTCTCTGCCTTCATAACTTAACTTTGTTACATATTCAACAGTTTTTTTGGTCCTGAATTGTACAATTTGTGTTTTTGTTAAGTTTAGTTTCATAGCATTATTATTTATCCAGCTTTCTAGTTCTTGAAGAGTCTGTTTTGTTTTCTGTGCTAATTCTTCAGTGTTTTTGCAGCAGACTACTGCTGTTGAGTCATCTGCAAACAGAATCGTATCTGAAGTTACCTTACCTGGCATGTCATTTATATAATATAGAAATAGTAACGGGCCTAGTATGGACCCCTGGGGGACTCCTGCTTGTATTTCCTTCCAACTAGAGCAAGCTTTCTTACCCTTATCTTGTATAACTACTCTCAGTTTCCTATTTTTGGGATACGACTGGAACCAATTTAAAGATTTTTCATGGAAGCCATAAGAAGCTAATTTGAGGAGCAGCTGCTTATGGTTTACCATATCAAATGCCTTACTCAGGTCACAGAAGATACCGGATACACTCTCCTTGTTATCGAGGCATTTGCTTATTTTAGTGATTAGTTCATTAATAGCATGCACAGTTCTTCGGCCCTTCCTGAATCCATACTGATTATTAAGAATAATGTTATGTTCTTTGTTATATTTCTCTAGTTGGTTACAAACTACTCGCTCAAATATTTTAGAAATAATTGGTAATATTGATACTGGGCGAAAATTTCCTATCTCCTCTTGTCTGCCCTTTTTGTGAAAAGGTCGAACTTCCGCATACTTCAGCCTATCCGGAAAGCAGCCCTCATCAAACGATTGATTTATTATGTGACAGAGTTGGGGTGCAATATTATCACATCCCGCCTTTATTATTTTTGTTGGGACTTCATCCCAGCCCACAGATTTGAGATTTTTTTAGGAATTTTATAATGTTAGCCACCTCGTAGCAGGATACCTTAGTGAATTTAAATTCTACTGATCTGTGCTGCATTATATTGGGACTTACATGTGGAGGAGGGAGTTTGTCAATTTTGTTAGAATTTATGAAATACCTGTTGAATTCTTCACAAATATGTCTGGAGTTTGTAATCATTTCCCCATCTATTTCTAATTTATGACTAAAACTTCTTGTTTTTTCTGCACCTATTTCACTCCTGACAATTTGCCATACAGCTTTTGATTTATTTGTGGCATCTGATATGTACTTACTGTTCGCCATTTGTTTTGCCTGTTTAACTACTCTACCAAATATTCTTTTGTATTTGTTTACATAGCTGACAAACTCTGCATCACGGCTGTTCTTTGCTTGCATGTGCAGTTTCCTCTTTCTAATACTAGATATCCTGATGCCTTCAGTTATCCATGAGTTATTTTTACAGTTTTTGTCACGTGATGTTATGAAGGGGAAGCATTCATTGAAAACACTCATGAATTCTGATCCAAAAGCATTGTAGTTTGTATTTACTGAGTTCTGCTTGCTGAAAGACCAGGATGTTTCATTTAGCCTTGATACAAATGTATTCACATTGTGTTGGCTAAAGTTCCTGACTCGTTTCACTGTTACAGTTTTTTCTAAATTTGGCAATGAGAGAAAAGTATAAAACCCACAATGTTAAAACAGTAAACAGGGACTTTACATAGGTACTTCGAGAAATATATAAACAAAATCAACTATTGGGTTGATGCAGTATCAAGCAAAAATGTAATGCACATACTGAAAGGGAAACTGCCTCTGCATTTAAAGGAAAATGCTATTACATTATTCAAATAGGACTAACCTGGGATACTAGATGTATACAGAGAAGGCCAGCTCGAATAGTCACAGGTTTGTTTGATCTATGGGAGAGAGTCACAGAGACACTGAAGAAACTGAACTGATAGACTCTTGAAGAAACTATCCCAAGCAGGTCTATTACCAAAGTTTCAAGAATCGGCTTTAATTGACGACTCTAGGAATATGCTGCAATCCCCTATGTATTACTCACACAGGGATCATAATGATGCAACTAGAACAATTACTGCCTGCACAGAGGCATCCAAACAATCATTCTTCCCTAGCTCCATATGTAAACGGAATGGGAAGAGACCCTAATAACTGGCACAATGGGACATACTCTCTGCCATGCACTTCATGGTGGTTTGCAGAGTATAGATCTAGATGTACATGCAAGAGACACAGGTATTGAGCAATTCATGACTGTGCTTAATTCGATTGTATGATTGATTTGCTTCATGAAGAGAAAAAAACCTATAACCATGAAAATGTTAGCCATTCAGGCAGGGGAAATCATCAACAGTGCAGTAACCATAATAGTAACCATATTGGCAATAAAAATGGTAATTATATATTATTCCCACAACAAAATTTAAAGCATAGTCAAGCCAATCAGGGTGTCAATATGTCACCATTAATAAAAAAAAGAAAATATGATGAAAGATAGAACCATAGTTATAGGAACAAAAACAACAACAGTAAATCAGGAGAGACTTGGCAACTCACAAAGTAATTAACAACAAAGTTCCATGTCCCAGAATGTTAGTCAGCATTATCCCAGTCTAGGACAAGGAAGAAGCAGTAACACCGTTCCGAACAGAAGGCCAGAAAACCAACCAGTATGATGAATAGAAGTGAGTGAAAACAACCAACCGACAACAAGTAACTCGTAAAACTAAAGTCGTGGCCTCATATAGTGGTCCGCAGTTGCATATGTGTCAATACAGGTGAACAACTCAATTTAATCAGGTACAGTAATGGGCAAGATACAAGTAACGAGTTATTTTATGATCCTAGCCCACATAATGAATGGTATGACACAGTAGTGCAGGCTGCTTTTCCTGTTACAGAATAAAAAGTGTGTACAATTGTAATTACTGATACAAGTGCATTTGCAAATGTCTTTTCCCTTGGCCTGCACAAGCAAATATGTGAGAAGGGCACACATCCAACATTAGCATTTCAAAACTGTAGAGTGACAGGCACTACTGGTGCCAAATCAAATCGATACAGGCAATGGACCATTTCAAAACACATTCTTGGTCATTAATAATTTGTCAGCCAGTTGCATTTTAAGAATTGGGTTCCTGCAAGAGGAACTTGTAAAAACTGTCCTGTCTGTAGGCAAATGTTTTATGAGGGTTGATGGTAGGATACTGGTTGAGGACTTAATCAAAATGAAAACAAAACATGGTAAATTTTGTCAGAGGGTAAAGTTCAAGTTTGCAGGTACTAACCATATAATATGGAGCTTCCTGCAGATACCAATGACACTAAATGTAGAATCAGTTTTTACAGTCATCAGGATTTGGAATCAACATTACAAGGCAAGACCCTACACTGATTATTTAAGTGAAGACCAAAGAAGTAAAGTCAATAGCTTATTATATCAAATTTAGAAATTTTCACTGAAAACCAGGTGCAATCAAGAGTTGCGTATATCACATGCATGTTAAACCACAGAAAACACATTATCATTCCATCTACTCAATTCCCTGGACCAAAAGAGAGGCAACATGCAAAGAAAGCAGAAAGAAGGTTGATTGGGGTATTATAGAAACATCTCTTTCACCGTACAGCAGTCCACTATTACCTGTAACTAAGGCAGGAGCTTGCATACACCTGCGCTGTGTGCAATAGACATAAATAGCATTACAACATTTTTATGAAAAGGGCAGTTGCTACTCACCATATAATGGAGGTGCTGAGTCACAGATAGGCACAACAAAAAGACTGTCACAAAATAAGCTTTCAGATAACAACGCCTTTGCAAACGCAAATCACAGACACATAACCACAGTCTCTGGTAGCTGAAGCCAGACTATGAGTAGCAGCAGCAGTGCACGATGGGAGAGGCAACTGCGTGGGGGTAAGGAGGAGGGTGGGGTGGGGCGTGGAAGGGATAGCAGGGTAGGAGTAGGGGATGGTGAAGTTCTGTTGGGGAGTGTGCAGGGACAAGGTGGAGAGACGGTAGGGCAGTTAGGTGCAGACAGAAGGTCAGACTGAGGGCAGGGTAGACAAGGGCAGGAGAGAGGGGAGGGGGGGGGGGGGGGATGGCAGAAAAGCAGTGAAGTAAAAAGACTGGGTGGAATAGAAAGCTGTGTAGTGCTGGATTGGGAACAGGAAAAGGGCTAGATGGTTGAGGATAATGACTAATGAAGGCCAGGAGGGTTACAGTAATGTAGGATATATTGCAGGGATACTTCCCACAAGCGCAACTCAGAAAATATGGTACTGGCGGGGAGGATCCATATGGCACAGGCTGTGAAACAGCCATTGAAATGACTGACATTGCATTAGGCAGCATGCTCAGCAACACGGTGGTCTAGTTGTTCCTTAGCCACAGTTTGTTGGTGGCCGTTCATGCAGACAAACAGCTTGTTGGTTGTCATCCCCACATATAACGCAGCACAGTGGTTGCAGCTTAGCTTGTAGATCACATAACTGGTTTCAATGGTAGCCCTGCCTTTGATGGGATAGGTGATGTTTGTGACACAACTGGAGTAGGTGGTGGTGGTGGAAACATGTATGGGACAGGTGTTACATCTAGGTCTATTACAGGGATATGAGAAATGAAATACGGGTTTGGGAGCAGGAGTTGTGTAGGGATAGATGAGTATTTGTGAAGGTTCAGTGGGCAGCAGAATACCACTGTGGGAGAGGTGGGAAAGATAGTGGGCAGGAAAGTTCTTATTTCAGGGCATGACAACAGGTAGTCAAATGTGTGAAAAATAATCAAAGGATGCCAAATCTGAAAACATTTACCATCTGCTGAACTCAAATAAAATGTGTACATAAGTACCAAATATGTTAAGAAATCATTATTAGTAGCTTTAAGTAACTGATGACAGTATATATTGGTTACTAGGAAATCAACTTTTGTGCATTTGCATGTGGATAGTGTGCATTCAATTTTGGCATGACTGAATGCCTTTGGAAATTGATTTGATTCTTATAATGCTAGTTACCTTTTCTTTTGCAGTTCACAGTATTCCAATGTACAAAGATTTTACAGAGGTCTTGAACAGCGGTTTCCTTAAATTAATAAATTTTACTGGCAGAAACACACTTTGAATGTGATATACCTACGTAAAGCACAGCCACATAACTCAATAAAATAAGGCCAAGAACAATTTTGCACTGAAAACTGAGAAAACTAGTCATGAACCAAATTGTACATAATGTAAATATGTTAACAACAATTCTGACCTTCAAGTAAATGAGTTATTTACCAAAAAGAAATATGATAAAGTGAACAGCTACACACAGCACATGACGGAAGCTATTCTAGACTTTGTTTAAAGAAAATAGTTTTGAACCTGTAATGGTATAACTGAAGGTTTTTATGTGGTATATGGTTGGAAATGCAATGTCAAAGGCAACAGACCTTGAACTGACCATACAAAGTAAGGTTTTACATTTACCTCAATGGATGTTTTGAATCAGGTGGGCAGGTGCAGCAACATGTGAACTAACTCTTTAAGTGAAATGAAAGCTGATGTGCTGGACTCAAAAGTTACATTAAAAGTTTACATTCACAAGTGAACATTGTAATTGCAGCTAACTGTTGTGTCCAGAGTGAAAGCATGGGTCAACAACAATGCTGCTGCTGCTGCTGATGATACTGATGGTGGTATGGTTTGTGTGGCACTCAACTGCACAGTACAAAATCCCAACCTTTGCTAAGTCCAATCTCACCACTTTCATCAATGGTGATGAAATGACGAGGACAACACAAACACCCAGTCATCTTAAGGCAGGTGAAAAAATAACAATGCTCTGCACTAGACCAGTTACATGATCGTGCAACATTTACAGGAAGTGGGAATGTCATGTATGATATTCTCTAAAATGGACACTCAACAAGTGCATGAAGTAAGATTATATCTGCAAGTAAAAGAAAGGGGGAGGGGGAGGGGAGAAGTGGGAGGGGGGAAGGGCAGAGGCAGATGGAGAGGCACAGTGAGATGTACAACATGTAGAACAATACCACTAAAACACAAAAATGGAGAAACCAAAATAAAGTTAAAAACTTTCGCCATGAAAAAAAAAAAAATAACAACATGAACAATGCATCCTTGTAAAAGTTTTTATACAAATGAAACATTATTTCAGCTGATGCTTCATGGTATGCTACTTGAACTCCAATGCAAAATGATTATGTTCCATGTATCCATATTTAATGAGATGCCCGACTTCTGGAAGAACACAACCTTGCTTATCCATTACGGATATTTTAGAACTGTGACTGGATATTGAATGTAAATAAGTTATACACAACTGCAACCAGTCACTTTTTGAATAATAATGCTTTATTCCATAAACCGGTTTTCAAACCTTCAGATGGTTTCGGGAGGATCTGGGAAGTTACATCATTACTGGTAGTAGCATAATGCTGTGTGCTGGTTCTATGGCAGAAAGATGGGTCACACTTTAATGTATCACCATGACTATAGCTTATCTGTCGATATGGACGTAAATTTAGTTTTTACTTACTGTGACAGTATAGGCGGCTTTTTTCGGATCTGTCTGCCTCCATTTTGATGTCCAGAACACTTTCACAGAAAGACATGGCATAACCTACTTTGTACAGAGATGTAATTTGTTGTTCTTTATATATGTTGAAGTCGATATAAGGGCAAGTATTTTAATGGCGATAACATGAGAGAAAGAGATATAATAAATTTCAGGTGATCTGATTTCTTATTTCTACTTGCATATTACAGTGTAAACTAATATAGCTCCTGTGAAAGCATTATGCTACTACCAGTAATTATATAACTTCCCAGATCCTCCCAAAACCATCTGAAGATGAACCTGAAAAGGTTTGAAAACCGGTTTATGGAATAAAGCATTATTATTCAAAAAGTGACTGGTTGCAGTTGTGTATAACTTATTTACAGAACACAACCTGTCCATCCTGCATCCACTCGACCACCTTCGATATCTTAGCCTACCCAAACATGTACCTGTCCACATCCACAGATCTTGGCATTGATCTGCCTCCCTGCTCACCTTGACAGTTTGACAGAAGTGTTCTACATTTAATGTCATCAAAACTGTTTCTAAATGTGTAACAACTTGTAATGATAACTGAAAAACTGGACAAACACTATATTTTTTATTTGTAATAAACAAAGACATTACTAACTACATCATCATCATTTGAGACTGATTATGCCTTTCAGCGTTCGGTCTGGAGCATAGCCCCCTTATAAAATTCCTCCACGATCCCCTATTCAGTGCTAACATTGGTGCCTCTTCTGATGTTAAACCTATTACTTCAAAATCATTCTTAACCGAATCTAGGTACCTTCTCCTTGGTCTGCCCAGACTCCTCCTACCCTCTACTGCTGAACCCATGAGCCTCTTGGGTAACCTTGCTTCTCCCATGCATCTAACGTGACCCCACCATCTAACCCTGTTCGCCCTGACTGGTACATCTATAGTGTTCATTCCCAGTTTTCCTTTGATTTCCTCATTGTGGACACCCTCCTGCCATTGTTCCCATCTACTAGTACCTGCAATCATCCTAGCTACTTTCATATCCGTAACCTCAATTTTGTTGATAAGGTAACCTGAATCCACCCAGTTTTCACTCCCATACAACAAAGTTGGTCGAAAGATTGAATGGTGCACAGATAACTTAGTCTTGGCACTGACTTCCTTCTTGCAGAAGAGAGTAGATCGTAGCTGAGCGCTCACTGCATTAGCTACACCTCGCTTCCAGTTCTTTCACTATGTTGCCATCCTGTGAGAATATGCATCCTAAGTACTTGAAACTGTCCACCTGTTCTAACTTTGTTCCTCCTATTTGGCACTCAATCCGTTTATATTTATTTCCCACTGACATTACTTTCGTTTTGGAGATGATAATCTTCATACCATAGTCCTTACATTTCTGATCTAGCTCTGAAATATTACTTTGCAAACTTTTAATTGAATCTGCCATTACAACTAAGTCATCCGCATATGCAAGACTACTTATTTTGTGTTCACATATCTTGATCTCGCCCAGCCAGTCAATTGTTTTCAACATATGATCCATAAATAATATGAACAATAGTGGCGACAGGTTGCAGCCTTGTCTTACCCCTGAAACTACTCTGAACCATGAACTCAATTTACCGTCAACTCTAACTGCTGCCTGACTATCCATGTAAAGACCTTTAATTGCTTGCAAAAGTTTGCCTCCTATTCCATAATCTCGTAGAAGAGACAATAACTTCCTCCTAGGAACCCATTCATATGCCTTTTCAAGATCCATAAAGCATAGGTAGAATTCCCTGTTCCACTCATAACACTTCTCCATTATTTGCCGTAAGCTAGAGATCTGGTCCTGACAACCTCTAAGAGGCCTAAACCCACACTGATTTTCATCCAATTGGTCCTCAACTAATACTCGCACTTTCCTTTCATCAATACCTGGGAAGATTTTACCCACAACGCTGATTAAAGAGATACCTCTGTAGTTGTTACAATCTTTTCTGTTTCCATGTTTAAAGATTGGTGTGATTACTGCTTTTTTCCAGTCTGATGGAACCTGTCCCGACTCCCAGACCATTGCAATTATACTGTGTAGCCATTTAAGACCTGACATTCCACTGTATTTGATGAGTTCCGACTTTATTTCATCCACCCCAGCTGCTTTATTGCACTGCAATCTATTGACCATTTCCTCCATTTCCTCAAATGTGATCCTATTTCTGTCATCATTCCTATCCCATTCTACCCCGAAATCTCAAACATTACTGATCGTATTTTCACCTACATTGAGCAACTCTTCAAAATATTCCCTCCATCTGCCCAAGACATTCACAGGATTCACCAGCAGTTTTTCTGACCTGTCCAAAATACTTGTCATTTCCTTCTTACCTCCCTTTCGAAGACGGCTAATTAAACTCCAGAATGGTTTTCCAGCAGCTTGACCCAAATCTCCAACCTGTTTCAAAGTCTTCCCAAGATTTCTTCTTGGATGCTGTAATTATCTGTTTCGCTTTGTTTCTTTCTTGAACATAACTTTCTCTGTCTACTTGAGTTCTAGTATGTAGCCATTTTTGATACGCCTTCTTTTTCCTTTTACAGGCTGCCTTGACTGTGTCATTCCACCAAGCTGTTTGCTTCTTCCTGTTTTTACACACTACTGTTCCCAGACATTCTTTAGCCACTTCTAGTACTGTGTCCCTGTACCTTGTCCATTCCTTTTCCAATGACTGTAATTGACTACATTCAACTAACTGGTACCATTCTGACATCGCTGTTATGTACTTGTGCCTGATTTCCTTATCCTGAAGTTCCTCCATTCTTATCCTCCTACATATGGACCTGACCACCTGCGCTTTTGGCCTCACAATCCCAATTTCACTGCAGATTAAATAATGATCAGTGTCATCAAAGAATCCCCTGAATACACGTGTGTCCCTCACAGCCTTCCTGAATTCCTGACCTGTTATTATATAGTCAATCACAGATCTGGTTCCCCTGCCTTCCCAAGTATACCGGTGAATGTTCTTATGTTTAAAAAAGGAATTTGTGATTACTAAGCCCATACTGGCACAGAAATCCAAGAGTTGTTTCCCGTTCCTGTAGGCCTCCATATCCTCTCCAAATTTACCCATAACTTTTTCATACCCTTCTGTTTGATTTCCAATCCTGGCGTTAAAATCACCCATGAGCAGAACACTGTCCTTGTCCTTTACTCTAACAGCTACATCACTGATTGCCTCATAAAAACTATTCATCTTATCTTGATCTGTCCCTTCACAATGCGAATATACTGACACAATCCTAACTTTCTTGCTAGACACTGTCAAATCTATCCACATCAGTCGTTCGTTTACATACCTTATTGCAACTACACTGGGTTCCATTTCTTTCCTGATGTAAAGCCCTACACCCCATTGTGCTATTCCTGCTTTGACTCCTGACAGGTAGACCTAGTATTCTCCCACTTCCTCTTCTTTCTCACCCCTTACCCGAATGTCACTAACAGCTAAAATGTCCAGCCCCATCTTACTTGCAGCCTGTGCCAGCTCTACCTTCTTTCCAGAGTAGCCCCCATTGATATTAATAGCTCCCCATCTCATTACCATTTGTTTGCCAAGTCACATCTTCGGAGTCCCTGTTTTGTCAGTTAGAGGTGGGATTCCGTCACCTCCAAAGGTCCGAGGCATTTTGCTCTGATTGTTGCCAGCATCATATTTAAAGTACCAGGGAAGCAGGTTGCTAGCCTTACTTGCCCCGAGTCCCACTGGGTATTACCCCTAACGGTTGAGGGACTAACCGGTGGATTAGGTAGTCTTTGACGTATGAGCACAAAGGTGACCACGACTCAGAATATGTCCGACATGCCCTGCCTTATTACAAAGTAACTGGTATCCCGACTGTCGGGACCACTTACTTGGCCACTCATACGTTGCCCGTGGTTCATTAACTAGGACATGACTACAGGAACCCACACCATTAACCACTATTAACTACTTAAAGGAAAAAATATACAAGTATCTGTATAATGTGAACTATTAACTAACTATCATGCATGAAAATTTAGCAAAATAATTTGATAGCCTAGTCATATTTGAATATAATGACAGTTTTTGCATGTAAATATTATTTCTAAACCTAAATGCACAAAAAAGCCTAATAAAAAACCACAATACTGTTTTCATATAATGTACAATGCTTTAACATACATGTGAAAATAAGTGACTGAGGATGATTACCAGGAGCCAAAGATATTGCTTAGAGTCCAAAGATGAATGCATACTGATGTTGATGTCGATTTCATCGGCGCCACGTAGCCTCCCCCCCCCCCCCCCCCACTATACGGTGTACACTTGAGAGGCCGAGAGGGGGGGGGGGGGGCGACTATGGCGTCGGCAGGGGTGGTCTGCGGGAGCCGGACAAAGGCCAGCTCAACAGCATCATTGGGGAGCTGTGTGGGTAGATGTCACAAAGGAAGACTCGGCCACCAAAACTGGTAGTCATTGAAGTGAGTCGGGCGTCGAACTGGGCGTGTTGGCCGTGCGGCGACAGGTAAGTCGGCGGTTTGCGGGTGGAACGGAGCGACAACGATGATGTCTCCAGTGAGAGTGGTGAACACACGAAGCATGTCCAGGTCGGGAGGGGAACACATTTCACCAGGTAGCAGGGAATGGCAGAAGTTGTGTTGTGAGCACTGGATGAAGAGAAACACACGACGAACAGTGTATAATCATGTAGTATTATTGAGATGTAGTGGATTATGTCCGGGGGGACAGGCACAAACACCTCGAGTGAGGGCACATTCAAGACGGGAGGGGGGGGGGAGCGTGAGAAACCTCGACAGGGCGAGGCAGACGATGGTGGAGAGGTTGAAGGGAAAGGCAAAGGGCCCAGCGGCGATGGTATCATCATAGGTAAGCTCGATGTGGGGAGCATATATGGTCTCTCGATGGAGTGCGTGAGAACGGAGTAGAGGGTGAGGTCGGAGAAGAGCTCAACGATTGGAGTTGGAAGTCACTCGATCGAGTGTGCAAGTCTGACGTGGAGGGAGTGGTCGGAGCATCGTGAGCCACGACAGTGAGTGGCATGGTCGTGGCCTGAAAGGGGGGGGGGGGGGGGTAGAAGGAGACTTGACATGAGCAGGCTTAAAGCTGTTGAGAGAGACTGTAACAGCTGAATCTTTCATCTGGATGTCATAGGTGTTGGCTGAGTGCCGGAGAACTCGGTATGGCCCGGTATATGGTTGGAGGGGAGCACGGACAGTGTCGTGTTGGAGCATGACGTACTCGCAATTGTCCAGAGATTTCAGAACATGAACCTTAAGGAAGGAATGGCTGGTAGGTGGAGCGATATGGAGGTTAATGAAGTGGCATCTGATGCAGTCAATGAAGGAAGGTAAGTCAGACTGAGGGAGAGAGAGGGCTCACAAGTTTGCCAGGGAGAACAATGTTCTGGCCGTATATGAACTCGGCTATTGTGCCTTTGAGGTCTTCCTTATAGATCGCACGAGTGTCGAGTAGCGCAAGGGGAACGGCCTCCGTCCATAGAGAGTCGTGGCATTCAAGAGCCGGCTTGAAAGTGCAGTGCCAGCGCTCAACTAGCCCGTTACTTTGCGGGTGATATGTTGTGGTACTGATGCGCCGGATGCCTCAAATGTTACAAATCCTGTTGAACAGGGGCAACTCAAATTGTCTGCCCTGGTCAGTCATGATGATAGCTGGACATCCAAAACGCAATACCCATGACTCGACGAAAGCTCGAGCAACAATTTCTGCCGTAATATTGGAGAGGGGGACAGCCTCGACCCAGCGAGTTGTTCAGTCGATAGACGAGAGAACATAATGAAAGCCATTAGAGCGGGAGAGAGGGCTGACAATGTCAATGTGAATACGATGGAAACGCTCAGGAGGGATTGAAAAGGCACCGAGGGGGAAGGGGAGGGTTGAAGTGTGCTTGTGTACTTTGCAGCATTGGCACATGATGCAGGAGCATGCCCATTGCTGGCAGTCCTTGTTGACATTTCTCCACACAAAACACTCCGCTACGAGGCGGGCAGACACACGAACACCGGGGTGGACTAAATTATGCAATTCGTAGAAGACAGCTCGACAGAGTGTGGTTGGGATGAGGGGGCGTAACATGCCTGTACTTTCATCGCATCAGATCCCACCAGAAATGCCCTGCAAGGTGGTGCGGATGAAATGTAGTGAAGAAGTAGAGTCTGAAATCAGGTTGTGTGTTTCCTCGTCAACGGGTTGGAGGTTGGGCAGTTCAGAGAGGTCTAACAGTGAATGGACGGCGTTGACTCATGAAAGGAAATCAGCAACTATATTTTCAGCACCCTTTATGTGTCTGACATTGGTGGTGAAATGAGATATGAAGTCTATGTATCTGAAGCGGTGAGGAGGCGGGTCAGCTGGCGGGTTTGTAATGACCACAGCCAGTGGTTTGTGGTCCATTAAAACATAGAAAGGGCGTCCATCAACATCAGTCTTAAAATGCTTAATCGCTTCGTAGACTGCGAGCAACTCCCTGTCAAATGTGGAATATTTCCATTGTGCATTGGTGAGATTGTACGAGAAGAACTGTAGAGCAAAAGTTTGGCCATCGATTGTCTGGCTAAGGACAGCGCCGATGGCAGTATCGCTCACATCTGTGGTGATGAAAAGCTGTGCATTGGGATGAGGATGCGCGATGGTGCAGGCCTCGGCAAGAAGATTTTTGAGGGCAGTGAAAGAGTCAGTCATAGCAGGTTGGGGAAGGAGACCAGACAGCGTGGTCATCGGTCTCATCGGATTAGGGAAGGATGGGGAAGGAAGTCGGCCATGCCCTTTCAGAGGAACCATCCTGGCATTTGCCTGCAGTGATTTAGGGAAATCACGGAAACCTTAAATCAGGATGGCGAGACGTGGGATTGAACCATCATCCTCCAGAATACGAGTCCAGTGTAGTCATAGCAGGGGTCCATGGAATGGGCCGAAATCCAGAAGTATTGGTGCCTGCCAAGGCATCCGTCAGTGGAGCCTGAGTCTCTACAGCCCGAGGTAGAAGTGGGCGATAATTATTAACCGTCCCCAGAAAGTGTCGGAGCTCTTTGAATTGCAAAGGTCTGGGTAGGTTCAGTATTGTTTGTACTTCCTCATGGGGCGGTGAAATGCCATCGGCATAGACCTGAAAACCAAGAAAAGTGACAGCGGGTTGATGTAGCTGCAATTTGTCCTGGTTGATATCGATGCCTGCTGCCGCAAGAGTGTTCATAGCAGTTTGCACATGTAGGATGTTGTCCTCGATGGAGGAGCTGAACACAAAACTGTCATCAAGATATGCAAAGCAGAATTTTATGTCAAATAGCACTTCGTTGATGAAGTGTTGTCAGTTCTGGGTTGTGTTTTTCAGACCGAAGGGCATGAATCGAAACTGAAATAATCCAGTCGGGGTGGCGATTGCTGTCTTCTCGATGTCTTCAGGTGCCATGGGGATCTAGTGGTAGGCCCGTTTGCGATCAATGACAGAAAATGTAGTCGCACCTGCGAGGGAACTGGTAAAGTCAGCTATGTTGGGTACGGGGTAGGTGTCCATTAATTGTTCGTGTGTTTAGTCGACGGTAGTCTCCACACATGTGCCAGGACCCGT
This sequence comes from Schistocerca gregaria, assembly GCF_023897955.1. NCBI lineage: Eukaryota > Metazoa > Arthropoda > Insecta > Orthoptera > Acrididae > Schistocerca > Schistocerca gregaria. Next base: position 77,782,678 of record NC_064930.1, read on the forward strand.
CTTTCTTGGTTGTCATACGTATGGGCAAACACCAGCTGCTGGCAGAGGGTTCAATGACGCCTGATTTTTAAGGTCGGTGAGGCGCTTGGGAAAAAGTCAACGTGGTTTACTGGAGATCGGGGGACCTGGCGTGAGGTGAAGCTTGTGAACCATGCCATTGGTGACGACAGAAATGTTGCCAGTGGCACGAGAGGTGGTTTGTTTACAATGTGTGGCGGGCGGGGCAGGCAAGGCGTGGTCGTGGTGTTCGGAGCCACTCGGCGGATCCGGCAGCAGCCGAGGCGGCGAAGTGTACCAGGAGTAAATGCGACAAGATGGCCACCAGCCCAAAGCAGTGGCACCATGGTCGAGTGAGGTCGGTAGAGCTCGTGAGCCGTTAGCGGGTCTATTGACCGAGGGCGCGGTCCGTGGTAGCGCGGCCACGGATGAAACGCTTGGTGCTAGTGCACTCTTTGTGTTGTCAGTGGCGGTCGCACGGCGGCACACAGGAGCTGAAGTTGCATAGTTTGAGGTTCTGTCTGTGAGGGGCAGGGTAGGAGCCATCAGATCGGGAACATGTGACACTCAGTCACACATGTGCACCTGCGTCCAGCCGAGTGTCAAACACTGCCGTGTTAGGAGGGTGTGGCCCTGCGGAACTGTCAGTACACATTATGGCAGTCTTGATAGCACAGTTGCAAGGGGTAGTGGGAGATAAACACACAGAGGCTTGATTGCTGGGATTGCAAACAGATTCGGCACACTTACTGACCTTGATTTGTCCTTGCTGTAGTGTCTGTAATTCCTTTGCTGCATCGGAGAACTGGAGCTGTGTTTCGTGGAGCCGGAGGGAGAGCTCGAAGTTTTCTTGTGTAGGCGAGTGACGCGTTCAAGCTTGAAGAAGCACTTGTGCATGGTTTCTTGTAATGTCATCGACAGAGATGAGCATGTGCGGATGAGATGAGCCTGGACCGATGTGTCACAGGGGTGGGGTGTTGCTCGATGGAGCACAGGGAAGTGAGTCTTGGACGGATGATGAGACACGGTGGTTCGCACTAAATCCGATGAAAGTTTGTGGTGTCGCAAGAAGTCAATGCCTAGTATAGGTTCGTCAACTTTGCACACTAAAAAATCCACTCGAGTTTGCACTTTGTGGAGAGTGAGACGACATGAGAAATTGAACCCGAGCATTGTAGTTTAGTTGAATTAATGGCTTGCAGTGAAGTATGATGAGGGTGGATATTTGATGACGCTAAGGACGTAGGCAGCAGCGAAACATCGGCGCCTGCATCCATCAGGAAAAGGTATCCCGACAAAATGTCTATAACGTAAAGTTGTCCGCAATTATCTGGCCGTTCCTGGACAGAATGGAGCACTGGAGGGTGCCTGTCATGTTGTGCACAGGACACGCCACCCAGACCTACCTGTGATTGGCATTTGGGAAGTAGAAGGGTGGTCTGCAGTTCCGTGCTGCCTCACCAAACCAGTGTGGAAGTAACAGCATGGGTAGTGCAGTTCCATTTCCTGCAGAAAGTTCATTGCCAGTGGCAGTGGCCAAGGTTCGGCGGCCGCAGCAGGTTCAGTTTCAGGAAGAGGCATGACTGTGGCTGGAGCCGGTGACATTCCAGTTGCTTGTTTACTGCTTCCCTGAACAAGCAGAATGGTCAGCACAGTACGGCCCCTGCCGCATCCAGACGCAGGGCAATGAGCCTGAACCTGAGACTTGTCAGGTAGGCAGTGGCTGGCGAAATAGAGCAGTGATGCATCATGTATCTTGTCAAAAATTGTCATTCTTTGCTCAACAGGTTCAGGAGACCTATGAGCCAGAGCAAAGTGGATGTGAGGAGATAATTTACCTGACCAGATGGCAAGGAGAGCTGTGTCAGAGAGCAGATCAGCGCTGACCCAGGCACGTAGCCGTCTCCAGAGCTGGGAAGGTCTGTTGTTGGGTAGTTGCTTGACGCGGAGCACTAGCCGTATTGCTGCCTCAGTTGAGCGTGCAAGCCGATGAAGAACTGTCTTTTTGGCTAGAGTGTACCAGGTAGATGAGTCCAGGGCGTCAACCAGGTCAGCAATCAAGTCCTCCTGGTCGTGCAGGTGGGCAATGAGGCACAGAAACCTGGTTTGCTTGTCAAGTTTGTAATTGTTGAACACTTTGTCCACAATTTTAAACCAGGTTGTTGCTCTGTCGGGATTGAACGGCGGCAGAATCAGTAAGCATTGTAGAATGTTCGGAAGAACAGGTTGAGTTGAGTTTGTCAGGGCACTGCCTGAATAGAGCTGTTGTTGCTGTAGTATTCCAGGAGTGTGTGCCTCCAGGGACTGTGGCAACGACGGCTGTTCAGGTGGCAGCGTGAAGGTGACACGTTGTAGTTGAGCATGATCTTTAGCGACGCGGAAGGCCAACGTGGGTGAGACACCGTAATGTGTCGATTGCAGTTGCGGAAGCTCAACGCGTTGCAGGTGTGTTCGGATTGACGCGGTGCGGCAGACCGATGCGGATGAGGCACTGAGATGTGCCGAGAATGGTAGCGGAAGCTCAACTAGAGCCGGTGCAGGGGCAACAGGTGAGAAATGTTCAATGTTTGAGAATGCGTGTTAGTCCGCGGAAAGCTCAACGTATGATCATAGCTGGGGCCATCTGTGTTGCAGGAAGGCTGCGGAGGTGTGGGCTGTCCAGAAGCACAGTATGGGAAATGATGTTGAACGTGGGATGGAATGTGTGAATGTTCACTGTTCATAGTCACTCCACCCAAACCGGTGTGCAGATAAGGTGAATGTCGTGGCACAAAACACTGAGACGTAGCAGTGGGATGGAGGTGGAGGTCAGGCACAGATAACAAGTTATTGTTCCAGTTGCAGGCTGAGGTATGGAAGTAGGAAGGCACATGCTGATGCTGAATCGAGGCAGGCGCAGGTGTGGTCGGATGTTGAGAAGGTAGACCTGTGAACGAAGCACTTCCGGCCACATGGCAAGTATCCGTGTGGTACTGCAGGGATTGCGGCGTGGCAAATTGTTGTCGTGGTGGTAGTCGGTTGTCTGACGAAGCATTTGAAGAATTCGGCATTGGTCCCACACTGCACGGAGATCTGTAAGAGGTAACTGTACAGTCGATGAGGGAGGCCACATGTGGCGGGAACAAAGGCGTATGATAGCCAGAGTCATGCGCACTCCTAACCTCGATTAATACTGCCATCTTGAAAACATCTAGCGAAATCGGCAGAATCATCGAGTGAGAGGCATCGTGTTGCAGTCCTGGTGTGTGTACATTGCCCGATGCATGTCGATCACAAAATCTGGCATTAGGCGCTGGGCCAAAGTCATTGTTCAAATGCTGTGTCGATGTAATACACGCAAAAATAACCGACACAGAGGTCATGGACACAGTAAAATGGCGAAAACGGAAGACATTACAACTCGGAGTTACCAGTGAGGATGACTACCGGGTTGGTTGCACCAATAATCACACCCATTTAGCAATAGTTCATTTATTAACCTTAACACATACAAGGATCACAAATAACATGGCGGAACAGCCGAAGATAATGCTTAGAGTCCAAAGATGAATGCATATCAATGTTGGTGTCGATCTCATCGGCGCCACATGACGAATGTAAGACAAAGGCTGAGGTTTGTCTGTCTATCCCTGGTTTTTCCACCCTATCCAGTGGGCCATGCCTGAATAGATGGACGAACAAAATCATTCAAGGTTCAAGTTCTAACACAAAACAGTGGAAACAGTTTCAACAATAACAAAGGTCAACATTTTAAGAAACGGATAAAGTTCAATTAGCTGCAAGCAATCTATTAACTTATTACAGTAATGTAATAAAAGGAGAAAAAACCTGTATCCAACTGTCATGATGCATATGGACAATAATGTATCTTCTAATGAAAGACTCCTAACAGCTATCTACCTAGTTACAATTCAAGTTTAATGACTTTTTGCTCAATGTTGATATCAGATGTAGGTGTGCATACAGTGCTTAATATTCAAGTGAGCTTTTGTGGTGTGACAGCCACTCTTGATGAATTTTCCCCCATATCAAGAGAAATAATTATTAAACAAGTCTAGTATGCATACATGAAAAAATATTCAATTTTAGTGTGACAAGTATATATGTACTGCCATGATGCAGGAGCCTTGTAACTATTATCGAGCTAAAAATACATGAAGATAATAATGTACAATACTACATAAAGACACGTACTAGTCTGAAAAGATCTCTTGCTCTTGGGCTCTGGTTGCTCTTGCTCTTGTACTCTTGCTATCTGACTCTCTCTTGTTATTGTACCAACAATATTGTATCTGTTATCATTACCAATATGACACAGACACTGTGTTGTATCAATTCATATTAAGTGTCATAAAAGCTGTTTCAGTTTAAAATATCTAAAAAATATTTTCTGTGTACAGACTCGTTGAAAAGTATAGTAAAAGCATACCGGTGAAAGAAAGTGAAGTACTTTTTGTTTGGCTCATGACCTTTTCATATGCTATTTTGTGCGAGATTATCATTTAATTGTCAACATTCATTAAAACTTGCAATCATATTTATTTTCCACAGTCCAATAATCTTCTTGGATAAAATTATCCATTTGGGTTCTGCCAAATGAATTGTTCTCCAGGCAAACTATGGGTCATAGCTTATTTCAGAAATCTAGCCATAGTGATAATTATTTCTGTCTGTCATGCAAATAAATTACGATGAATCAAAATGAAATAATTCCATTGTTAGCCCCCGGTTCTTCTTATAACATTGCCACCAAAGACAGGATTTTCAATAAATCATTTGCGTAACTCCAAGTTGGCCTATTATTAGAGTCCATAAATGAACTCCGGTTTTATTTCAAATTAGAGGCGGTAACATTATAATGTTATATTATGTAACATCTGTTTCCAAAATGTTTATTTTACATTCCCATTCACTGCCTTCACCAACTCACAACCGAATAGTCATCTTCCAACTTGACCTAGACCTCAGGCTACACTACAAATCAGTCTGACAGCACAAGCAGGATTTCCAAGGGGGGGAGGGAGAGGGGTGTCCCACTATTGCGCTGTAGCCCATTTGTAGGTTACTACTCCAATGTGAGCCTGAAACTGGTCAATGCATCAACACTGTCATATGCTATTCTGCCAGTAATTATTCCCTCCTGTATGGTGCAAAGCTGCACATCAGTTATCAAGATAATGTCGCTCTTGGAATAATATCCTTAACCTACTCCCATGGGTAAAGTCCACAAATTCAAAGTAAGTTGACTATACACAAAGAGAGAATGAAATCCTTCCCATCCAAATAACATTGTAGGGCACTTAACAAGCTACCAGAAGGCTTAAAACTAAGAAACAGTTTCTTTAGCACAATTGAGGACAATGGAACCGAAGTCCAACAAGTGTAGATGCAGACAACTTCAAAATACGTTCAAAAGATGGAACTACCAAAAGAACTAATCCCATCTCAGAGGCTGAGAAGCCTTAGCAGGCCACACACCAATGAATGTACCTTGTAGGCTTTGCCACTAAAGGCAAAAAATAAATAAGTAGCCCATCTCATGTAAAACTGGATAGTGTTGTTTTATGTATCCCGAAAATTGCATTTATTTTAGGATAATGATTCAAATCACTGCACTCTACATATAATGACTGAGAAGTTGTCAGTTTCACTCCATTTCTTAGTGAAAGGTGTTGTGTCTCCAAGTCAATGCAATCCTCCATATCTGGTCCAAAAACTGAAAAATGAATTTATTTTTTCAGAAGAAAATCTGTTTTCCTACTCGTCACCTGACTTCATTGGCTACTTCATCACTGCTCTCTGAATACAGCTGTCATTGCCTGCTTCTGGGCTCGACTAAGCATGCTGACTTGCTCTGTTTTGTTTATATTTGCTTACTTTATTTCTGCACTTGACGCAAGTCTTAGCCTGTCACATTTCTGTAACTTTTTTTTACAAATAAAGAAATAAATCAAGTTCATTACAGTACTGTAGTGCCATCTAGAATCAACCTGGGGTCTAGATTCACACACTATATACACTTTCCAAATTCATGTGTTTATGCTGACACGGTTAGCTACCAGCCACCACTGCTGGACTCTAGCTGATTGATAAGATCTCCCGTTTGATCCCATACGATGATGTGGAGCATACTGTGTGCCCTTGATGATTTGTAGCTCATTGCTGTAAACAGCAGATATAGCAAAAATAAATAAAAATTTAAAAAAATTAGAAAATAAAAAATATAGTGTCAAACTTTTATCAATTTAGCCCATTTAAGCTGTATTGAAATACGAAGTAATCATGTTTCTACAAACATGATTTTCATCTTAACAAAATGTAACAATAAAAATATTTTTCATGTTACTGAAACTTGTCACAAGTTGAAATGGCTAGCACAAAGTCAACAAGGCATCAGAAAAGGCAGCACAACTGCACTCGCTATGGTGAGATTTTGTTCTGCCATAAAAACCACTGCTGTCTTGTTTCACATTCTATACTTTCATTGTCAGTTTTGTCAGTAATGCAACAGGTGATATAAATATCTTTTAAATCTCCAGGTTTTGCTATAAGCAATTGATGATACAAAGTCAAATGTGTTATCAATCAGCAATGCTGCAACATAGTATGGAATTGCATAAACCCCCTTCGGAGACTATATATGACGTATGGGGAGAACATGGAAAGGAAAGTGTGCTTACATCTTCGTCTATACTCTGCAAACCACTTGCAGTGCATGGCATAGGGTACATCCCATTGTATTATTATTATTATTATTATTAGGGGTTCTTCCTGTTCCATTCACATATGGACCATGGGAATAATGACTGTTTGAACACCTTTGTGCATGCAGTAATTATTCTAATCTTATCCTCATGATCCCTAGAGCGATATGTAAGGGGGTTGTACTATATTCCTAGAATAATCATTTAAAGCTGGTTCTTGAAACTTTTGTTAATAGACTTTCTCAGGATGCTTCACATATGTCTTCAAGAGTCTGCCAGTTCTTCAGTATCTCTGTGACACTCTCCCACAAATTTAACAAACCTGTGACCATTTGTGCCGCCTTTCTCTGTGGTACCTGGTACGAGTCCCACACACCTGAGCAATACTGTAGAACTGGTTGCCCAAGTGATTTTTAAGCAATCTCTTTTGTACACTGATTGCACTTTATCAGTATTCTACCAATAAACTGATGTAACCACCTGCTTTACCCACGACTGAATCTATGGGATTCCATTTCATATCCCTAAGAATTGTTACATCCACATGCTTATATGAGTTGGCTGATTCCAACAGTGATTCATTCATATTATAGTTCATTGGATACTGCATTTTTTTCATTTTATGACATGCAAAATCTCACAGTTTCAACGTTTACGTTGAAACTGTGAAATTTTGCAAGTTGCCAATCTCTTCACCACACTTAAATCTTATCAAGATCTGAATGAATATTTATGCACCTTCTCTCAGATACTACTTCATTATAGATAACTGCATCATCTGCAAAAAAAATTACTATTAATATTGTCTCCAAGGTCATTAATATACAACATGAACAAAAAGGATCCCAACACACTTCCCAGGGGCACACCTGAAGTTACTTATACATCTGACAATGACTCTCCATCCAAGATAACATGCTGTGTCCTCCCTACCAAAAAGTCTTCAATTCAGTTACAAATTTCACTTGATACCCCATATGGTCATACTTTTGAACATAGGCGTGGGTGCAGAACTTAGTCAAATGCCTTTTGGAAATCAAGAAACATTGCATCTACCTGATCCAAAACTTTCAGCATGTCATGTGAAAAAAGTGCGAGTTGGGTTTCAGATGATTTTGGACGGTAGTTTTGTGGAACACTTCTACTGCCTTTCTCGTAGAAGGGTGTGACCTGTGCCTTTTTCCAAGAACTGGGCACAGTTGGTTTTTTTTTCTTTAAGGGATCTATGATAGATTATAATTACAAAAGGGGCTAACTCAGCCGCAAATTCAGTAGAGAATCTGACAGGTATTCCATCAGGGCCTGGAGCTTTGTTCAACAATTTCAGCTGTTTAATGTCAAAGAAGAAAAAAATCATTGCAGAGCATGTGATTACTGTTCCAGAATGGGTAAATTCCATGTTCGTGTATTAGCAAAACATTGTGTGTGTTCCATAAAATTTTGGGTGTGCAGCCGCATATATTCAGTTTCTTCTTCTAATATTTTGGCTGAATCCTGTCCAGCCATCTTCAGAGTGAGCCGAGGTGACTAACACTTGCTCCAACACTTGCTCCATCCTTTTAAACTTGAGGACGGAACCACTGTGGATGCAGTCAAAGATACACAAGGTGTCAGAGACATTGATAGGCAGCAAAGAGGTGTAACATATGCATGGAAATTAAATCTCTGGCTGCACAGTCGATCCACACGGTGATATTGATGTGTCAAGGAGAGCTGTACTGTTGATGTTAAGACGTCTTTGTGATTTAATTACAGAAATTGCCAGATTCCATGATTTGTCCAAGCTGAAGCTGCTATCTCTATTAATTAAATTCATCACCAACAGAATTTCAATTGCTTCTTTCACTACTGAGTCCCAGAACGATGAAGTCCAGTACAAAATTTCGACATTGTCATACACCGTAGAGTGCCCAGTGTCAATACAGTGCTCTGCTTATTAGGTTGTAAGAGATGTGTGTACTTGTGGTGCTCTGTGCATCTCCCCTGGACTGTACATGTCATCTGTCCAATGTATGAACTGCCGCACACACAGGGTATCTTATAAATATCCATGCATATGTTACACCTCTTTGCTGCCTATCAATGTCTCTGGCACCTTGTGTATCTTTGGCTGCATCCGCAGTGGTTTGGTCCTCGAGTTTAAAAGGACGTAGCAAATGCTGGAGTGTTAGTCACCTTGGCTCACTCTGAAGATGGCTGGATGGCATTCAGCTGAAATATTATAAGAAGAAACTGAATTTACGTGGCAGCATGCCCAAACTTTTATGGAACAGTCTTTATGCCGCGAAGACATGCAGATGCATGTTGTGTGTGTGTGTTTATGTAATTTTGTGTCTGGGAATTGATTAAATATTTTCTATGAAAATCTATGAAACTGTATAATTATGCTCTTCACAAAATCTATGAAAGTCCACATTTTTATCCTAAAATTCCTTTAAAAAATAAATAAATAAATATAAATAAATAACAAAATAATCCAATGGGGATACTGATACCAACTTGTATGTGTGTGAATGTTCATTTTTGTGTACTTTTATATTGGCAGTCAGCTTAACACTGAGTACTTGGTTGAGTTGACTGGTACTTACTTAAAATATGTCATCTTCAATGACTGTGAATGTTAATAAAAAGAAAACAACAGGAAACAATCCCTTAGTTGTGAGCTAAAATATACTATTTTCAGTGAAAATGCAGATCACAGTTTGTGAAATAGCATCAAAAATAACGAAAAAAATGTTGTTGAGTCTTGATGGGCTGACCGCAAGTAAAAATTTTCCAACAACAGATGGCAAAAGGCAAAATGAGCTGGACAGATACCATTCCTAAATGAATCAGTTCTACACTGACTTCTTCCACTTCATTCTGGCATATACATCTTCCTCTATATGGCCACAAATAATACACTCACTGACAGTGGAAGTTAAGTGCCTAAAAAGAGAGAAGGAAGTGAAATGAAAGGTTATGTTGTGCAATTTCAGGGATTGAAAAATCACGTTGGAATCAGCAGCAGAAGCACACTGCCCAATCATCGGGTGGTAGAATGTTGTGCATATCATCCAACTCCCTCTCTCCCCATCCAACCCCCTACCACAAGCCCCCTTTCCACCTTACACACTGCTGAGGTTCAGGTGGGAAAGGCATCACACACCTCTAACATTCTCTTCTGAGTTCAGTCACCCAAACTGTTGTAACTGGCAATCGACATCCCAGATATTTGCACTGGAATAGAGTTAGCATGCAAACTGATCCCACATGTATTGAATTGGAGACACTGTGGGGGACCTCGGCAATTGAGGGAGTATCTCGATGACATGCTGGCAGTTCATATCAACGTGTGCCATTATTTGATTGAAAAATGGTCCCAGGATAATGTTTCACAGGAGTTAATACATGTGCATACGGGATGTCTGTGACCTGGTTTTTATTTTTTGTGCTGAGTTTGATGATTTACTTCTTAGCTATAGGTAGCATCTTGAAAACAACCTCTGCATTAGACACTGGTTATCAACAAATTTGAGTGTGAATGCAACTACAACAGAAAGAAAAGCAGTGGAAAAGGAGAATGGTTACACAGTTGTAGAGGCTATATCTAATAACATCCACTGCTCACAGCTCAATTATGCACCAAAACAACACACTGTCAGGATGCCGACTGAGTATGGTCTCCTTCTACACCATGTGACATGAAATATTGTTGTTAGTACGCAATGCCAGAAATCTTCATATTGTCAACTGTCAGTGACTGGATGGAACTCAAAGCTTGTTTACATTCCTTAATTATTTAATAACAGAATTATTATTAAAATATGGTACTTACGTCTTTCCTTATAAGGATAAAATGAAAGACCCAATGACACCAAAGCAGCAATTTCTAAAACAATGAGGGTGACATCTTGGAGAGCTTCCCATATGAGGTGAAGAAATGTTTTTGGCGGTTTCGGCGGTACCATATTGGAACCAAATACCTTCCTTCTGTTCTCCAAATCTGCTCGTATCCCACTGAGACCTGTAACAGTGGATAGTTACACAACCACAGTGATCAAGTAAAACTTTTGGGAAATGTCTCTTTTTTTCCAAATAAGATAATATGTATACTTTAGCAACAGGAAAATACCAGGTGTGGAAACTATGCTAAGACTTTTAACTCCTCACATGTATACTGAGTGAACCAAAACAAAAATGACAAAAAATTTCTGGAGTTTGTTCAGGGATATATTCCAAGTATTTTGGCATAATGGATATGTTGACTCTGGTGGCTCACTAATCATTACACAGTAAGAATTTAATTACTACTTATTTTGTTTCTTTCCCAGCTGCCTTTTTTTTTTCAAAGTACCTACGAGAAAGTGAAAAACCTGTACAAAGTTACTATGAATGATTAATCCAGTTTCAAAGCTCTTTACTTTCCAAAATATCACAAGTGGAAATACAAATATGATTGGTGCATGAACAGAATCATAAACTCACAAAGTCTGCATTTTGTGCTCAGCAAAAGTTCTATGAATACTCCTCTGGACACATGACACATGTCCAAGTTTCTTCCATACCTTATGCAGCAACATCCTGTCAACGATCATTACAGTATCATTGATGCATACTCTGAGCTGTTCCAGTGTTCTTGGCTGTGGGGGCACATAAACATTGTCCTTAATGGACTCCCAAAGAAAAAGTCATATGGCATTAGGTCAAGAGACCTGGAGGGCCAAGGGAACAGAGCCCCATCATCTTTACCACTATGCCCAATCCAGCAATGCAGGAGTTTCATGTTTAGATAGTGATGGACATTGATGCTCCAATAAGGGGGTTTTGTTGGAAGTGAAGTTCTCAGAATCTGCAGTCAGTTGTGAAAATAACCACAACTGCTACATATCAAGGGCAGAGGTATGTGAAACAGACTTATCATAGGAGAAAAATGACAATACAGCTTTGTCTGTGACAATGCACATAGAACAATAACCTTCCGCATATCTTGTTCATGCATCACAATCTCATAATGATTTTCAGTGCCACACATTTTCAAATTGTGATGGTTAAACTTTCCTTATGATGCAAAATTGAAGGCACCAGGCACAACCTTACAGTTTTAATTGTTCCACAAACTGCAGATGATACAGTTTGAAATTTTCTGCCGTATTTCACATACATGACTTGCACAGACTGTTGATTTTTTTGGATTGCATACAAAACCTTTGGTTCACTCTCTCCAAGGTTGCATCTGGAACACCAGTTGAGTAGCACTTTTCTATTTACAGAGATAACCAGTGACCTTAAATTGTCAATACTAATGCACAATACTTCATTTACATGGTGGTTCTTTTTCAAAATTCCTTTTGAATGCATGCTGCCCTATCATAACAGGAAAAATCTCACATATTCCAACACACAAAAACTCTCTTTTTTTTGTCAAGGTATTCCACCCTTAACAACAACTGATGGGTAGAAAGGAAACTCTGAGAGTTTATGGTTCCATTCATGCTTCAATAATATTTGTACATGTAATACAGAACCTTGGAGACAAATGAATCATTTGTAGTATCTCTGTATTATGAGACTGCAACTGTACAAAACAAAATGCACAGTAATGCAATAACCCTCAGATGACGCAAAAGTAGTGAAATGCAGGAACGGCACACCAAAGAATGCCCATGCTGCTCTTTAACTACATTCAGTGAAGCCATACATGACACATGTATTGGTCAACTAAAAATGCTTCAGCACAAATAGTAAAATAGGCATTACTTTTGGCAACAACAAATACCCTGATAAGAAGTGGGGTGTGTATTTTTCCTTCTTTTCCTGCTGCTGTTTATTTTGTAAGATTGTGGTGGGTCTTATATCAGCACTAGAAGGAAGTTGCATCCCTGGCCGATACAACAGGGAAATATTTTGCAGACCCCAATACACCGCCACATGAAAGTAGACCTTTATCCTCTCTTCTCAGAGTAGATTTTTAGTGGTCTGGATCCTTCTGTGCCACCTACCTGTCGATTCAAATGTGGTGAAGATTCCTAGAATGCTTCTGCACATTCTCTCTAATGCATTGCTAAATAAATAGTCACACTTCTCACAAACAGGGGTATATTTCACCCATATTTCCACTATTACTTTTTACAACACAACTAACAACTGCTACGGTACTACCACTCTCTTGAGTACATTCGAATGTCCATACAGGTACACTGTAGGACCTGAGAGAAAAACACAGATAAACAACTACCGCTCTTCAATTGTTCATTATGCCTTTTTGGTGTGTCACTTACTCCATGGCTCTCTGATTCAGGTACTTGCTGCACCATGGCACAAATGATTTCCGGACTGCCAGTGGTTGTAATACCATCTTCACTGGTCCCCTTCTCATGGGCTCCACCACTGCTCCACATTCGCTGCATACAAGAAAGGAAAACACACAGTTTCCCTTCCTTATTCAACTTACTCATGAGCATCTCTTGCTGATGGCTTTCCAATGGTGTGTTGGGATGTTTACAAATATCCCAAAACACCACATATCCCACCACTCAAAAAAAGAAATTTCATGCTAGTTACATATACATTTTTACTAACAATTCTATTGCTATTATCCTACTCTTAATTCTTTAAGCTGCCTTTGCATAATCTCTCCAACATAACTTTTTATAATTGTTAATGATCACTCGTGACTATGTTCACTTTATTGCTTAAGTATTTTGTTCCTGTTTGGCAGGATTCATTCATTTCCTTCATACTTGTAATATTATTTCTCATATCTTGTTACTTTCTTTAATAGTATGACTATCTTTTCTAGATCAGTCGAAGTATCTGAGGGATGTACACAGTATTACAAATACATTACTTGTCATTAATGTTATTCTTAAGTTCCTTTTATTTGTGGTCCTCTTGACCTCATAACCAATTAACCACTTTCATTTTTGATTTTAGACAATTTTACTATCTACCTACTGGATACTTGTGAGAGATTTATTTTGATACACTTAGACATCATAATATTATTCCTCTTTAAATAGGTAATGCAATATTAACCTTCTTTAAATAGTTTGCTCATCTTTCATCATTATACTGATTATAAACTTTCTGAGTTTCATTATATTGACATCTTTTTAGAGAACTTAACTTCTTTAATATCCCACCTTCGAAGAGTATGGACTTGTATTCCAAACCCTTTGTGTGCAATTACGTTGAGGTGTAAACTGTCTCCACCACTGCACTCAAATCCTGTCACCTCTGTACTATAAATCTTTGGGAAAAACCTCTTGTTATTTATAACTAATTTTAAGAATAATCTATGGATCATCCTTTAAACAAACCTCACCTCACTTCCACCAAAGACCACTTCTGTCTCAATGCTGTAAAATATTTCTATTTCATTCAGTGTGGTAGTGCCCCATATTTATTCCTCTCCTACTATGGTACAGGACAGTCCCTTCCTTGGTGCCTCTGCCCGAACAGTATAGGTTGGCCTTTCTTAGGTCCACCTATCTGCCTTTTACTCATCATTCCTAGAGCACACTCCACATTTCAGATATATTTATATCTTCCATTACTTTTCCTTCTACTTTCTCCCATATTACTTTGAGGTTCCCTTTTGACTTACGTGTCTGTCCTCTTTAGCTTACTACCTTCTTCATATCTTAACTCAGCTGTTGAAGACACTACATATCTAAGTATTCTTAATTGCACTCTATTCTTTCTTTTATTCTCTCTTTTCTTAAAACCCAAGCTCCAGCTAGATTACCAATCCAAAACACTACTGTTTCTACTGCCCTCTTCTATTAATCAATTTTCTGTACCTGTAGAATATCTTTCTATTTGTCATCCTATTTTTATAGTCACGTCAAATATTATTTGGTTCTTGGTTGCTTGTCCTCCCTCCCATCCTAATTTATGAAAATTGTATTTCTTTAGTTTGTCAGCATTGTATAAACATTTCTCCTGACCAGTATGTGGGTAAATTAAATAGTATGCTTTCTGGTGTGGACTATCCATGATCAAATGGTCCTGCATCTTTCGGAAAAAATTTCTGTGTTTCCTTTTTAAGATTGGAACTATGATGTACTTGACAGTAATATGTTCTAAATAATATCTCTTTATTATAGTTACCTAGATTGCACATAAGGGAACCACTCTGAAAGTCTATCACAACTACATATTTCATCAACCAACCTACTCCTCGTAATACTTTCATAATTATTTTAGGGACTATTAACACGGTTTGTTCAAATACCAATTGATCTATTCCTAAGCTAATCCTTGTTTACCATCTCCAAATCCCATGCCACTTTCCTAGACGTTGACCTCCATCTGTCCAATGGCCAGCTTCACACATCCGTCCACATCAAACCCACCAACAAGCAACAGTACCTCCATTATGACAGCTGCCACCCATTCCATATCAAATGGTCCCTTCCCTACAGCCTTGGCCTTCGTGGCAAACGAATCTGCTCCAGTCCTGAATCCCTCGACCATTACACCAACAACCTGAAAACAGCTTTCGCATGCCGCAACTACCCTCCCAACCTAGTACAGAAGCAGATAACCAGAGCCACTTCCTCATCCCCTCAAACCCAGAACCCCTCACAGAAGAACCCCAAAAGTGCCCCCCTTGTGACAGAATACTTCCCGGGACTGGATCAGACCTTGAATGTGGCTCTCCAGCAGGGATACGACTTCCTAAAATCCTGCCCCGAAATGAGATCCATCCATCATGAAATCCTCCCCACTCCACCAAGAGTGTCTTTCCGCCATCCACCTAACCTTCGTAACCTCTTGGTTCATCCCTATGAAATCCCCAAACCACCTTCCCTACCCTCTGGCTCCTACCCTTGCAACCGCCCCCGGTGTAAAACCTGTCCTATGCACCCTCCCACCACCACCTACTCCAGTCCTGTAACGCGGAAGGTGTACACGATCAAAGGGAGAGCCACGTGTGAAAGCACCCACGTGATTTACCAACTGACCTGCCTGCACTGTAACGCTTTCTATGTGGGAATGGCCAGCAACAAACTGTCCATTCGCATGAATGGACAGAGGCAGACAGTGTTTGTTGGTAATGAGGATCACCCTGTGCCTAAACATGCCTTGATGCACGGCCAGCACATCTTGGCACAGTGTTACACCGTCTGAGTTATCTGGATACTTCCCACCAACACCAACCTATCCGAACTCCGGAGATGGGAACTCGCCCTTCAGTATATCCTCTCTTCTCGATATCCGCCAGGCCTCAACCTCCGCTCATACCTCACCTGTCTTTCAACAACTTCTTTGCCTCTGTACTTCCGCCTCGACTGACATCTCTGCCCTTACTCTTTGCCTTTAAATATGTCTGCTTGTGTCTGTGTATGTGCAGATGAATGTGTGTGTGTGTGTGTGTGTGTGTGTGTGTGTGTGTGTGTGTGTGTGTGTGTGTGTGTGTGTGAGCGCGCGCGCGCGAGTGTACACCTGTCCTTTTTTTCCCCTAAGGGAAGTCTTTCCACTCCCGGGATTGGGATGACACCTTACCCTCTCCCTTAAAACCCACATCCTTTCGTCTTTCCCTCTCCTTCCTGAAGAAGCAACCATCGGTTGCGAAAGCTAGTAATTCTGTGTGTGTGTTTTGTTCATTGCGCCTGTCTGCCGGCGCTTTTTCGCTTGGTAAGTCTTGGAATCTTTGTTTTTAATATATTTTTCCCATGTGGAAGTTTCTTTCTATTTTATTTACATCATCATTAATTTGAACCCAACAATTACGTTTGTTATTGTCTCTGTTGCATTTCGAAATCTTCTCTATCGTCTTACTTTCTCTTTTCGTTTGTACAAGTAGTTTCACTTTGTATTCATCTTCCCTTTTTCCGTAATCTACCATACATTTTATCCTGCCTAATTATACTCAACAATACGTAATTTGCTTCCAAACCATAACTTAAAATTTTCAACACTTTCAACATAACCGCTGCTATAAAATCCACTGTTCCAAGTTTACAAACATTTCGTGTAAACTCGTGAATACTATTTCACAGCTTCAGTTCCTTTCACCCATTACACAACCATCTCAGTTATTTCCAACAACTTTCGTTTTATTTCCATTCCCGTTTTTCCCACATAACCGATCATTTTTTAGCAGCTTCCCACAGGTTTACACGTTATTATTTCTTCATCAAACAATTGTTAGCCTCATTCTCATAACCTGCCAGTACACAACCAGTCCTTTGAATACATTTACACACACATTTTTTCGAGATTTTATTCGAAAAATTTTTTCGAATTTTATTTTTTCGGAATTTATTTTTTCGAAACTTATTTCGAAAAAATTTTTTCAAAAAATTTTTTTTCGAAATTTTCTTGAATTTCCCCACCCTTTAACGTGATCTGGATACAACATAACTACCCAACCTTTGCACCCATTGTTGGTCACCAACCTAAGTTCAGCACAGGATCAACATAGCTCATCTCAAACCAACACTTTTTCGAATTTTTTCACACCTTTATCTCTCCCTATATAAATTTCTATTTACTTTCACTTTAACCTCATATTACCCTTTCCACCTTCTAATACCATGTCAACCTCACAACATCCCTACAACGACCCCATTAAATTTTATTTACATTCCCTCCGCAAACATGCCTTCACCCTAGCCAGATTACGCTCCCATATTTTATTTACTCAGGCTTGTCTGACATTTGGCATTACTCCCAAAGGCCTCACACTTAAAGTTCCCATCTCTGGCTGCAATCCTTCTTTCCATCAGTCCTTATACCAGTTCCTGACAGCACAATACATAGCCCTCACCCGCCTAATCCTTCACCTATACATCGACTCGGCCAATGAACACACCCGTCAACTCCTATCCCAAATCAAAGTTCTCAATCTTTCCTCTCCCACATCCACACCGGCTGTACATAGCATCCTCCTACTGGCCAACCGCAAATTAGAACAACATGCCACCCTCCACCTCAAAAAACTATCCAATCTCCTGGTTTCCCACCTCCGGAAAGGCAACTCACTCACCCTCCACAACCTTTCCAACAAACCTCAACCTCCTCTCATTGCACACAGACCCAGTCTCTCCCATCTACTCATCTCCCACTTCCAGCTCCACTCCCCCCAACACCTCAGAATTCTAGTCAACACAATCTGGAACCACAACACCCCAATTCAGTGGTTCACCTTTCCTCCAAACCTCTCTCCCATTCCGAAACCTCTGTCCTATCCAAAGGCCTCACCTTCAGCCCCACTCCCAGGTTCAACCAAACTGCCCTTGTCAAAGATTTACTGTACTACACTCTTAGTCTCTGCTGGAAATATCACTTTGCCAAGAAGAAAAATAATTCTGATCCCACTCCTAATGATCCAACTCCCCAAGACACTATCCAAATTGAACCCTGCCTGCAACAGTTCCGTCCTCCATCACAGCGGGACCCACCTCCTATTCCTCAAAATAACCCTCTCCAAACCTTCCAGGAATTTCTCACTTCCAGCCTTGCCTCTCAATCTTTCTTGAAAAACCTTAATCCTACTCCCAACATCACCACAGCCAAAGCCCAGGCTATCCGTGATCTGAAATCTGACTGATCCATCATCATTCTTCCAGCTGACAAGGGTTCCACGACCGTGGTACTTGATCATCGGGGGTATGTGGCTGAGGGACTGCGTCAGCTTTCAGACAACTCTACATACAAAGTTTGCCAAGGTAATCGCATTCCTGATGTCCAGGTGAAGCTTCAAGGATTCCTCAGAACCTTAGGCCCCCTACAAAACCTTTCACCTGACTCCATCAAACTCCTGACCCCACCGACACCTCGCACTCCTATCTTCTACCTACTTCCTAAAATTCACAAACCCAAATATCCTGGCCGCCCCATTGTAGCTGGTTACCAAGCCCCCACAGAACGTATCTCTGCCTACGTAGATCAACACCTTCAACCCATTACATGCAGTCTCCCATCCTTCTTCAAAGACACCAACCACTTTCTCGAACGCCTGGAATCCGTACCCAGTCTATTACCCCCGGAAACCATCCTTGTAACCATTGATGCCACTTCCTTATACACGAATATCCCGCACGTCCAGGGCCTCGCTGCAATGGAGCACTTCCTTTCACGCCGATCACCTGCCACCCAACCTAAAACCTCCTTGCTTGTCCCCTTAGCCAGCTTCATCCTGGCCCACAACTTCTTCACTTTCTGAAGGCCAGACATACCAACAATTAAAGGGAACAGCCATGGGTACCAGGATGGCCCCCTCGTATGCCAACCTATTTATGGGTCGCTTAGAGGAAGCCTTCTTGGTTATCCAAGCCTGCCAACCCAAAGTTTGGTACAGATTTATTGATGACATCTTCATGATGTGGACTCACAGTGAAGAACAACTCCAGAATTTCCTCTCCAACCTCAACTCCTTTGGTTCCATCAGATTCACCTGGTCCTACTCCAAATCCCATACCACTTTCCTAGACGTTGACCTCCATCTGTCCAATGACCAGCTTCACACATCCGTCCACATCAAACCAATCCAACAAGCAACAGTACCTCCATTATGACAGCTGCCACCCATTCCATATCAAACAGTCCCTTCCCTACAGCCTAGGCCTTCGTGGCAAACGAATCTGCTCCAGTCCTGAATCCCTCGACCATTACACCAACAACCTGTAAACAGCTTTCGCATCCCGCAACTACCGTCCCAACCTGGTGCAGAAGCAGATAACCAGAGCCACTTCCTCATCCCCTCAAACCCAGAACCTCTCACAGAAGAACCCCAAAAGTGCCCCACTTGTGACAGAATACTTCCCGGGACTGGATCAGACCTTGAATGTGGCTCTCCAGCAGGGATACGACTTCCTAAAATCCTGCCCCGAAATGAGATCCATCCTTCATGAAATCCTCCCCACTCCACCAAGAGTGTCTTTCCGCCGTCCACCTAACCTTCGTAACCTCTTGGTTCATCCCTATGAAGTCCCCAAACCACCTTCCCTACCCTCTGGCTCCTACCCTTGCAACCGCCCCCGGTGTAAAACCTGTCCTATGCACCCTCCCACCACCACCTACTCCAGTCCTGTAACCCGGAAGGTGTACACGATCAAAGGGAGAGCCACGTGTGAAAGCACCCACGTGATTTACCAACTGACCTGCCTGCACTGTAACGCTTTCTATGTGGAAATGACCAGCAACACACTGTCCATTAGCATGAATGGACACAGGCAGACAGTGTTTGTTGGTAATGAGGATCACCCTGTGGCTAAACATGCCTTGGTGCACGGCCAGCATATCTTGGCATCTTGGCACAGTGTTACACCGTCTGAGTTATCTGGATACTTCCCACCAACACCAACCTATCCGAACTCTGGAGATGGGAACTCGCCCTTCAGTATATCCTCTCTTCTCGATATCCACCAGGCCTCAATCTCCACTAATTCCAAGTTGCCGCCACTCATACCTCACCTGTCATTCATCATCATCTTTGCCTCCACACTTCCGCTTCGACTTACATCTCTGCCCATACTCTTTGCCTTTAAATATGTCAGCTTGTGTCTGTGTATGTATGGATGGATATGTGTGTGTGTGTGTTTGTGTGTGCGCGCGAGTATATACCTATCCTTTTTTCTCCCTAAGGTACGTCTTTCCGCTCCCGGGATTGGAATGACTCCTTACCCTCTCCCTTAAAACCCACATCCTTTCATCTTTCCTTTTCCTTCCCTCTTTCCTGACGAAGCAGCCGCCGGTTGTGAAAGCTCGAAATTCTGTGTGCGTGTTTGTGTGTTTTATTTATTGTGCCTATCTACCGGCACTTTCCCGCTTGGTAAGTCTTGCAATCTTTGTTTTTAATATATATCACTCCTGGAAATTGAAATAAGAACACCGTGAATTCATTGTCCAAGGAAGGGGAAACTTTATTGACACATTCCTGGGGTCAGATACATCACATGATAACAATGACAGAACCACAGGCACATAGACACAGGCAACAGAGCATGCACAATGTCGGCACTAGTACAGTGTATATCCACCTTTCGCAGCAATGCAGGCTGCTATTCTCCCATGGAGACGATCGTACAGATGCTGGATGTAGTCCTGTGGAACCGCTTGCCATGCCATTTCCACCTGGCGCCTCAGTTGGACCAGCGTTCGTGCTGGACGTGCAGACCGCGTGAAACGACGCTTCATCCAGTCCCAAACATGCTCAATGGGGGACAGATCCAGAGATCTTGCTGGCCAGGGTAGTTGACTTACACCTTCTAGAGCACGTTGGGTGGCACGGGATACATGCGGACGTGCATTGTCCTGTTGGTACAGCAAGTTCCCTTGCCGGTCTAGGAATGGTAGAACGATGGGTTCGATGACGGTTTGGATGTACCGTGCACTATTCAGTGTCCCCTCGACGATCACCAGAGGTGTACGGCCAGTGTAGGAGATCGCTCCCCACACGATGATGCCGGGTGTTGGCCCTGTGTGCCTCGGTAGTATGCAGTCCTGATTGTGGCGCTCACCTGCACGGCGCCAAACACGCATACGACCATCATTGGCACCAAGGCAAAAGAGACTCTCATCACTGAAGACAACACGTCTCCATTCGTCCCTCCATTCACACCTGTCGCAACACCACTGGAAGCGGGCTGCACGATGGTGGGGCGTAAGCGGAAGACGGCCTAACGGTGTGCGGGACTGTAGCCCAGCTTCATGGAGACGGTTGCGAATGGTCCTCGCCGATACCCCAGGAGCAACAGTGTCCCTAATTTGCTGGGAAGTGGCGGTGCGGACCCCTACGGCACTGCTTAGGACCCTACGGTCTTGGTGTGCATCCGTGCGTCGCTGCGGTCCGGTCCCAGGTTGACGGGCACGTGCACTTTCCGCCAACCACTGGCGACAACATCGATGTACTGTGTAGAACTCACGCCCCACATGTTGAGCAATTCGGCGGTACGTCCACCCGGCCTCCCGCATGCCCACTATACGCCCTCGCTCAAAGTCCGTCAACTGCACATACGGTTCACATCCATGCTGTCGCTACATGCTACCAGTGTTAAAGACTGCAATGGAGCTCCGTATGCCACGGAAAACTG
Source organism: Schistocerca gregaria (assembly GCF_023897955.1). Lineage (NCBI taxonomy): Eukaryota > Metazoa > Arthropoda > Insecta > Orthoptera > Acrididae > Schistocerca > Schistocerca gregaria. The sequence continues at coordinate 77,804,405 of NC_064930.1, forward strand.
GCTGACACTGACGGCGGCGGTGCACAAATGCTGCGCAGCTAGCACCATTCGACGGCCAACACCGCGGTTCCTGGTGTGTCTGCTGTGCCGTGCGTGTGATCATTGCTTGTACAGCCCTCTCGCACTGTCCGGGGCAAGTATGGTGGGTCTGACACACTGGTGTCAATGTGTTCTTTTTTCCATTTCCAGGAGTGTGTGTATATATATATTAAAAACAGATTCCAAGACTTAAAAAGCGGGAAAGCGCCGGCAGACAGACACAATGAACAAAACACACAAACACACACACACAGAATTACTAGCTTTCGCAACCGATGGTTGCTTCTTCAGGAAGGAGAGGGAAAGATGAAAGGATGTGGGTTGTAAGGGAGAGGGTAAGGAGTCATTCCAATCCCGGGAGCGGAAAGACTTCCCTTAGGGGAAAAAAAGGGCAGGTGTACACTCGCGCGCGCGCACACGCGCGCGCACACACACACACACACACACACACACACAAACACACACACACACACACACACACAGACACATATATATCCATCCATACATACACAGACACAAGCAGACATATTTAAAGGCAAAGAGTAAGGGCAGAGATGTCAGTCGAGGCGGAAGTACAGAGGCAAAGAAGTTGTTGAAAGACAGGTGAGGTATGAGCGGCGGCAACTTGAAATTAGCGGAGGTTGAGGCCCGGCCGATATCGAGAAGAGAGGATATACTGAAGGGCGAGTTCCCATCTCCGGAGTTCAGATAGGTTGGTATTGGTGGGAAGTATCCAGATAACTCAGACGGTGGAACACTGTGCCAAGATGTGCTGGCCGTGCATCAAGGCATGTTTAGCCACAGGGTGATCCTCATTACCAACAAACACTGTCTGCCTGTGTCCATTCATGCTAATGGACAGTGTGTTGCTGGTCATTTCCACATAGAAAGCGTTACAGTGCAGGCAGGTCAGTTGGTAAATCACGTGGGTGCTTTCACACGTGGCTCTCCCTTTGATCGTGTACACCTTCCTTGTTACAGGACTGGTGTAGGTGGTTGTGGGAGGGTGCATGGGACAGGTTTTACACCGGGGGCGGTTGCAAGGGTAGGAGCCAGAGGGTAGGGAAGGTGGTTTGGGGACTTCATAGGGATGAACCAAGAGGTTACAAAGGTTAGGTGGACGGCGGAAAGACACTCTTGGTGGAGTGGGGAGGATTTCATGAAGGATGGATCTCATTTCGGGGCAGGATTTTAGGAAGTCGTATCCCTGCTGGAGAGCCACATTCAAGGTCTGATCCAGTCCCGGGAAGTATTCTGTCACAAGTGGGGCACTTTTGGGGTTCTTCTGTGAGAGGTTCTGGGTTTGAGGGGATGAGGAAGTGGCTCTGGTTATCTGCTTCTGTACCAGGTTGGGACGGTAGTTGCGGGATGCGAAAGCTGTTTACAGGTTGTTGGTGTAATGATCGAGGGATTCAGGACTGGAGCAGATTCGTTTGCCACGAAGGCCTAGGCTGTAGGGAAGGGACCGTTTGATATGGAATGGGTGGCAGCTGTCATAATGGAGGTGCTGTTGCTTGTTGGTGGGTTTGATGTGGACAGATGTGTGAAGCTGGCCATTGGACAGATGGAGGACAATGTCTAGGAAAGTGGTATGGGATTTGGAGTAGGACCAGGTGAATCTGATGGAACCAAAGGAGTTGAGGTTGGAGAGGAAATTCTGGAGTTGTTCTTCACTGTGTCTCCAGATCATGAAGATGTCATCAATAAATCTGTACCAAACTTTGGGTTGGCAGGCTTGGATAACCAAGAAGGCTTCCTCTAAGCGACCCATAAATAGGTTGGCATACGAGGGGGCCATCCTGGTACCCATGGCTGTTCCCTTTAATTGTTGGTATGTCTGGCCTTCAAAAGTGAAGAAGTTGTGGGTCAGGATGAAGCGGGCTAAGGTGATGAGGAAAAAGGTTTTAGGTAGGGTGGCAGGTGATCGGCGTGAAAGGAAGTGCTCCATTGCAGCGAGGCCCTGGACGTGCGGGATATTCGTGTATAGGGAAGTGGCATCAATGGTTACAAGGATGGTTTCCGGGGGTAACAGACTGGGTACGGATTCCAGGCGTTCGAGAAAGTGGTTGGTGTCTTTGATAAACGATGGGAGACTGCATGTAATGGGTTGAAGGTGTTGATCTACGTAGGCAGAGATACGTTCTGTGGGGGCTTGGTAACCAGCTACAATGGGGCGGCCAGGATGTTTGGGTTTGTGAATTTTAGGAAGTAGGTAGAAGGTAGGAGTGCGAGGTGTCGGTGGGGTCAGGAGTTTGATGGAGTCAGGTGAAAGGTTTTGTAGGGGGCCTAAGGTTCTGAGGATATGTTGAAGCTCCGCCTGGACATCAGGAATGGGATTACCTTGGCAAACTTTGTATGTAGAGTTGTCTGAAAGCTGATGCAGTCCCTCAGCCACATACTCCCGACGATCAAGTACCACGGTCGTGGAACCCTTGTCAGCCGGAAGAATGATGATGGATCGGTCAGCTTTCAGATCACGGATAGCCTGGGCTTCGGCTGTGGTGATGTTGGGAGTAGGATTAAGGTTTTTCAAGAAAGATTGAGAGGCAAGGCTGGAAGTGAGAAATTCCTGGAAGGTTTGGAGAAGGTGATTTTGAGGAAGAGGAATTGGGTCCCACTGTGATGGAGGACGGAACTGTTGCAGGCAGGGTTCAATTTGGATAGTGTCCTGGGGAGTTGGATCATTAGGCGTGGGATCAGGATTATTTTTCTTCGTGGCAAAGTGATATTTCCAGCAGAGACTACGAGTGTAGGACAGTAAATCTTTGACAAGGGCAGTTTGGTTGAACCTGGGAAAACAAAGATTCCAAGACTTACCAAGCGGGAAAGCGCCCGCAGACAGGCACATGAACAAAACACACAAACACACACACAGAATTACGAGCTTTCGCAACTGGCAGTTGCTTCGTCAGGAAAGAGGGAAGGAGAGGGAAAAATGAAAGGATGTGGGTTTTAAGGGAGAGGGTAAGGAGTCATTCCAATCCCGGGAGCGGAAAGACTTCCCTTAGGGGAAAAAAAGGACAGGTGTACACTCGCACACACACACGCACACACACACACACACACACACACACACACACACACACACACACACACACACACACACACACACACACACACATCCATCCGCACATACACAGACACGAAGCAACTGCCAGTTGCGAAAGCTCGTAATTCTGTGTGTGTGTTTGTGTGTTTTGTTCATGTGCCTGTCTGCCGGCGCTTTCCCGCTTGGTGAGTCTTGGAATCTTTGTTTTTAATATATTTTTCCCATGTGGAAGTTTCTTTCTAACACTTCATCATTCAAAGCTTAAATACACCAACTTCATGACTGAGATCCTGAGCCCAATTCCTAAAACTCTTCAGTGACCTTTTATCTCCATCTGTGAAGGACGTCTTCATAGATAAAGCACACAAATGCATAGAAAGCTTGAGGGGCTGTCAATATATGCAATATATGGAGGCATATAGAGGAGTACCACAGTTAATTGGGTGAGAGTAAATGCACAGAACTGGCTCCAACCGAAGACCATTCCCCATTGGAAGTTAACAATTGCTAGAACTTTTCTGTGTATGTAAAATCAATCTCTGTATTTATTTGATGTGACTCCCTATTCCTTTCTGTTATAATTATTATGGTTTTTATATAAATTCCACTTGCCCCTCTATAGAGCACACATGATAATACATCACCGAGCGAGGTGGCGCAGTGGTTAGCACACTGGACTTGCATTTGGGAGGACGACGGTTCAATGCCGTCTCCGGCCATCCTGATTTAGGTTTTCCGTGATTTCCCTAAATCGCTTCAGGCAATTGCCGGGATGGTTCCTTTGAAAGGGCACGGCCGATTTCCTTCCCCATCCTTGCCTCACCCGAGCTTGCGCTCCATCTCTAATGACCTCGCTGTCGGCAGGAAGTTAAACACTAATCTCCTCCTCCTCCTCCTCCATAATACATCATCATGGTTCTAGTCTTGCAAAAGTTTATTCCCCAGGCTCTACACTGTAAAGCATGTTGCAAATGAACTAATCGTTTAAAAATCACATTCAGTTCACACACAGAACAAATTTTCTGACAAATTTCAATGTGTCTGAGATCTTTTACCACTAAAAACCATATTACAGAACAGATTTCACATTTTGGATGATTTTCAGTTACAAAGCTCATTCTGAATGGCTACTGTAGGTGAACAGTGTGTGCTGTGGCTTTCCCTCGGACACTGCTCATATATCATTAATTATAAGTGAAAAGCAGAATATTATGGGCATTCAACAGCATTAATGTATTTCATTGACTGGTTTTTAGTTCTCAGGGCCATCACCATAATCAAACTGACAATTATCGTCAAAGAGGATAGAATATTGATGAATAACATTGAAAATTGAAACCATTAAACAGTAATTAAATATAAGGGCAGTGTAGAAAAACAAACCAGAAAAGCATTACCACTAAACCTTGGGAAAGAAAGGTGTGTGCCGATGGGGGTGGGGGAGAGGGGGCAGAGGTAGGGGGAGGGAGGCGGAGAAGGGGTTCCGAAGATGAAGTGAAAGGGATGACAACAATAGTAGGAGTGATTTAAACTCAAAAGAGAAGATATGCATTTCGTGGAGTACAATAACTGCAAAACTAGTGTTACCATGTTGACAGCTGACACTAGACCTGAGATGACGTGACTGGAGCATGGAACACTGCTCATGCAGCCAGGCAGCATGGCTTTACCTCTAGTGGGGGATGTTCGCAGCAGCCTGCACAGCCCTCCAATTCCTCCAAACTTCTCAATTTCAGCGACGGCCGCGTACCCTTGCAGCTCCGAAAGGTGTTGCAGCTCCTGGATTGTGATTCCATACCGTGGGCGCTGCTCCTCACTTATAGACATATCCACTTTCGTCTGGAACACAATCAACAAATGTTAATTCACATGGTGCATATACTAAAATGTAGTGTGCCTCTAGTTAATGTAACCAAGATTTTTGCATTGACTTCACAAATACAGAAATTTCCATCAGCAATCTATTATTATTATTTCTTTCCTTACTCAGACTTTATGTATGGTTAAAAATGGAAAGTGAAATGCAGGACCTTGATCAAACATGACTTCCTTTTAACTGTGCGGTATATGTTACATTGCATTTAGGATCTTTCGGGTAATTGAACATGTATCAATAATTACAGATTTCTGTAGTTGTATATATACATTTGGATGTAGCTGTATTGCGTTTATGTACTGTATGATATTGTGTGGAATAACTCCTGTAGTTGATAGTATAATTGGTATAATGTCAACTTTATCCTGATGCCACATGTCCTTGACTTCCTCAGCCAGTTGGACGTATTTGTCAATTTTTTCTCCTGTTATCCTCTGTATATTTGTTGTATTGGGTATGGATAATTCAATTAGTTGTGTTAATTTCTTCTTTTTATTGGTGAGTATGATATCAGGTTTGTTATGTGGTGGTGTTTTATCTGTTATAATGGTTCTGTTCCAGTATAATTTGTATTCATCATTCTCCAGTACATTTTGTGGAGCATACTTGTATGTGGGAACGTGTTGTTTTATTAGTTTAAGTTGTATGGCACGTTGTTAATGTATTATTTTTGCACACTGTCATGTCTTCTGGTGTATTCTGTATTTGCTAGTATTGTACATCCACTTGTGATGTGATCTACTGTTTCTATTTGTTTTTTGCAAAGTCTGCATTTATCTGTTGTGGTATTGGGATCTTTAATAATATGCTTGCTGTAATATCTGGTGTTTATTGTTTGGTCCTGTATTGCAATCATGCATCCTTCCATTTTACTGTATATATTGCCTTTTCTTAGTCATGTGTTTGATGTGTCTTGATCGATGTGTGGCTGTGTTAGATGATACGGGTGCTTGCCATGTAGTGTTTTCTTTTTCCAATTTACTTTCTTCATATCTGTTGATGTTATGTGATCTAAATGATTATAGAAGTGGTTATGAAATTGCAATGGTGTAGCCGATGTATTTATATGAGTGATTGCTTTGTGTATTTTGCTAGTTTTTGCTCATTCTATAAAGAATTTTCTTAAATTGTTTACCTGTCCATAATGTAGGTTTTTATGTCGATAAATCTCCTTTCTCCCTTTCTGCTTAATGTGAATCTTTCCATTGCTGAATGTATGTGATGTATTCTATATTTATGGCATTGTGATCGTGTAAGTGTATTGAGTGCTTCTAGGTCTGTGTTACTCCAATTCACTACTCCAAATGAGTAAGTCAATATTGGTATAGCATAAGTATTTATAGCTTTTGCCTTGTTTCTGGCTGTCTATTCTGTTTTCAGTATTTTTGTTAGTCTTTGTCTATATTTTTTTAGTTGTTCTTTAATATTTGTATTATCTATTCCTATTTTTTGTCTGTATCCTAGATATTTATAGCCATCTGTTTTTTCCACCGCTTCTATGCAGTCGCTGTGGTTATCTGATATGTAATAATCTTGTTTAGAGTGTTTTCCCTTGACTATGCTATTTTTCTTACATTTGTCTGTTCCAAAAAGCCATATTTATATCATTGCTGAATACTTCTGTTATTTTTAGTAATTGGTTGAGTTGTTGCTGCCAGGAGTTCCAGATAATCCATGTATAGCAAATGTGTGATTTTGTATTGGTATGTTCCAGTAATATTACATCCATAATTTGTATTATTTAGTATGTTGGATAGTGGGTTCAGAACAAGGCAGAACCAGAAAGGACTCAATGAGTCTCCTTGGTATATTCCACGCTTAAACTATATTGGTTGTGATGTGATATTATTTGAATTTGTTTGGATATTAAGTGTGTTTTTCCAATTTTTCACTACTATGTTTAGGAACTGTATCAATTTAGGATCTACTTTGTATATTTCCAATATTTGTAGTAACTATGAGTGGGGTACACTATCAAAAGCTTTTCGGTAATCAATGTATGCGTAGTGTAGCGACCTTTGTTTAGTTTTAGCTTGATATGTCACCTCTGCATCTATTATCAGTTGCCGTTTACATCCTCATGCGTCCTTTGCAGCAGCCTTTATGTTCTTCATTTATAATTTTGTTCTGTGTTGTATGTGTCATTAATTTCTGTGTAATGACTGAAGTTAATATTTTGCATATTGTTGGTAGGCATGTTATGGGGCGATATTTTGCTGGGTTTGCTGTGTCTGCTTGATCTTTAGATTTCAGGTAAGTTATTCCCTGTGTAAGTGTATCACGGACTGTATATGGGTCTGCAATGTAACTGTTAAATAATGTATATCTAAAAACAAAGATTCTGTAACTTACCAAACGAAAGCGTTGGTACGTCACACACACACACACACACACACACACACACACACACACACACACACACACACATTGATCCGCACATATACAGACACAAGCAGACATATGTAAAAGCCAAATTTAGTTAGATGTGAATGTGTTGAGGTGAACTTCTTTAGCCAGAAATTTACTATTTTATCTTTTCCAGGCTCTTTCCACTTGTGCGTAGAATTAATTGCTCGGGTGACTTCATGTCGCAAAAGTATCACTTCAGGCATTTGTGGTATCATCTTGTATGTGTCTGCTTCTGCTTCTATCCACCATGCATGTCTGTTATGTTGTACCGGGTTTGACCATATGTTTCCCCAGAAGTGTTCCATGTATGTTATGTTTGGTGGATTGTCTATTTTAATGTGTGTGTTATCCATTGTCTGGTAAAATTTCTTTTGGTTTGTGTTGAATGTTTGGTTTTGTTTCCTTCTATTTTCACTTTTTTTGTATCTTCTAAGTCACATTTGTAACCATAAATAGTTTGTATTGACAGGTTTTTGACATCTGTGAGAAGTATTTGTACATCTTCAACTAATTTGTATTTCTTTTTTCCTAATATTCTTAACACATAACACTAGGTGAATCAGATAACACTTAATACTTTCTATTTCATGAACGATTCAAGATACTGAAATGAAGTTTTCAGCAAATGACATTAAGCAGAGGACCACATAATTTTGTTGTAAATTTCATCCTTTCTAACTCTTTTTGAATCAAGTATAGTTTTTTTTAATTGAATTTTTTAATGGCATTTGAAAGACTTGGTCAGGGTCAGACAAGTACAGGCATGTAAAGCTTACTGATGTTGACATTGAAACTTTCCCACAAAAATATACAAGGAGTGAGCTAAAATCGAAAGGCAAGGCAACTGGAATCTGTTACCGCTGTGAAAACACTGTCAAGTGGGACTCACATTACAGGATCTGTCATATTGAGTCTTTCGACTATGTGCATGTTTGGAAAACTGTTCACTTTAACACAAGTACATACACAACTTTAGAAACAGTTTTTGGAAGCCCCTTCTGATACACCATGTGTTAGAATATATGTTCATTCACATCAAGAACAATAATGGCTTGTTTACCTCTTTTATTACCATGATTAGCTCTATGACTAGATCAATATTGATCATAACTGGTTGTTAGTGTGCTTTACTTTTTTGCAGTTTTATTTGCAATGGCTGCTTGTGACTGACAATGCATATAAAAACTCTTTTTCATAGCCCTGAAGACCTTTTTATAGACTGCATACATGAAAAAAAATGTGGCAATGACTGAAACATCACTGTTTGTTGTACAGATATCATGTTACTCTACGAGCTCTATCTTTCCCTAGATTCCCAAGTGTTCCGAAATCCAACAGAAGGAGACCATCTTACTTAATGTCTATGGGTAACAAGGACGTATAGTAATTTCTCCACTGGGTGCAATTCACCAACAGCCTAAAAGGTGCTTACAGGACCGATTAGAGAGGTTTGTGAAGCTTTATATACTTCAAAGCAATCAGGATCTCTCATAGTTCAGCACTGCAGGCCAAAATGTACTACTACTACTACTACTACTACTACTACTACTAGCAGAGAGAAAAGCAGCCTGTGTAAAAGGAAATCCAGTGAAATTACAGAAACAAACAGCTGAAACAGATTTACCATTTATTTAAAATTAAAAATACAGAAAAAATACATTTACAGAAGATGCTGAAATTGACCCTCTGCGACATCAATACACATCTAAGTGTATTTAGATACATCTGGCATAAAGTTCAGATGCCAATGGCAGCAACTTCACAGTTGATGATGTTTTTTTCATTTCCTGTATTGGGTGTGGATTTGTTTTATAGACTTTGTTCTTCAAGTGTCCCCAAAGGAAAAAAGGGCATGTTGTTAGATCCAGCAAATGGTGGTGACCACAAATGTTTTCGACATTTCATCATGGACTTGTTTCCAGGATACCTTAGACATGTGGCATGTGGCCCATCTTGCTGAAAGAAGCCGTATTGTCTTTCATATTCAGTGAGTTGAGCACAAAATGTATCAGAAATTTCTGTATACGGACCCACGTTAGGGGTAGCGTCAAAAAATATCAGTGCAATGACATGTGTTCCTGTTACACAACAACAAATGCTGATTTTTTTCATCAGGGAATGGTTGTTGAGACACAATGTTATGGTTCTCTGTTGCCCAGTTCCTGGTGTTCTGTGAATTCATATGGCCAGAAAGATGAAACCATGCTTCATCACTCATGATGTAATGGAAAGGGTTTAACAAATGATAGTTTATGTCATTCAAAAGTCATATGTAGTAATCTATGCGTAGTGACTGTCATCCTCCCATAATCGCTACACAGCTGTCATGCAGTATGGCTTCAAATTAAGACTTTTCCATATCCGCTGGCAACTCCTCCTACTTACATGTGCCTATTGGGCCAATTTACATGTAGACTTCTTTGGGCTCGGAATAATTCTTCAGGGAATGTCTGCAATAACTTCTGGTGAGCGATCTAAAGGAATTTTTTGTTGTTTTACATTTTGCACAGATCCATAGGTGCACCAATATTTATACAGACTCTGTATTGCTCTCTTTGCTGGCAGTCCTCTATCCAGATATTTGACCCCAAAAATTTTGCGTGTTTCCTTCATCAAATGTGTTTTCATTTACGCTTCCACAATTTCAATCTTTCGTCTATGAAGGAAGTCATTTTGCTATTGCAAAGATATCTGTCTAACTTCACTGACAAAATAAACTAAAAAAATGCTGACAATTTATTATTGCATTAAATTGTCCATTGTTGTAGCTGTTTACTCTATTTCAGAAGTCAAAATATTGCATTCCCATTCAAAGGGGAAGTAGTCTAGTTTTAACTGCACCACTCTGTAGGTGGTCGTGGCGGTGGTGGTACCAGCATCTGTCATTATTCCTCAAGTATTCTTCTTCTTCTTCTTGTTCTCTTCATGTTGAGTCTGAAGATTAATGTGTTTGTATGATTGTTTTGTTTTAGAGCGCAAACACAACTAGGGTTGTAAGTGCCCATGTCAAAACTAGAGAACACAAAGACAGAGAGGAGTTACGAAACAACTACTCGTCAACCCCAATCAACATAAGAGAAGACAGCTAAAAATGTGGATGTGGAGAAAGGTCTATAAAATACACCAAAGAGAAACAGAGGTCTAGAACTAAAAATTAAATGGCCTTTGCCACATTGCTATGACGGATAAAAAATAAAATGCGGTTGACAGCCCATGCATCATTCGCTAAAACTACCAATAACTCAGATGGCAAACCTAAGTGGGAATATGAACGGTTAAAAAATGGGCATTCTATCAGGAAATGGCAGACAGTCAAAAGTTGGGCACAATGTGCACAAAACTGGTGGGGCTGCACCACTTAACAAATGGCTACGGCTAAAAAGGCAGTGCCAAATACATAACCCAGTTAAAAAAATCCTCCTCATGTTGGGAGGGCTGAGAGGAGGTTGTTCAAGCTGCTGGGAGGGGCTTAATAACCTGGAGCTTATTCCCATGAAGGAAGGACCAGTGGCAATGCCAAAGTGATACCACCTCTTGACATACGGCAACACAGAGATCATCAGAGGGAATGTAAAAATTAGGGGCTGAGGTACGAGGACTGCAGCCTTGGCAGCAACGTCAGCATTCTCGTTTCCTGGCAGACTGACATGACCGGGAACCCACATTAACATCATAGTAGCTCCATAAGGAGTGAGCAAGTGACAGGTTTCCTGGACCAGTTGCACTAAGGGATGGGCAGTGTACATGGCGCATAGAAAGTTCCGTGTGACAGTCGTGAAATTGAAGGCGATAGAGCGAGGCTGGAGTAGTGTCCTAAGGAAGTGAATGAAGGCCAAGATAAACACGGGCAGCAGCATGAAGCGACAGTGGGGAAGGGTTCATGCCCACTGGGGACAAGAGCCAAAAGTGAACTCCAGGAGGTAACAGAGAAGAGGGATGTGCCACATACTGGCAATCAAAGGGTCATTGAAGATGGAGGCAGAATGGGTGGCCATGCATGGCAGACAAACGGCATACCTGCTGAGGCGACAGTCACGGCGGTAGGACAGTGGTAGTTCAGCAGCTTCAGTGTACAATCTCCAACCGGGCTAGCGTAAAAAAAAGGGTGCCAGTGGCCAAACTGATGCCACAATAGTGGATAAAATTGAGATGGTGTAATAGGGACAGATGTGCAGATGCATAAATACAGCACCTATAGTCTAGTTTCAAATGGACAAGAGACTGGTACAAATGGAGGAGGGTGGTTCAATCTACTCCCCAGGAAGTACCACTGAGGAAACGTAGGACATTGAGGGAATGCGTACAGTGGGTTTCCATGTAAGATATGTGGGAGGATCAAGAAAGTTTCCTATCAAGCAAGAGCTCCAGAAATTTTGTAGTTTCATTAAACAGAGGAGTAACAGGACCAAGATGTAAAGATAGTGGGAGAAACCAATTGCGCCGCCAGACATTCATATAAACAGTTTTGTAAGTGGTAAAACGAAAGCCATTGTTGATATTCCATGAGTAAAGACAATCAAAACATCACTGAAGACGCTGCTCAATGAGACACGTCAATGGAGAACTGCAACAGATGGCAAAATCTGTCAACAAAAAGGGAGCCGGAGGTGCACGGCATCAGACAGGCCATTATAGCATTAATGGTGATAGCAAAGAGGATGATGCTCAGGATGGAACCCTGAGGCACACCGTTTTCCTGGATAAAGGTGTCAGGCAAGGTAGAACCCACACGCACCTTGAAAACTTGGTCTTTTAAAAAATCCTCAAGAAACGGGGCAGGCTGCCTGCGGAAGGCCCACGTGTAGAGTGTACGGAGCATACCAGTCCCCCATAAGGTGTCATAGTCTTTCTCCAAATTGAAAGAAGTGGCCACAGTCTGGGATTTCTGCCAAAAAGCATTCATGACATGGATGGACAAAGTGACAAGATGGTAAACTGCAGAACAGCGTGCTCAAAATCCACACTGTGCATTGGTTAGTCAATTGAGAGACTCAAGCCACCATACCAGCCAGGCATGAATCATATGTTTCATGACATTGCACATACAGCTGGTGACAGAGATGGGGTGGTAGCTAGAAGGAAGGTATGTGCATGACGGTGGCTTCATGCCAAAGTCCAGGAAATGTGCCCCCTGCCCAGATGTGGTTGTACGTGTTAGGCAGAAATTGCTTGCCCACAAGAGAAAGGTACTGCAACAGCTGAAATGTGGACAGTGTCTGGCCATGGGGCAGAGGACCGGTATGAATTGCGAGCATGATCCAGCTCCCTCATAGTAAAGGTGGCATTGTAGGACTCACAATTCTGAGAAGAGAAGGGTGTCACCCGAGCCGCCTCTGCTCGTTTCCAATGGTGGAGGGCATGGTGATAGTAGGAAGAGTTCAAAATTTCCCAAAATGGTGGCCCAATGTGTTGGAGATAACAACAGGGTCCACACCCACAATGACATCGTCTGCTACTGTCAGCCCGGAAATTGGGGAATGGATCTGGGTTGCAGAGAGCCGTCGAAGACTGGCCCTCATAACAGAGACGGGGGGGGGGGGGGGGCTGTTGAAAGAACTAGTGAATGAAATCTAGCTAGCTTTTTTGGTATCCTGAAGAACGCAATGTAGGACAGCAGTCAAAAACATAGAGAGCACTTTTCCGCATGTGAATTACATCATGACATGCTTCAGTCCACCAAGGGACTGGGACATGGTGTGGTAAAGAGCAAGTGCGAGGAATGGAACATTCTGCAGTGGTAAGATATTCCACCTAGTCAGCACAACTGGGGAAATCTTGGTTGTCGAAGATCGCCAGGGAGGAGTAAAGCCGCCAGTCAGCCTTAGCAAGCTGCCATTTGGGTGTGTAGCCAGGTGGTGTAGGAGTCAGCTAACAGATAGCACACGGGGAATGGTAACTCGAGTAGATATCAGAAAGAACAGACCACTCGCGACAATGGGCAAGCTGGGCAGTGCACAAGGATGGGCCCAAATGTGAATACATGTACAAGAAGTCAGAAAGGAACATGGGTGCTCCTTTGTTAAGACGGAAGAGGTTAAGCTGATTAAGAATGTCAGCCAGGATGGCACCTCTCTGACAGGTTGTGGCAGACTCCCTAAGTGGATGGCATGCGTTAAACTCACCGAGCAGTAGACATGGGTGAAGCAGCTGCCCAATAAGCTGGAGGAAGTCTGCCCCAGTGACATCGAATGTCGGAAGGATATAAATGGTACAAAGGGAAAAGCTCAAGTGAGGAAGGTAAAGGCGAATTGCAACAGCTTGAAGATGGGTAGTCACGGTAGTCTGGCCCGGTGACATCAAATGACGAATTGCAACAGCTTGAAGATGGGTAGTCAGGGGCATGGGCTGATTATGGACATTATCCCGTATAAACAGTGTGACTCCCCCATGAGACAGAATTCTGACCTTGTGGGGAAGATTACAATGGTCCAGGAAGCAATCTAAAGCTGAAAGTGATTGTGAGACACAATTTTGTTTCCTGGTTGCAAAATACACGTGGACACTACAATTCTAAAAGCAACTGTAAATCCTCTTTGTTGCGTCGAAGGCAGCAAAAGTTCCATTGAAGGAGAGTCATGCTGAGGAAAAAATGAATGGGTGTCACCTAGGTAGTTGCCAAGAGACAGCCTGTGAAAACTTGCTGCTACAGGGCGTAGAGGCAGGAGGATCCTGCTCCATGAGGTCCACAAAAGTGTCGGCTTTCTTGTGGTGTCGCCTGTGGAATCAAATGCAGAAAAACGGTTGGTGATGCACCGCACCTGCAACATGGAGGCTGGCCGGGTGAAGGTATCACCTAGCGACACCATCAAAGAGGATCTTTGATTCGGCAAAGGCAGCAACTGTTTGCCTTTGTTGGACTTATTTGAGCTTTTCTGGTTAAAGAGAAAGACTCAGATGTTGGATGGCTGGAGGGACGTAGGAAGTCTTCACGGAAGTATTCCTTTGTCCTTTCCAGCCTGCCGGTTGTGTAGTAGATGACTTTGCCCCGTGATGTGAGGGTTTGATGGCCTGTTGCACAGCTGGATGAGGGGACAGCAAGGCTACCATGAGTCTAGGCGATTTCACAGTCTCAGAGCTGAATTTGAGATCAAATGTCTGCATTGCCACGTGCTTCATGGAGCGAGATGTAGCAAGAACAGTACTGTAAGTGCCAGAAGGTAGAACACAGGGTTTGCGACTACCTAATTAACTTGCGAGCAAACAGGGTAAGGAACTTTTTGTTTTACCTGGATCTCCTAGACAGCCTGCTCATCGAGATACTTGGGACAATTTTGAGAGAAGGCAGCGTGGTCACCATTGCAGCTAATACAATGGAGACCCTGCCCCCGTGCAAATCCCTACCACAGGCTACACATTTGCCAGCTGCCATCAAGACACTCAAGTGTGGTTGAAACGATGACACCGGTAGCAGCGCATCAGGTTTGGATGTACAGTCAGAATGTGATAACTTCAAAGCCTGTTTTGATCTTGGATGGAAGCATCACTATATGAAAGATGAGAAAAAGAGTTCATGTGAGCACTAAGCAGGCATCTACCGTTTCCATCGCCCGACGGATGGCAATGACACCTCGATCAGAGAGGTGTGTGTGGATTTCAGCCTCGGTGAGATCGTCGAGCAGCCTAGTGTAAATAACACCATGGGAAGAGTTCAGAGTTCTATGGGCCTTGACATGAACAGAATGGCCATGGAGAAGTGAAGTGGCAAGCAGCTTTTGTGCTTGAGAATCAGTAGTAGTCTCCAAAAGCAAAGTGCCATTCCATAAACGAGAGCAGCATTTCACAAGGCTGGCAATTGCATCAACACCTTTTTCAATAATATACGGATTTACTGTCATGAAGGACTGACCCATCTTCAGTATGTGAAACCACAAGGAGCTGTAATTCAGCTGGAAGTTTTTTGGAATTGTTAGCCTCATTCTGTTTATGTTTTGTAGATATTAACTGTGAAGATCATTGGCTCCTTGTGAGAAAATCCCCCACAATTGCCAGCGTCGCAGATGGCACACTCCTTCCAATTGGGGGTTCTGTTCACAAGAGGGCACACCCACATTAGGTGATCGCTCACACTTCAGGTCACATCTCCCGAACACCTGACAGAGGGGCCAATCAGCAAATTAGGAACGTAGCAGCTCAGGCAGTCACAACTGCTTGAGCCTGGCCTGTTCCATGGGGTATGCGCAAACCATACCTGTCGACCAGGGGCTGGGCATTACATGCTACCTAGTCACCTGTTGCGTCAGATGTGGGCTGGCTTTCAGGTGCACACAGGGAGGAAGAAGAAGAAAGAGGAGCCTCAAATGCTGAAGTGGAGGAAGGACAGGAGAAGGTGAATGAAGAAAGAAAAGGGAAGAAAAAACAGTGATGATACTGTTCTTATATCAGCTACAGACAATGCGGAACATTCCCCCCCCCCCCCCCCCCCCCCACCCGCCACACAAAAAACAGACATATTCCCCAAAGGAGTGGAAAAGAATAGGAAGAGGATAGCCCTGCAGCATGGAAGGGAAAAGATGCTGCAAAGGCTGCGGCCACATGGTAGACAAGACACGAACCCACCAAAGAGTGGCAGAGCCCCCTCGGAGAGGGGGGGGGGGGGATGATGATCTCTTGCCGCTCTCCACATTAGCTTCATCTCTGCGTAACTACTGCACAATACATCCATTTGAATCTTCTCTCTGGATTCAAACTTTGGTTGACCTCTACGAGTTTTTCCCTCAACACTTCCCTCTATAACTAAATTATTGATTCATTTGTGACTAAGGATATGTTCTACCATGCTATTTCTTCTTTTTGGTCAAGATGTACTATAAAGAATTTTTTCTCCGCAATTCAATTCAGCAACTATCTGTTAATCATCTAACCTATCCGTCAAATATCATGCATGCTTCTGTTAACACCATATCACTAACAGTTCCATTCTTTTGCCTGCAGTGTTTATCATTTGTTTCACTTCTGTAAAAGTCTACACTTCTCACAAATACCTTAAGAGTCACTGAAACTTAAATTTATGCTAGCTGTAAACATATTTCTCTTCTGCCAGAAATTCTTTTCTTGTTGTCAGTCTAAAATATAGACTTATCTTTATTTCTTCATTGGGTCCATTACACTGTTTGTCAAACAGTAAAACTTATCTGCTTCTTTCAGCCTCTCACGCTCCCCCCACCCAATCCAATTCTCTTGGCATCAGTTGAATCCATTAGGCTACACTCTAATGAGGTTAAAGATGAAAACAAGGGATTCTAACAAGATAACCCTATTTTTACTGTTACATATGTTGACATTATAGCCTCTTTACAGCAAGTGTCAAATATTTTATTTCTTCATTCTGAACTTTAACTACAGTTCTAAATTTCTCCCTGATGGCCTTTAATTTCTGCTCAATGTGCATACTAAACAACAAATGGGATAAATTCCAATCCTGTGCCATTCTATTCTCAGTTACTGCATTCCTTCCATGTCCTTGGACCTTTAACACTGCAGTCTGGTTTCCATGAAAGCTGTAGATAACTGCTTGCATCCTGTTTTAATTTCAGAATAAGATTATTTTACTTTCCTGGAAACTGTCTTAAGTGATTAATTATGTCATTTTATGCTCCTGACATGCTTGTTTCCCCTCCCAAATTTCAGTAGTCTTTCATAAAAAATGAAATTCAAGTAGTTTGAAATCCCACTAAGACACTCCATTTAAGTCAAGTTATGTCACATGCTAGCTCGCTGCTCCAACTATAGAAATCCTAATTCACAATGATGTCCTGTTTTGGAATTTACCTTTTAGAAAATGGGTTATATTTGTGTGTAGTACCATATTGTAAAAATACATTCATAAAACCTCCTGAAAACTTCGTTTCAGGTGTTTTGGGGACTAAGCTGCATAAAATGTGCTTGCACTACACTGGCAAATTGCCACCATGTCAACTCACAAATTCACTAACTTTACTAAAAATGTGTGGCACTGTGAAATTAATGTTAACTTGCCTCTGAGATAGGCTCTCCCACTGTTACAATGAAGAATTGTGTCATTCAATGAAATTAAACAATTACTGAAAATTGTCGTTATACCCAACTATACTTCAATTATTGGTAGTTCAGTTGTTAGAGCAGTAGTCCACCAAATTTTATGACAATGTCCATAGAACATTTGTTCGAATCTAATCCAAAAGAACATTTTTAACTTATCTGTAAAATAACTCAACAGTACTCTCATATGAAAACCAAATCACAAATTTTACGAAATTTCACCACGCTGTTTACATGTGCTTACATTTTCATTTGCTGTATGCACGTCACATTCAGAAAGATTTTCTAGTTACAGTGAACATACACTTTTTCTTGATTAGAAACAATGTTATTATCTTTGTACTGTCCAGCTAGGATCCTTATTGTTTAAACTTCTGCAGTTTCATCATCTTACATAAAGATGAAGTAAGTCTGCTTCAGACATTAATGTTAGGTTACACTCTCTAAGAGCTCTTTTGTTTGTGTCACCTGAATGTTGTACATGCTTTATATCTCTGTATAATCTCATCGTCCTACACCTCATTGTCCTGTGGGAATTTGGTCATACCTCCACTATTAGAATGCTTTCTTAAAAGAAAAATGATGTGTCTTTTCGCAAAGTAAATGCATTTATCCTCCGTTGTCCATTTTTCAGACTAGCACTAATGTGAAGCTATACAGGGTGTTTGGGGAGGAAAGGTCCATAACAGTAATAGTATAAGTAATTCTGAGCAAAAAATTTTATATGAACATAGATCCACAAATGCGTTATTAGGGAGATACGGGTATTGAAAGAAACTGTAATTCTGCAAAAGTTGATGTGCACAACATGAACGTATACACAATACATCTGTGCCATAACATGCTTTGTTTGGGAACAATGCACAGGTACATTCCATGTTTACACTATGCAATCTGCCACGGATTATGGTCGTGTGACGTATGTAGTACAATTACTCGTCGTTTGCACAGTTGTGCCGTGTACCGGTGACGGATCGGTTAGCAGTGTACTGTATGGTGTTAACTGAGTTCGTACAAGTGTTACTAGCAATGCCACACGTCTACAATAATGAGGAATATGCAGATATGGCGTATGTTTATGGCTTCTGTGAAAGTAATGCAACTGTTGCAAGAGCAGAATACAACAGGAGCTTTCTGACTCGATTACCTGATTGCAGGGTGTTTACCAAAGTGTTTATCACTTTGCGAACAACAGGCTCTCCTCCAAGTAGACATTTTTCGTCTGAGCATGCATGTCAAACTGTGCAAGAACAGGAAGAAATTATCACAAGTGTGAGCGAAGTCCCAGTACGAGTATACAAAGAATGTCTCTTCATATGAATGTCCCACCGACACATGTATGGGAAACATTACATGCAGAAAACCTGTATCTGTCACTGGGCAATTGAGAATAGTCATTTGCTTCCATACATACCATTCACTGACGACATGGAATAAACAACACACGCAATAATCATCAATGGTCAGGGGAAAATACACACCCTTCAGTGGATAGCAATTTCTAAGTTCTTTTTAGCATAAATGTTTGGTGCAGCATGATCAGTAACCTTTTGATAGGTCCATAAGCGATTGACAGGCAAGAGAGAACTGCATTTTTTGGAAAATTCATTTGTGGAACTATTAGCCAATTGAACTGGAACTACTATCAACATGATGGTGCCCCTCCATATGTTACCTTAAGTGTGAAGGATCATCTTAACTGCACCTACAGTAATCGCTGGATTGGCCATGGCGGTGCTATTAACTGGCCTCTAAGATCAACTGATCTTACACCTTTAGATTTCTGATTATGGGGTTGGATGAAATCAGAGGTGCACAAGTGAAGGCAAATACACGACATTAACTGCTTCGTCACATCATGGATCCTGGTGAATTGATTGGGAACCAACCACAGGTAATAGAAAAAGCAATGCAACACGTTATTGCTAGAGCGCAAAACTGCATTGGCGTTCATGGTGGGATATTCGAATCTGTTCTGTGAACTGTACGACATCTGTACGATAAGTGTTGATGCTGTTTGTAAAAGATGTGGTACGTCTTTTTCAGCTGAATAATGTAACAGGCATCTTGTAATGCATTATGCACTAAATGCAAAGTAAATAAACATTATGTAAAAACTGTACTTCTCTGTAACATTGTCTTCATGAAAATCACGTTACGGTCCAGTTATATTGCATATACATTCACACCAATTTTGCAGAATTAAAAGTTCCTTTCAATACTCATACCTCCTTAACGAAGCATTTGCAGACCTATGCTCATACAACATTTTTTGTTCAGAATTACTACCACTGTGTGAAATATTGACATTTCCTCTCCAAACACCCTATATATAATACATCCCACAATCAAAACAACTGCTACGTCAGATCCTGCTAACGCTGTTTTCGTATTTTGTGTAACAATTTTTTAAAAAAGTGACCCTTACAGGATTTGAACATGTGACATCTTTCTCTGCAGTGGGATGCACTATTCATTTCGCCATCAGACACCGGCTATGGTAAGTATCACTGCTGAATGTCTCCTACAATGAAAAGCAGCACCAAATTGTGCCGAGAATAATTTTATTATGCTTTGGGTCGTAGCTAATGAGTAACAGTTGACAATATACGTACCCGTTTGCAAAAGTTCTATAATTCCTTAGTTTCGAGCCAGTTTAATGATGCTGCAGGGAGCAGGGAAAAGAATGTTGAACATACTGATGTTCTAAATAGGTGGAGCATAAACGCATCACCCTTCACAAGGCTTCCACTATCAGCGTTCACAAAATTCCTTTCTATAGTTTAACTGCATTTTCCATCACTAAATATCTAAACTGTTTGCAGAAAAACCTCATAACATCAGCTAACACTCCTTAACACAAATACAGCTTTGTCTTATTCCTAGCCTGTGACGTCACCATAGCATCAGCTAATAACAGAGTGTTTTCGATCACATGGCCAGATCTTGATATTTGATGATTTTTAAGCTTTAATTACATAAAAATAACACATATTTTGTGAGAATATTGACCATGAATGCTATTTCTAGGTAATAATCAAACAGAATAACAATTCAAACCACATTTTTAACATAGGAAAACAGCCTATTCCAAACACTGCACCTGAATCAAGACTGGCAATGGTTGCCCCACTGTTGCCAATTGCTGTGCTTTCACTGCAAACACATTTGCCTTAGCTGCCTAACTTGTTGACCCATTACCTTCCACATAACTTCACACATAATCAAAGGTTACATCCACCACTCCTTTGCAGTACCTACCACACCTTCATCAAAGTTACTGTTGGTACCACCTTTACAAACCAACATTACCCATTCATATTGAGTTGCTGACATCGAACAACATAACTGCCATGTCATGACATATTTAAACCTACCACATCATACTTTACACAGATGAAATATGTCCCCACCTAAAACTACTTCCACTTCAACATGGCAGCACCATATGCTGACCTGTTCACTAGCTAATATGAATCTTTATAGGCACCCTAAATGCCGCATACTTCTTCACTGTCTAGATCCATGACAACATTCTGCCACTATTCTTCCAAGACCTTTGCAGCTTTCACTGGTCACAGCTTAGCGAGTTACTACTGTGGATGTCAATCTCTACCTCTTCGAAGGATCCATGTATCTATCTCAGCCCCTATAGAGTCAACAAAGCAAAAACAATAGCTTCCAAGTCTGACAGCTGACTACCACTCACACCAAAAGTATCTCTTACAGTCTGGCTAGTTTGGTGATGTGTAGCCTCTCTATCCCAACATGCTCAAGGCCTTACCAGGCAGGCATTCTCCCCCAAACCTCTTTCCCCACCCCAAAATGAGTCCACAAGCAGATGGCCCACAGCATCATCTACAAGATCCTGTCAGTGCTTTGTTAAGTCCAGTTAGAAAAATTGCTGCCAGACAACTCATGCAGTTACCAAACATTGTTTCTAATTCATTGGCTCCCAGATGAAAGAAGGGCCAAACAGATATGGATGTAGGTTTCAGTATTTATATAAAGATGAAGCCTCACATAGGACAGATGAATGGAGAGCAGTGTCAAACCAATCTTCAGATTGAAGGTGACAACACCATCACTGAAAACACTATTACAGAATTGTAGGGGAGGAATACACAAGCATTAAGCTGCAGTTCAAATTATGCGTAGCACAAAAATCTTACAAAGAACTAATAGACACTACATTAAAACAAACTGAATGTACATACATTGTGACAAATAAATGTGTACAATTTACAGTATGAATGACAATTGTTTTGTTACACACAATGAAAGGATAATAAACTGTAATATAAAGAATTGGTGGACATCACATTACAGAAAGAGCACAAGTGATTCTTAAATATTGATTTTACAACAATGACAGAACACATCATGTGTTACCAGCTAGATGTAAATAAATTATCTGATTACCTCGATTCAAGAACCACAAGAAGTAGCAATGCTCATTGTAAACCTGTTGCAACTCTTCCTGTACGCAGATTGTTCTACGACAAATATCAGTGTAGCTACTTAGGCATTAAGCTATCAATATGATAATGGATAAACAGTCAGTATCTGCTGTAAGTAGGAGTGGCAGCAATTTCTAAAAATAATGGCTTTTCTGTTAGTTTCACTATAATAAACTTAACAGCTTATAGCTGTTTGGCTTTTTCTTACATACCTGATGCTGCTTCTACATGGTATAATGGAATCCAATAAATAAAATGATGTATGGGAACTAAGATCAGGGTGTGAGGCAGCAAACTGAGTGAGGGGAAGCTTAAGAGTAAACATGTATCATATCTTTATAACTTTGGAGCAGTAGGGATCGGGTTTGATTGATTGTACACAGTACCTGATGTTGGCTGTGATCCAAGACATTATGTGTGATGTTATACTTTTACACTTATCGTAGCGATGGGCGAGCTTGGAAGTTCCTTCGTCATAAAATTCGGCCGCCTGTGCCTTCAACCAAGTGGTTGCCTCTTCTTTTGGGACAGAAAAGGTGAGAGTTTTGTGGATTTCCTGGAAAGAGGCACTACAACAAACTCTCAAAGGTATTGCCAAACTCTGCACAACCTTCGAAGAGCAATACAAAACAAGTGCAGGGGAAAGTTGGGCTTAAAGATCTTGCTGATTCACGACAACGCCCGGGCCCACACGGCAAAATGCCACTCGTGAAGTTCTCGAATCTTTTAAGTGGGAGTTGTTTTCTCATCCGCCGTACAGTCCTGACCTGGCACCGAGCAACTTCCACTTATTCCCAGTAATGAAGAAGTGGTTGGCTATGCAGCATTTTGAAGACCACACACAGCTTCAAGAAGAGGTAAGCACGTGGTTGAAGGCGCAGGCAGCTGAATTTTATGACGAAGGAATTTCGAAGCTCATCCATCGCTATGATAAGTGCCTTAATTTAAATGTTAACTATGTAGAAAAGTAGTATTTAAGTGTGGCTTTCATCAGTACATAATAAAAAAAATTCCAATACATTATTTATTTTTAATTCCAAAACGTAATTTACTTTGTGGATAGCCCTCGTACGTCCTATTCTGATTATGTCACAGCTCAAAGCACACACATGGTCTCACTCTGTTCAATATGGCGTGGGCCAAGAAGGACTTTACAACCTTTGGAATGATATATAAATTTATTGAGATAACATAGTATCAGTAGAGGAGTCATTTTGTGCCAAACAACCTCAAGTTTCACATAAAGGTGTTGAGCATCATTTTGGTTTGATGCGACTCCCATTTCCGATGTGACAAATATCCCACACTCGTTGCAACAAATCAGACAACATGTGCAGTGGCAGCATAGATTCGATTTTTCAGGTGAGCTAAATTGTTTTGTAGGGGAGCAACACACATACGGTCTTTCATGACACTCCAGAAAAAGTAATCCAGTGGTATGAAGTCTGGGGAGAGAGGTAGACGTGCAATTGGCCCTTCACAGCAAATCCGCTGACCTGGGAAGCAATTATCAAAGTAACCTACAGAGTATTTCCTAAACAATCTTGTGTGAAATGCATCTCGTCAAGTGCCCGTCATGTTGATTTTTGTGGACTGTGGGCAAAGCTCTCCCTAACCTGTTCGACGTGATCATCAACAAGCAGGAGTCCTGGTGATTTATCATATCACTGAGTAACCCATCTCAACAAAGTTCTTGTGCCAAGAGTAAATTGTAGGCCTGCTTGGAGGTTCTTTAGTGTATAATATGCTGTGAAATTTACAATGAACAGTTGCAGAGTCTATTTCATGACACACACACACACACACACACACACACACACACACACACACACACACACACACACACACACACACACACACACATTCCACATTCCACATTAGTGAAAGTAGCCATTATAACTGTGCACTACACTGGCATTCCTGATGCAAAATGTCAAACTTGAGCTTGTTTGCTAAAAAATGACATCTACCGATTCTGTAAGTTATTTCAATAAACTGCTATAGCATTCCAATTAAGTCCATTTTGACTTATTCTTTATTTCTATGGACTGTGTACCAAATAAGTGTTTCCAAGAGTTCTCCCTTTATAAGATAGTTGTACGAGTTTACTTAGGTGGTAAGACTTTTCCCCAGCAACTGGAGAGCCGCTCTGTAGCTTCCAGCTAACTTATATGTAACATCAACCTAGATGTTACTGACCCGACTACCAAACCAGTAGGGTTTATTATACTTCATCCAAATACTGTAGTATTTTATATTTCACTGATAACCAAAACTGTTTTTCTTCTTTGCTGAACAGTACAAAAGCAATGTGTCTATTCCATACAATTACTTAAGCCATTCATTCAAAGACCTCACTGCTTTGCTTAAATTGAGTGACACCTTTCCTAACTACTACAGTATGGCATTTCTCCGCCAACCATGGATGGTTTAATAGAGGAGGGATAAAACTGTAGTAAGATCTTACATTTATTTTTATTCAATATATTACAATCAACAGAGGTGGGTTCCCAGCCACTGCAAGATGTGATAAATTCAGCTGAGGGTGACTGGATATTTTGTATTCATACTGGGATATTTATGGAAGAATTCACCATGGAATAGAGTGCCAAATCAGATTAGTGAACAAGAAGACATTATTGCATACAATATTATACATTGTCTAGATATGTTTTTAACTGTGACTGATTTTGGAGCATACAGGATCTGGACTTAGGAGGCCGAGAGGGACAGCTACTTACATTATTAATATTATGGTGGATGATGATGATGTAGTAGTAGTAGTAGTAGTAGTAGTAGTAGTAGTAGTATTGAGATTTCTCAAATGTTTCCGAGTACACATGCTACTATAGTAAACATCCACTATATGTTCAGCTTTCTTCAAACTGCTAGTGAATTGCAACATTTTTCTCTGGCAAGACGCATATATACTTTGAGTTTTTCCGTTTTTTTTTCTCTCGTCCTCTTCCTACTGGTGGGGGAATTGAGTTGGGACAGTAGTACAGCTGTCTTCAAATGCCCTTCCACTTGATGCGCTCCTGGCCTGTTTACTGTCAGTACTGAGATTCAGAATGTTTGAACGGGGTACACCATCTACATTTGCAAACCCATATTTCTCACCCGTACTCAAAGATTTCTGAAAATTTTTAGCAAACTAAGTCTAAGGCCTATGTTACCCCGTCAAGGGCATCATGTTTTTTGTAATAAAATTAGTTTTAAGAAATTAATTTATAAAATCATTGATCTAGCTCCAAATCAGAATTAAAGTATTGGGAGAGAGTAACACAAACAAGTCTATTGTTTACAATAGACCATTATACTTTTTTTTACCCTGTAAAATACGCCTAAGAGGCAGTTCCTATTCTCTCTACACAGAATTCTTGGTTGTAACAGTTCTAAAATGTCTATTTTTACATAAACTATTACCTCTGAAGATAACAGCTTGGCACTATGTAGGACTTATTTTCTTAATAAGGATCATTAAGTTCATAATACCAAATCTTTAAATATTCTGTTTATTTGGATAGAAAAATGCAGTTCCTTGCTTTATGCAGTTTGGAGGTACAGGGACATCAGAAGTCACAAAGTGGTTTCCGTAGTTTGAAATGTATGCACAGCTGGAATCCTCTGATTTCATTTAACACTGTCTCATACCAAAACTGTGTTTTTGTTAGTGTAATTAAGTTTTTGATATTGTCAGTTCTTTATCCCGATGTTGCAAGGGTGTTCATACACAGGGGCAAGGGGGTTGGGGTGTAGCCTTTCCCCCTAGCCCAAAGGAAGAAAGTATAGTATACTAAAGTCAGGTGTTTTTCTTTCAATATAATAATTTGAAAGTTGTATTACGCAGGTTTTTAACAGGGACATTTTTCATGGTTACCTGAAAGTTCCCATTTGACTTCAAGATATTAAAAATACTCCGTACCCTCAGGTCTACATCCCCTCTACGAAATACTGTGTGGATACCCTTGAACGTGGATACCTGTCCTTAGGTGATGGTGATGTCATTTTATCTTGGGTAATTTTCTTACACAATATCTTGAGGTGGTTTACAGCTGCAAAGAGAGCTAAATTAAATATTTATTTATTTTAAGCTCATTTAAAGATAGGTATTCCTTTCAAATCCTAACTCATACTTTATTCCACAGCAGCTGTAAAATTATCACAATTTGTTTGGAATATTATTGGGAGCAGTACATTTCATTTTTAGGAGGTGATAATACACAACTGGGAGATTACATACATACAAAGTCCACACAGCAAATGTTTGAAGTGCCCTCCGCCAGCATCGATGCACAACTGCTCGTTTCATCACGTTCAGTGATGCTCCGGGAAGTGTATCCTCACCAATGTTGGTTCCTCAGTCGTCTATGGTCTATTCTTTCACACTCTGCTATTAAGGTATCCCCACAAGATGAAACTGGGGGGAGGGGGGTTAGGTTACAATATCGTGGTGGGGTGGGGGTATGGATCTTTTGAAGTTACTCAGTCACCAAAGACGCTGGGTACAAACTGCACAGAAGCAATAGATGTGTGATATATTGCTCTAACTTGTTGGAAATAACTTCTGGTGAGTTAAGATGTCATCCAGCTGCTTTACAAATACATTAGAGATTACCATATGAACTGTAAGTGTATGGTTGTATCGAAGAACATAGGTCCTAGAATCCAGGAAGCCGAAACCCACACTCCAACCTTGTCATCATGCAGTGGTGTTTTGTGGATGATACTGAAGTTTACACCAGCCCAGTATCTGCTGTTTAGTGTATTGCTGTAACCTGACAGATGGAACCGTGCCTCACCTGTAAACCAAGTTATGGAGAGAATATCTGGATAGTGAATAAGAAATCCCTTAAACTGTTGATAGTAATGCGTTCTTTTCTCATGACCTCCTTGTAATAATTGCATCATGTACACTCTGTATGGTCACAACGCTGATTTCTTCACAGCTTTAACATACGCCATATGAAATGCTTGCCTCCTGGCTCAATCAATGTAACAATTTTCTTGGAGTTCTCCAATTGTCTTCAAACATTATCAATAACCTCTCTACTCAGTGATGGTCCATGTTTACCATCCAGTGTTTAGTACTTCAGCTGTCTCCGGCTTCCTTAAAGTGTGTACTTCATTTTTCTGCCAGCTAAAGACTGAACAAATCACTAATTTACTGGTTACTTTCATGCAGCTCAAACTGCACACACACCTTCATAAACCATGGCCAATGAGAGTACAAATGAACTAACACAAGCTGATCAAGCATGGCATATTGAACAAAGGACCTTATGCATAGGAACAACAATCAATTTGCCAACAAAGGACAGTTTTTTTGATTCCCCCAGTTACTTGGATCATTAAAATGACTTGTGTTTCTAAGAGTTTTCGGGTAGAAATTATGACCCCAGTTTACATGGATTATCTTGTGTGTGTCTCAGTCTGACAGAGGCTGTGGAAGGGAAAGTTTGGCACACAAGGAGGAGCACACGTGGAAGGAGACATGTTTGCAAAGAGAAGAGGCACAAGGGAATGGGGGTTGTCGTATACATTTGTGGTCGTGGTGCAATGTACAGTGAGTGGGGATGAACGTAAGTACACATGGATGTGAATAGAGTATTGATGGAAACGGTGTGGGGGAGGGGCAGTCATGAGCGTAGAATGATGTGTTACATGCAGGATCCATTTTCATCTGCACCCTCTGATAAGTCCAAAAAATATATTTGTTATTTTAAGAAAATCTTTCATGTACAGGTAGTACACATTTGTATAGTTATTTTTGTAAATAACCACATAGATGACATTTGTCTTGACCATGTACCTACTTTCTTACCTTCCTGTGAAATATCTCCTGGAGTTCTTAGACTGAGAAAGCCACAGTGTTTTTTCAAGATGCTAATGACAATCATCACTATGGCCACAAATTGTGAATGATTATGATGGCTACATGGATATGTTGAAAATTTATGACAAATCACATGCTGTTCCATCAAGCGAAACTCTTCAGAGATAAAGCTGAAAAGGTTGTTGGGGATCACCCTTCTTACAGACTAGAATTGCTTCTATGTTACTTTCACAGTTTTCCAGACACTGAGGGTATGTATGTGTGTGTGTGTGTGTGTGTGTGTGTGTGTGTGTGTGTGTGTGTGGGCGCGCGCACGCACGCACGCACGCACAAAAGAGTATATACCTGTCCCTTTTTTCCCCCTAATTTAAGTCTTTCCGCTCCCAGGATTGGAATGACTCCTTACCCTCTTCCTTAAAACCCACATCCTTTCGTTTTCCCTCTCCTTCCGTCTTTCCTGATGAAGCAACCTTGGGCTGCTAAAGCTTGAAATTAGTGTGTGTGTTTTTATTGTTTTTATTATCTCTCAACATACCAACACTTTCATTTGGTAAGTTACAGCTTCTTTATATATAAAATATAATAGAGGGAAACATTCCACGTGGGAAAAATATATCTAAAAACAAAGATGATGTAACTTACTAAACGAAAGCGTTGGCATCTTTGTTTTAGCTACTATGAAAACAGTGCATGACAGTCAGAAGAGAGAAATCTTTGGGACAAAAAAAAGCATTCACCATTTACTTTCTTATGGAAGTATTACCAGATTTATGTTTTTCACTGCGTAAGACTCCATTTTTGTTAGATATTTTGTATTAACAAAGGAATTATACTACATAGCTTAGGTGTGTTTTAAGAAACTTGTCACCATGTACCTGGATGCCGCGTAATGTCTGCAGCCTGCTGTAAGTACTGGTTGCCTCTCACAACCACTTTACTCCACTCCACAAAGTGCACACAAACTAAGCAATGTCAAGACTTGGTATGGCATCTTTGTAACTTCTTTTTGTCAACATGCTACTAAGTTGACTAACAGTACTTATCTGTCAGTTCTGTACCATCATCAACCATTTAAAGCTCTATTAGACATACAGACTAAATCATAAAAGGTGTGTGGGTCCACACAGCACTAATCGTGTATCCGCAAACACCACACACAACAGCACTAATCGGTCACTGTTGGAACTTTGTTCATTTGTTATGTTGCTACTTTTGTCAAGATACACTGTTGAACAGAATATTAAACTTACAATAATTCTGGCATTTCACCATTTGTTTGCAGCTATTTTATTTCCTCCTATCCCAAGCAGTACCAAATTATTTTTGCCCTTTTAACTGTTCTTTAACTTTCTTGAGAGTATTTTTGTTTTTACCAGATGTGTTTCACTTTATTGAGACAAAACATCACCTATGGTCTGTACTTTGCATTTTGATTTGCTTTGAGGTAAAAAATCAGTTTGTCAACATGTTGGTTTGTATTTACAGTGATTTTTGGTTTATTTCTCATTTACATTGTGAAATGCCATCTGCTAGCACATTGTTGTTGTTTTTCTTCTTTAGACGCTGATAGTTGTGGCCTAATTTTTTATTGTTCTGCAGCACTATGTATTTCTTATGTTTTTTGCACCACACGTTTTTGCACATCGTTTTCTGTTTGGTGTAATACTTCTAAGTATGTGTTGTGGTTTGTGTTTTGTAGTGCTGCCAATGTAATCCTGACACTAGTTTGCCTTTACCTGCAATCTTTTTTTTTTTTGTGTGTGTGTGTGTGTGTGTGTGTGTGTGTGTGTGTGTGTGTGTGTGTGTGTGTAATTCTATTTAAATATGTTGATGATTATTTATATACTATGTAAGAGTAGGAGAGAAATAGTGATGAAGTATTTTTTTGGTGTTGGTGGGAGAAACCATGATGAATGGACATAAGTTTCTAGTAGTGTGAAGGAGTGTGAGTTGGAGAAGAAAGTGGGGAGCAAGAAGTGAAATAAAATTGATTGGGAGGGGTGTGTGGGGTGGGGGGAAGGCGTGAGGGATGAAAAAGGCTCTTCTTTTTCATGCAATTCCTTCAGTTGTTTTATGTAGAGAGTGGTTTCCAATGTTTATTTGGTCATTGAGCAACTGTTTTTGTCTTAATGATTTGTGTACATGGAAATTTTCGAGGAAAGAGTGGAGGTGTCTGTCTTTACTGATTCTTATGATATTCATATGTTTTTCAATATTCCTTGGTCTATGGTGTTCTTGTTTTAGATGTTTTGCATGTGTTGAATTGTTTGTTTCATATTTAAATGCTCTGGCGTGTTCTTTACATCTTGTGTGGAATGTCCTTCCCATCATTCCAATGTATAACTTTTCACAATCTTTGCAACTGTGTTGATAGATACCAGAGAGATGTGCTTTTGTATTGAATTTTTTGTTTTGTAAGCATTGTTTATGCCTTGTTCTTTTTGAATGTATCACCTACTTTATGTGTGAATTTGTTGTGGCAGGTCATTGTATGCCATTTTTTGTAGAAGTGCAGATTGTATGTATTGGTGGGGTTTGGTTACCTTTTTCATTATCTGTCTTTATTTTTCTATTTAATTTGTCTACCAATGTCTCCTTGTGTCCATTTTTAATGCTATTTGTTTTATAATGGCTAGCTCTTTTTGGTAATGTCATCGGTCCCTTGTTCCTAATAAAACAATGCCACAAGTGTGAGAATAAAATAGACAAGACATACAACACAAAACAGCAAGAAATGAAAGACCACAAGAATGCCAGATAGGTAACAAATACTCAAAGGAACAAAAGAAGACAAGAGAACAATAGAGAGATGCAAGAAACAGAAGAGTAAAACAAGGAAGGAGAGTGCAGTGGCTGTCCAACCATGAAAATAAAAAGGAAAAGCCAGCCACCCTGCAACACATTAAAATCTCCACCCTAAAAGCACTAGGATGGAGGATACAGAAGGCCAAAGGACATGCTAAAACTAAGATCGAATAATAAAACCCACCCTCATGGATGAAACGTAAAACTAAATCAGCTGATGAGGTATTGTTTGCTAAAATCAATGATAATGAGTCCGACAAACGAAGATGAAGTCACAGGGCAGCCAAAGGAGGACAGAGCAGAAGAATACGGGCCACTGTCAACTAGGCACCTCACCGACACTGAGGTGGGTCTTCACAGAGCAGGAGGCAGCCGTGGGCCACCCAGGCATAGCCAATGCGGAGCCGGCAGAGAACCACAGAGTCCCTGTGAGTGGCCCTCATTGAGGGCTTCCACACATTCGTGGTCCCCTTAATGGCTCGCAGTTTGTTGTGCATACTGAGATTTTGCCATTTCGTCTCCCAAAGCTGAAAAACCTTGCAGTGTAATAAACGAATGCAGGTCAGTTGCAGGAATGCCGATATCCAGAAGTGGTTTCTGTGTAGCTTGTTTGGCCAGCCTGTCAGCAAGCTTATTTCCTGGGACTCCGGCATGACCAGGGGTCCAGGTGAACACCACTGAATGACTGGACCGTTCAAGGACATAGATGGACTCTTGGATGGACACTACCAAAGGATGACAAGGGTAGCAATGGTCGATAATTTTCAGGCTGCTCAAGGAGTCAGTACATAAAAGAAAAGACTCCCCAGGGCATGAACAGAGATACTGAAGTGCACAAGAAATGGCCAACAGCTCTGCAGTGAATACACTGCAGCCAGCGGGTAAATAATGCTGGTCAATATGGCCACCGTGAATATAGGTGAAGCCAACGCGACCATCAGCCATCAAGAAATCGGTGTAAATCACTTCAGAGTAACGGAACATGTCAAGAATTGAGAGGAAATGACAGCAGAGAGCCACAGGTTTAACGGAGTCCTTAGGGCAACGCGAAACGTCCAGACGAAGCTGCAGCTGGGACGTACACCGTAGAGGCATACATGAACGGCTGCAAGTAGAGGTGGTAAAGGGAAGGACTCCAGTTCGAAGAGAAGGGCCCGCACGTGAACCGCAATCGTCAGCCCTACCTGGGCCGCAGATGCGGGAGATGGACTGCTGTGGGCGGGAAGGGGAGACGGTAATTCGGATGCTCAGGAGAACTACAAATGTGAGCAGTTATGCACGTCTGATCTGTAATGGAGGAACCCCAGCCTCCACCAGCACGCTATCACCAGACTCATCCTAAAAGCTCCTGTCGCTAGTCGAACCCTGAAGTGGTGATCAGGGTCAAGTAAACGCAATGCTGAAGGTGCTGCCGAACCATAAACCGCACTCCAATAGTCAATTCTGTAGAGCTGCAGCAGCATACAGTGATCTGCACCCCAATTGGTGTTGCTCAGGCAACAGAGGGCATTGAGGTGCTGCCAGCACTTCTGCTTAAGTTGACGAAGATGAAGGAGTCAAGTCAACTGAGCATTGAAAACCAGTCCTAGAAATTGATATGTCTCCACTAGAGTGAGTTTATCATCATTAAGGTAAAGTGCGGGTTCTCGATGAATGGTACGACGCCGACTTTGCGGCTGAAAACTGGAAACTATGGGCTACAGCCCATGACTATGCCTTCTGGGTGGCTCCCAGGAGGCACTGCTCAGCAACAGCAGCACTGGAGCAGCAGTACGAAATGCAGAACTTGTCTGCATACAGAGAAGGTGAGCTGGAGGGCTCGACAGCTGCTGCTAGACCGTTAATGGCCACTAAAAATAGAGACACACTCAATTAAGAGCCCTGCGGGACTCCATTCTCCTTGGTATGGATGGAACAATGAGAGGCACCAACTTGGACACAGAAAGTACGGAGCGACAGGAAGTTTTGGATAAAAATCGGGAGCAGAGTGGCAAGGATACGACATTGCGAGGTCGAGTCGTATGCTTGAGATAAGTCAAAAAAGATGGCAGCCATGTGTTGCCGTCTGGAGAAGGCTGTTTGGATGGCACTTTAGTGGAGACATATCAATTTCTAGGACTGGTTTTCAATGCTCAATTGACTTGCCATATGTTCCAGCAGCTTACAAAGAATGTTGGTGAGGCTGATAGGCCAATAGCTATCCACATCAAGCGAGTTTTTATCAGGTTTGAGCACCAGAATGACTGTGTTCTCATGCCATTATGATGGAAAGACACCATCTCACCAGATCCGGTTGAAGACGACGAGGAGATGTCCTTGTAGTCAGATGACGGATGTTTAATCATCTGGCTGTGGATCCAATCAGGCCTACGAGCTGTGCCGGGCAATGTGCAAGGGCACTGAGGAGCTCCAACTCTGTAAATGGGGCGTTATAGGATTCACTGTGGCATTTAGTGAATGAGAGGACGTTCTCTTCCAGTTGCTGTTTGAGAGTGTGAAAGGCTGGGGGGTAATTCTCTGACGCAAAGGCTCAAGCAAAGAGCTCAGCTAAGTGCTTGGCAATTGCATTTGTGTCAATAGGTAACACGACATTTATGGTAACACTTGTAGGGGTCTGGTACC
Organism: Schistocerca gregaria; assembly: GCF_023897955.1. NCBI lineage: Eukaryota > Metazoa > Arthropoda > Insecta > Orthoptera > Acrididae > Schistocerca > Schistocerca gregaria. Next base: position 77,837,518 of record NC_064930.1, read on the forward strand.
CGAAAAGACATTTGATCTTTGCCCAGACTTGGGAAGATGACAAACGGCACCCAATGGTCGAGACGTATCTCCACCAACACTCCTGCTTCTGTCATCTGATAAGTTGGTGAACGCGGGCACAGAGCTGTTTAAAGGCTATTAGGTGCTCCAGGTAAGGGTGTCACTCTTAGAGCTCACCAACACTAATTTCTTCAGCGACGTCCAGCGACCACCAAAGTCCTGCCTTACACCTTGGGCACCCTAAAGAGTGAAGGATCGCATTTTCTGCTGCATAAACAATTGCTGTAGTCACATGCTCAAACATCACATCGACATTACCATGTGGAGAGATTAAACAGTGACAACACAGGTGAAAGTTTCCCAGTCCGCCTTGTTTAAAGTCCATCTGGGCAGACATCTATGGGCTTGATGCTGGGGCAATGACAAGATGATGGGGAAGGGGTCATTACCCCACAGGTCATCATGTGTACTGGATAGATGGGAGAAGTCCTGGGCTGCAAAATTGATAAACCAGTGGCCCAGTAACTACAGTGAGCCACACTGAAATGTGTAGCGGCCCCAGTATTTAAGAGGCAGAGGTCTGAGACAGTAAAGTTTCAACACCTCTACCTCTGCCTGTCAGCACAGTGCCACCCAACAAGGGGTTATGGGTGTTAAAATCTCCCAAAAGTAGGAAAGGTTTAGGGAGTTGATCAATCAGTGCAGCTAATACATTCAGGTGTACTGCACCATCTGGACGAAGGTAGACATTGCAGACAGTTATTTCCTGTGTCATCCTTGTTCTGACAGCTGCAGCTCCAAAGGGGTGTTTGAATAAGCACAGTTTCACTACAGACTGAGTTTAGGACATAAATGCGAACTCCACACTGACCGACACACTATTACAGTTGCTACACTTACTGAAATATATCTTATAGCCGTGGAGGGCAGGGTTCCGCATTGCTGGGATCCAGGTTTCCTGGAAGGCAATGCAGAAAGGAGGTGTAAAGCTAAACAGCTGCCGTAGCTCAGCCGAGTGGTGGAAAAAACTGCCACAATTCCACTGGAGGATGATGACAGCGTGAGACACTGACGGCATTGAACATTCAATGAAGCAGTTTAAGCCTCCGAGTCACCTGCTGCCAACGACTTATTGCCTGAGCAGTCTATATCCAATGTGTCTGAGGGTCTGACGAGACTAGGTCCTCAGCGGACACCAGAATCTCTACCCCATCCTCACAGCTTGTAGATAGCGGTGGTGTGGGTGCCACCACAATTTCCTTGGTCTTAGGGTTCTTCTTTTTGTACTTCTCTCACTGCTCCTTGGGTTTCCCTGGCTAGGAGGACTTTACTGGCTCAGTCTCCGGGACTGAGAATGAGCGTGAAGCCCTACAACCAGCTGCTTTTGGGTTCTTTAGCCACTGGTGGGTGTTGTCTTTCCCACTAGAAGAAACCTGGGAAGAGAGTGATCCAAAGGACCCCTTCCTAGTAAGTGAAGGTGAAGGTGAGGACTTACGCTTCTCCAGCTTAGAAGTGGGGATGGGCAGATTGACATCCTCGATGGTTGGGGGGGGAATGGGGGTGTTGCTCCAGAAGTAGGTGGTGCAGGAGGAAAATGCCCCCACTACCAAGGGGGCAGGTGTAGTCTTCCGGCTCAGAGAGGTTACTGGGGTTGGCGGTTGTAGCTCTGGCGTAAGACGATGTCATACATACAGGATGCATGTGTTCAAATTTTCTCTTAGCCTCAGTGTAGGGCAGTCAATCCAGGGTCTTGTACTCCATGATCCACGATTTTCCTTCCTTTCTGGAAAATCCTGCAGTCTGGCAAGCAAGGCGAATGATGCTCTCCGCAGCTGACACAGATGGGTGGTGGGCCACGTGAGTATTGGGACGCGATGGGCAATTAGAATCTCAACATGTGACACTGGAAGTGCAGCTGGGAGACATATGGCTGAACTTCCTGCACTTAAAGCACTGCATCGGGGGGAGGGAGATAGCACTTTACATCACAGTGGTAGACTATCGCCTTGACCTTCTTGGGCAATGTACCACCCTTGAAGGCCAGGATGAAGGCACCAGTAGCAACCTGATTACCCCTCGTACCCCAGTGGACACGCTGGACGAAATTTACACCTTGCTCCTCTAAATTGACAGACTGCAAAAGAAGGTACCTGTGAAATATGATATCCTGGACCATATTTAAGCTCTTATGGGGTGTGATGGTTACAGAAACATCCCCCAGCTTGTCACAAGTCAGTAACTCCCGTGACTTGACAGAGGATGCTGTTTTGATCAAGACTGGCCCAGATCTCATTTTGGACAATCCTTCCACCTCCCTAAACTTGTCATTCAAATGCTCAACCAAAAACTGAGGCTTCATCGCCATGAAAGATCCCCGATCTTTCCATCCTCAGCCCGATGTTCCTCCCATGGTGTGGCCAGGGAGGGGAATGATTTGGGGTCGTATTTCTGTGCATTGAATTGAGCTCGTGAACACTTAAAGAGACTGCTGGTGATTCACCACCAGCAAGAGATGATGGGACTACGCTTCATTGCGTGTCATCTGCCCTGATCACCCACTCTGACCAGGGATTCTCCCCACGGGTGCCACCCAGCCACAGCAACGGCCACCTGGCTGGATAGCCACTGCTGGGAGTCCTGATGTCCCAGGGGGATGTGCACTACCCCTTGGCATATATGGGGAGTTAACGGCACAGGCATCAGCAGAGCAATCCCTGTGTAGTCAGGCGGCTACAACCAAGAGGGTACGTGGCAACCCCATCACAACGGACTGGCTACCATGCTGGATATCAGGTGCAAAGAATTCCAGTCACCGTCAACTCAAGAAGCGATACTGCATAGGGCTTTGTGGAAAATGCATCCAGGAAGGTTTTCTCGCCCAAGAGATGGAGAATGAACGGGACAAATTCGACAGTGATAAAGTGGGCTAAAGATATCAAAGCATGATGCACTATGTAAGGCGTTCTTCCCCAATTGGCCCGCTCTTCGGGAAAATTTTGAAGAATGGAGGTCAAATTCTACAGGGAACTATCACAAAGGCCGAAATATGTGAGACTCCTTTTAGCTGCCTCTTACAACATGCAGGAACACCGTGGGCCTAATCTAACCCCCGGATCTGCAGGGGGGGGGGGGGGGGGTCTTGTTCTTTTATATTCAAAAAACAAGGCATAAATGTTGCTTGCAAAAAAACACAATTCAATTAAAAACACATATCTCTGGTATCTATCAACACAGTTGCAAAGGTTGTGGAATGGTATACATTGAAATGACTGGCATGACATTCCACACAAGATGTAAAGAACACATCAGAGCATTTAAATATGGTACAAACCATTCAACATATGCAGATCATGTAAAACAAGAACACCATAGACCAAGGAATATTGAAAAACATATGAATATCATAATAATCAGTAGAGACAGACCCCTCCACTCATTCCTGGAAAATTTTCACACGCACAAATCATTAACACAAAAACAGTTGCTCAGTAACCAAATAAATACTGGAAATCAGGCTCTACATAAAATAACTGAAAGAAATTACATGAAAAAGAAACGAGCCTTTTTCACCCCTCACCCCTTTCCACCCACCCACCCCTTACAATCAATTTCATTTAACTTCTTGCTCCTCACCTCCTCCAACTCACACTCCTTCACACTACTACAAACTTATGTCCTCTCATGGTTTCTCCCTCCCACAAAACATTCTATCACTATTCCTTACCTAGTCTTACACAGTACACAAATACACAGCAACATAATTCGATACAATTACACAAATAAAATAACATGGCAAGGTTATATTGGCAACACTACAAAACACAAACCACAACACATACTCAGAAGTACTAAAAACAGAAAACAGTGTTGTGCAAAAAATAAGAAATGCACAGTGCTGCAAAACAACTAAAAATTAGACAACAACTACCAGTGTCTAAAGAACAAAAGCATCAACAATGTGCTAGCAGACAGCATTTCCTGATATAAGTGAGAAATCAAGCGAAAATCATCATAAATAAAAATCAGCATATTGTTAATTAACTGCAAAACAAATCAAAATGTGGGTGACAATTACAGATAACTAATGGTGCTTTACCAGAATAACGTGAAATGCGCCTAATTAAAAAAAAAAAATTGTAGTTTCAACAAAAGAACAAAATACCCTCAAGAATTCTAAAGCTACTATGGACAACATGACCCCACAAATGTTCTGTAACTGTTTAGTAGTTCTAGGCTTCAGCAATGGTAATGATCATTTACTTATTGAGCTTAAGGAACAGTTGAAAGATATGTTTTGTAACATAAGAGAACTCAGCAGACTCTTGTATGAACGCAGCCGTCTACTCTCACAACCCCTGACCCCCCCCCCCCCCCCCCCCTCGGTCGACATCATACCACATGAAGTGTTATGTAGTTTCCTGCACAAACTTACAATTAGATTACAAAGAATGTGGTTTCTGTAACTTTCAAAATGTAAATGTAGTAGCCTTTGTCAAGAAGATTAATGAAGCACAATCAGAATACTTCATGTCACACAATTAGGCCTACCTAAGAGTGAGCAACATTATGAAACATTATCTCAGTTAAGTTCCATAGATACTTTATTCTACAACAGATTCGTAATTTCAAATTACTTTCAAGTGTTTATACACACACCATATGAAACAGTAATACAATGACCTAATATTATGTTAACTGGTCAAAAAATAAATAATCAGATAGGAAAAAACCATTCAACACCTGAAGAAGCAATATATTGTAGAACATTAATTTGTAATACAGCATTGAATGCTACAACCACCATAAGTGAAGGAAGGGCTGGAATCACAATACCCACAATTGCAGAAAAAGTTATTGGCTAATATAATACTATATTGAAAGACAAATACTTATTCGATAGAGCCGCAAACCTTTTTCTTTTGTAAATTATAGGTGTAATCATTCAGACACTTTGGAACAGTACACTGGAACTAAGCAACATGGTCAAACAGATTCTATGATATACTTTAAAAATTGTGGCCCTGACACTGACAATACAGTTTCAAGAATAATGTCTGTTAGAATTTAAACAAGTTAACATTAGCAAGGGAACATATATATCTTTCTATTCAACATCACACGAAACATTCTACACAGCAGATAACATAAATTTTATCAGAATAACTAAATGTAATGATTTCAAAGTACCATAACCTTTCAAAATAGTTATGGATCTTTGCTGTTCAATAAATTACTTTTACTGCAAAAGATCATAAGACTTATAAATAAGCAAAACCATCTTAGAAACTGAAGCATATTCTTACAAGACAAAATCTTAAAGTATCACTAAACAGGGGAGAAACAACAACATTGGAGTTAAAGACATAGTGCTACCAGCAATAAATAAGTCATAAAAAAACTGATACATTCTTCTCATTTTGTTTTATCAAATATAATTTTATGCTTATGAACACAGGCTTGTTAGCAACTGCCATCACCTACTACTGAAAAATGTTAACTACGCAGTGTCAAACTTTTCATTATGAGTACTCCAGTCTCTCATCCATTTTCAATCTGCATTTCTGACCAAAAACAATACGGTAGCCAGTCTAACATTCTCCTAAACTGATATCAGCTCTATAATGTGTAAGAGGAGCATGGCAGGGTACACACCTGTGACGGGAAGGTGAACAAAGGAATGGAAAAACTAGATAAGGGCAGCTGTAAACAGTACCAAGTTCAGATTGACAAGACATTCTAAATCTTTTATTTTTATTTGTTTTCTACAAAAGAATAACATTAACACAAGCTAAACTACACAATAACCGTGGAATTTACAATTAATTTGATTAGTCCATCTGCTGTGGGTACTGATGCTCTACATTCATTATTTCACAGGAACTTGTCCATTAGTCAACCATTATGCTGACATTGAGTGTTATATGCATGTGGTTATATATAGCTCCACAATGATTTAGTTTACATGGTATAAGTGAGTACTTATAATTGATCACTATTCATGTGTTACTCCATGGCAACTGTCCCACCTTACAAATCACATACTATTAATATGAAAGACCACATGTTTATATCTATTAGAAACCCTGATATTTATATCAAACTGCATAGAACGTTCTGTAGCCAGCTCAACAAATTTTTCTCCAGAAAATGTCAAAGTAGAGACAACACCCATTTTATGTCATGTCTGTTCTACAATAGAAATTACTCTTAGGTAACATTCTCTTCTTCTAATCACAGAATATCCATCTTCACAAACCATAGCAACCGTTTCAAATTTAACAACAAACCGGTTTATAGCTCAATACTCATTATGTTATCCATACAAGTATAACCTATAAGATCAATCTTCATAATGTTGCAAGCTATGCTAATCTCAGCTGCATACCACTGAACTTGTAATGCATGATTTATTGACTCATTTAATGATTTTTTTTTTTTTTTTTTTTTTTACGAAAATGAATATTAATCCAGTAAAAGCCTCTTTATCTTTGCTGTGGTAACATAGAGCGTAGCCCAACGTCTACGTCAGGTTGAATGGAAATAATCTAGTTGTGATTTTAAGAATCCACCGAATTTGAACGCCAAATAATGGCTGTGGTAACAGATTGACCCACGGCGATGCGTACAGTTTACGTTCGCGTCCTATGTAAACGTACCTTTGACGTTTATCGCGCTTATCCTAAGAACTACAACTGCAATGTAAATTATGAATACGTAGTGTATACAGGTAATGGGCAAGTTTCCGACTAGTATTTGGATTAATCTATCACGTACGAAATACGAAAAATGCGCCGATATCCATTACGTAACGTTTAATCAAAGAAAGAAATGACTGTCACAACAAAGACACAAATCTCCTTAATAAAATGGTGTGAACGCATTATGAAAAAGGCATTCTATTGGGGAGAAGATTCGTCTCTTGACAGGCTTGCCAACCGCTTTAAATGTATACGGAAAAACTTTTCTTGCTGCTAAACTGAAAGAATTGGATACAACGTAATAGGCTTGCTCACGAGCAGTAATGACATGGCACATTTATAAGAAATGCCAACTTTGAAATAAAAAATAAGAGCACATACTGGACACATTGTCTAATGCAATCACACCGTACAATAAAATTTAAAAGTGCCACCGGCTTTTCTTATCGTGTTGCTTTTGCCCAGAAACTTAAGATAATCTACATACAACGACAAAGTTCCGACATTCTTTGAAAGAACCAGAAAATTATAGCTACCAATTCATCAGCAAGTACTATGTCAGCAAATTAAGTTATCTACGATTCAACGCATATATTCTCACTTACTATCCGCCATATTCAGTCTTCGTAATGCATTAGCGAACTTTTTTCAGAAATCTTGAATGCGCTTCGAAAATTTACCCCTTGACTTCTTTACCGAAAACAATGCATTTACAATACGTACAATATGCATCTTCGAAGTACATTATTATTTCTAGGAAAGTACTTGCACAACAGAAAACCTCATCATTTCAAAAGCTGAAGACCAACTGTTCGATCATTAGTCATTACGCTTCCTTTTGTCTTTGGAACCCAAAGAAAATAATACTCTGAAATTAAACATAGTTCTATATTTCTTTTTGACAAAGAGGTGGTGATAATTTTAAGAAACCTGCTCTTCACAGCAAAAATCTCATTTCATAAAATAAAATCAATATAGTAATTTTTAGAATTATTTATGACTTGATATTAGTCATTGCCGCAGATCACCATCAGTGAACACTGCTGGATACGGAGGCATATCGCTGAAGACGGTAATTGGGAAAAACGTGTGGACGAAATTGAAAATCCTTAGAGGGCTTTATCTGGAGTGTATCTTAAATGACGACACATTTAATTTGCTCTCGTTAGCTCAGTTTCTGTAAATTTATCATCAGAACGAACTACTTTCATGATCCAAATTCTCCATTACCAAATTAAGTTAAGGAATAATATTTTCATTTCATCTCGGACTGCAGCGTTGGAAGTTAAGCGACCGATATATATACTGTCCACAGTAACCTGTTTGCTTCTTGTTTTCGGTTTCACGAAGTGTTTGTGTAATAATACTACCAGTGTTTTGTAGTCTTTGGCCTCTGCACCTATATTCTGCGAAGCATTAAGTGTATGACAGAGGGTACTTCTCACTGTTATATGTATTCGCGACTCTTCTTGTCCCATTTACAGATGCAGCATGAGAATGTTATTGCTGAGTCACTGTGTGTCACAAAGGAAGATCAGTGTTTCACAATGTAGTGGAAATGTTAATTTTATACAAGGAATTTCACATGGAGGATTAAAGGATTAATGTCCTGTTGTTGACGACTTTATTTGAGATTGTGAACAAGCGTGGATTACGGTAGCATAGGGAGAAACGTCATACTATGGTTTCCTGGGGAATAATCCTGGCATTTGCGTCAAATTATTTAAGTAAACAGCGGAAAAGCTAAATCTTGATAGCTAGACAAGTCCTCTTAAATGCAAGTCGAATATCTTGTTACTGGAGCACCTTGCCTGATAGTCTCTGTATAAAGGGTGGTCCATTGATGGTGACTGGGCCAAATACCTCACGAAATAAGCATCAAACTTAAAAACTATAAAGAACGCAACTCGTCTAGCTTGAAGCGGGAAACCAGATGGCGATATGGTTGGCCCGCTAGATGGCACTGCCATAGGTCAAATGGATATCAACTGCGTTTTTTTTTTTTTTTAAATAGGACCCGCATTTTTTATTACACATTCGTGTAGTACGTAAAGAAATATGAATGTTTTAGTTGGGCCACTTTTTTCGTTTTGTTGCGCTGTAAGAGTCACAAACGTATAAGACGTGGTATCACGTAACATTTCGCCAGTGCGGACGGTATTTGCTTCGTGATAGATTACCTGTGATGAAATGGACTGTTTACCAATTGCGGGGTTCCGGCGGAGGTTCAAGTCCTCCCTCGGGCATGGGTTTGTGAGTTTGTCCTTAGGGTAATTTAGGTTAAGTAGTGTGTAAGCTTAGGGAGTGATGACCTTAGCAGTTACGTTAATAAGATTTCACACATATTTGATCATTTTGAACCAATTGCGGAAATGGTCGATATCGTGTTGATGATGGCTGTTGTGATCAAAATGCCCAACGAGCATGTGCTATATATGCTGCTCGGTATCCTGGACGACATCATCCAAGTGTCCGGACCGTTCGCTGGATACTTGCGTTATTTAAGGCAACAGGAAGTGTTCACCCACATGTGAAACGTCAACCACGACGTGCAACAAATGATGAAATTGCGCGAGAATCGGGAATCTCAAAAACGTCGGCGTTGAAAATGCTACATCAACATCAGTAGCACCCGTACCATATTTCTATGCACCAGGAATTGCATGGCGACGACTTTGAGCGTCGTGTACAGTTCTGCCACTGGGCGCAAGAAAAACTACAGGATTATGACAGGTTTTTTGCATGCGTTCTGTTTAGTGACGAAGCGTCATTCACCAACAGCGGTAACGTAAACCGACGTAATATGCACTATTGGGCAAGGGAAAATCCACGATGGCTCCGACAACTGGAACATCAGCGGCCTTGGCGGGTTAATGTATAGTATTATGGGAGGAAGGATAATTGGCCCCCATTTTATCGATGGCAATCTAAATGGTGCAAATGTATGCTGATTTCCTACGTAATGTTCTACCGATGTTACGGCAAGATGTTTCACTGCATGACAGAATGTTGATGTACTTCCAACATGATGGATGTCCGGCATATAACTCGCGTGTGGTTGAAGTGGTATTGAATAGCATATTCTGTGACAGGTGGATTGGCCTGCACGTTCACCGGATCTGACGTCCCCGGATTTCTTTCTGTGGGGAAAGTTGAAGGATACTTGCTGTTGTGATCCACTGACAACGCCTGACAACATGCATCAGCGCATTGTCAATGCATGTGCGAACATTACGGAAGGCGAACTACTCACTGTTGAGAGGAATGTCCTTACACGTATTTCCAAATGCACTGAGGTTGATGTACATTATTTTGAGCATTTATTGCATTAATATGGTATTTACAGGTAATCACTCTGTAACAGCATGCGTTATCAGAAATGTTAAGTTGACAGAGGTACATGTATCACATTGGAACAACCGAAATAAAATGTTGAAACGTACCTACATTCTGCATTTTAATTTTAAAAAAACCTAACTGTTACCAACTGTTCATCTAAAATTGTTAGCTATATGTTTGTGACTATTACAGCGCCATCTATCACAAAGTGAAAAAAGTGGTCCACCTAAAACATTCATATTTCCTTACGTACTACACAAATATGTAATTATAAGTGAGGGTTCCTATTTAAAAAACACAGTTGATATCCGTTTGACCTATGGCAGCGCTATCTAGTGGGCCAACCATAGCGCCATCTGGTGACCCCCTTCAAGCTATACAAGTTTCGTTCTTTGTAGTTTTTTCGTTTGACGCTTATTTCGTGAGATATTAAGCCCAGTCATGATGAGTCAATCACCTTGTATATAAGGCAGTGCCTGACTGACTAACGCACTCACTGACTCATCATCGCCCAGCCCATACCACTAAAGACAGAAACTTGAAATTTGCAGTGGTGTTGATTTTATAGTGTTGGAGTCGTTTAAGAACGGATTCTTCGATATCCCACCCCTAAAGGAATAAAAAAGGAGATGAATGATTGTTTAAAAAATGTCGTTATTAAGGGAATTTTGAAGCCAGACCTACAAAAATTGGTATTTGATTTCTCAGTCAGAAATAAAGAAACTCATGTTTCAGCATTTTTCTAAATTTAACCAATGTGAGGATGAAATAGTGGGTGATTTTTTTATGAAACTAAATCATTATTGAAGAACTACTAAAATATTTTTAAAGCTGCTTGTGTGGAACCTGGTATTTCACTTCTCACTTAGAAATAAAAAAAATACATGTTTCAGTGTTTTTGGAAATTCAGTCCCTCCCTCCTCCTCTCTCCAGTCCAAACCGCTAAGGATAGAAACTTGAATTTTGGACAGAGTGTGTATCTTATACTGTAGGCAACATTTAAGAAGGGATTTTTCGAAATTCCACTTCTAAGGGGGTGAAATCTCTATATACAAAGGCACTGTCCTCACTGACTCATTCACTCACCAACTCATCATCACCCAGCCCAAACCACTAAGAGTAGAAATTTGAAAGCTGCAGAGGGTGTTGATCTTATACTTTAGTCATCTTTAAGAACGGATTTTCCTATATTCCACCTGTAAGGGGGTGAAATAGGGACGAAAAGCTGTCTGAAAATATGTCACCATTAAGACAATTTTGAAGCTAGATACGCGAAAATTGGCATTTGGTTTCTCAGTCAGAAAAAAAACTAACATATTTCAACATTTTCCGAAATTTGAGCCCTGTGGGAGGAGGACGGGGGAGAAGTGGGTGAAATTTATTAAAGAGCAGATAAAGTGTTTTTAAAGCTATATCTCTGAAACACAGTATTTAACTTCTTGGTTAGAAATGAAAGAAAAATATCTTTTTTTTTTATTTTTGGAAATACAGTACCTAAGGGTGTGATATAGGGTCAGACAGATCTATTGTCTCATCATTGCCCAGCCTAAACCAACAAGAACAGAAACTTTAAAGTTGCTATGGCTGTTGATGTTATACTTTAGTTGTCGTTTAAGAACAGAGACTTCGATATTCCACCCCTAAAGGGGTGAAACAGGGGATGAAAACCTTTGAAAATATGTCGCTGATAAGTCAATTTTAAAGCTAGACACACCAAAATGGGTATTTGGTTTCTTGGTCAGAGATAAGGAAACACATATTCCAGTATTTACCGAGATTTAACCACAGTGTGTGTGTAGGAGGGGGGGGGGAGAGAGGAAGGATAGGGGGGAAATAGTGAGTGAAAGTTTTAGTGAAACTAAATTATTATTAAAGAACCACTAAAGTATTTTTAAAGCTACAACCAAGAAACATGGTATTTGCCCACTCAGTCAAGAACAGAAAAAATGCATCTTTCAGTGTTTCTGGAAGTTCAGTCCCGAAGGATGTGAAATAGGACCAGACTGATTCACTGTCTCATAATCACCTGGCCCAAACCACTAAGGATAGAAACTCGAATTTTGGAAAGGGCGAGGATCTTATATTATAGGCATAGTTTAAGGAGGGTTTGCTCAAAGTGCCACTGCTGAAGGAGTGGAAAATGGGATAAAGCTTTTTGAAAATGATGATGATGATTATGAAGTCCCACACTGCTTGACAGCAGTCTTACAGGCTTTGTGCTCAGTTTCTTATCTTCGCACATATTCTTCACACTGTTCTTGTAGATCTAATTTCAAAATAAGTGTATATGTAGACACATCTGAACGACAAGAAAGGTTAGGAGAACGACTTACAGTGTAGTCTGGCTGAGCTCACTACGTGTCTACGACAGTGTAGCGTTGTTATGGGCTAACGATGTGCAGCATGCAGGAGGCTCCATAACATAGACATAAAGAAGTGGCATCCGTTAGTTCGAATCCCATGGCTCACACCCATATACAGGAATTGGTGTCAGGGAGAGAACGAAAATTGAGGAAACTGTTCTGAAGAGACCAACGCAGTGTGGTTCAAAACAACTGTATGGTGTTTATTTCTGAAATTTCTCTAACGGATAGAAAGGGCACTTGGGAGGCCATTAACAAACTGATAGGCTTATGGTCAAAGACAAGGATGAGTGATCCAGACAAAAGCTAGCTGCCAAAAGCGAGTCAGATCAGCCCCCACGTGACCATTCACAACTCTCTGTTTGGTTGCTGGAGGGTTTTCTAGAAGAATTCCCATGTCAGTAATGCTTCAACTAAGCATCGCTTCGTCAGCATCCTCAGTGTCAGAATGATATGCATATGAACCAAGCATGGGCTCATGAAGATACCCAGTGATATTTGGCACCAAACCAGCAGCCCCTGGCTAAGCATGTCCCTGCAGTGAAACACATTTTGTCTGAATAAAGAACGAAACTTCGAAAAATTAATATTTTTATTAAAATAAATTCTTTCCCACTCAATTCATTTGTCACACTAAGTACACTACAAAATCAATATGAACTTCCAGTGATCACAGCTTAAGTTTGTCATGAACATGTGCGCACATAATGTGAAGTAAGCAAACTTTGACACGATGACATTAGAAAAAGAGATGGTAGAAAGACTCCTGCACCCACAGCCATCAGACCATCCATGATGTGACTCCTTTATGTAAAGATTCTGGCTTATGAATGCTGGATAGACGCTCATCCAGAAGACCGTACCAGCCACAAATCAATGTTAAAATGCAATATGATGGGCTGTGTAAATGCCTTGTAAGTGAGTCAACTGTTGGCGCCATCACTTGGGTAAGCTCAACACCATGGGAAAAGTATTCTATGTATCATATAGACAGTATGAAATTCCAATGCTTTCTCATCACATGTATTATCCCACTCCAATACAGAACAGAGCCCCAGGGACGTAGCAGATGGCAGAAGCAAGTGCAAAAACACGATAATATAAATCTGAATGCTGAATAATGGCACTTCTTATCCTGTATAGGAAGTGTGGGTTTATCCACTAGGATGTAATAATCTGAAAACAGGGTATGCAATTATTATACATGCCATAATGCCTTAATTTAGTTTGTTTGTCAAGGGCTTTCTTCAGTTTCTCTCAAGACGTTAAGCATTAGACCTTTAGGCTGTATATGTATGGCTTCTTTCCTAATGTCCTGTAAGCTTTGATTGTTAAATACTAAATACAGAGAGAGGGCTGAAAAGATTATTCACTGCAGTGTGTTCCATATATATGATATGGAAGCTTCTTCCCATTTGGCCTACATGTTTGCAATTGCACTGTAGGCACTCAATCTGATAAACATCTATATTACCATAGATTGAACTGCTCAGTCTTCATGTATAAACTGTTCCTTAAACGAGGATTTTTTTCGGAATCGAATATAGTTACAGCCAGAAGCAAGCTATTGAGCATCTGCAGATACTGAACGCACCATAAGGGGCAGTACTAGCGTACTTTGTTATGGGAAGTCTGTATTTCAACATCCCAGCTCATGAAGTTCTTGATATCATAGATAATAATCTCCAGTCTTGAGTAATCTCAAGTACAGCTGAAAGGGTGTGCTGATAAATATTGCCTCAGAATTATTTATTGGAAAACTCTTAAAGCTTTTTAAGTAAAACTAACTTTGTTAACACTCTACATCTTTATCATTAATGTCTACATATTTATTTTTGCACCTAGTCACCCTGGTGATAAACACATATCTCTAACAAGAGACCAACATGTTGATGTCATCAGTGCAGAATGTTATGCTTCGTTTACAGATACGTGGAACCACTTCTGCTTCAACGCCTTCACCACTAACAAACTGACGCCCTCGAAGGCGTGTTTTTAGTTTTGGAAACAGATGGAAATCGTATGGGGCTAAGTTGGTACTATGTGGAGGATGACTAATGATAGTGATCATGGCACGTCGGATTGTTCCAGATACCACAGCACTTGTGTGTGGTCTGGTATTGTCATACAGACGGAGAGGGTGCACAATGCATCGGCAAACTCTTGAAACTCATGCTATTTGTCTCCTGAGGGATTCTCATGGACTGACTTAGTTATATTACACATTTTCGTGTTACACATTGCAATTAGAAACCCCCTAGTAACAGAGGGTTTCAACTTACGTGAGGAAAGCAGGAAGTGGACCGAGTACTGTGCATGACATGTAAAATTTCATCTGATACTGAGAACAGAATAAGAAATTTGGAGGCATTACTTTTCAAGGCACCCACATGCATTACTGTACTTATGAAACTATAACCAGCAGGCCTGAAGTTTAATTATTCCTAACTTGGAGACATGTTTACAGTAGTAAGTTAGTACACTGTGTGCACTAGGCATGTTTTTAATACACAACCTTTTTTTTACAAATTTTATAAAATGTCTTTTATGAATTTTGTAAAAAACATCTGCCAGTTAACAATATGCCCAGCGCACTCAACATAGCCACTTACTGGTATATATAAAAATCAAAGCCTATTCTGAGTGCACTAGAATTGAAATAAAATTAAGCTCAAGATAATGAGCTTTTTATTTTTTTATTCTGATTGTCACTGTTGGACTGTGATTTGGATGCTGTCATCCACTCATCTTCTGTCAGCAGATGCTCTCATTTTCATCCAGATGGGCTTGAGTGGTGGATGGCAATAGCAAATACCAATAGTATAGGCCAGTTGAACCAATCCTATAGCTGTTCAACTATGTAAGGAAAAAATGTTCCCAAATCATATATATCGTTGGAATTTGAGGCACGAAGATGACTTCAGAACAAAGGTGAGACATCTATTAGTGGTTTTCTGAACCAGCTCCATCTACTAAAGCCATCCAGGAAACTAATTTGATAGTACAGTGCAACTTCATACTACGCTAGACAGCGATAAGAACTTCGATCAGCTGCGAGGCACATTAGAGGCATGATCTATGCAATATCTCCCACCAGCTGACCTGCTGAATAGATCGATTTTTTCCATTCTTCAGTCAAATACTAAACGATTTTCAAAATTAAAAATAACCTAACATAATCTACATGGGAAGGACTATCCACAAAACTAATAATGACTAAAATTCGATATCATTAGATATGCAATTTTCAGTATAAAAGTTTTCAGAAGTTATTCTGTGTTGAGAATTTCATGTCGAATTTTTCTTACATCACGAGTATATACAGAAATGTCTTTTGGTACCTTATCATTAAAGGTACCCACCAATTTCGTCGTTGTGTTTCGACTTGTAACGATATCTTTTCTGTGTGTCATGTTCTTCATATAAACAGAATAATTTTTTATGATATTATACGGATTTACACCAACATTTCCTTTCAATTGAGAAACTCGTTTCATATCGAGAAAAGTGTCATGAGCTTTCAAATATTTCTAATATAGATTACTCAGCATTACGTGATCATATTGAGATGAATCAGTTATCTGGATAATTTTTCGATTAGGTTGATAAAACAACAAAAATAAATTAGACATATCAGAGTATAGTTGGAACAATTCATGGGCTATAGCTCGAAATTTATCTTCCCACTTAATCCTTCTACCTAGTCTGTGTAGTTCATAGAAAGAAATTGGAATTTTTAGGATTCTTCAGACTATTTTCTCGTTGTTCAGGCTCATAATTTGTTTCATATTTAGCAACAGGTACACAAATTTCCTGAGATTCTATTAGACTGTTACCTTCTTTTGGAAGTGTCTCTTTTATTTCTACTTCAGCATCATTGTAGTCAGTCCAACCGAGAAGAGAAAGTTCAGCAGTGGAACTCCAAGTAAAAATTACAGTAAGATCCCTTCCCAAAAAAATTCTTTAACTAACCACCAAGCATATTCAGTGGACAAAGCACTTCATTTTTCTTACACTTTACTTTACCATTATAAAGTGTATGTCTTTCTATACTTATTTTATTATTAAGAGATGAAGTCAAATTCAATAAAACAGATGATGAAATAAAAGGATGCTCTGTTCTAGACATCACATTATTTCCTTTCTTTACGGTTATAAAATCAATTTGCTTTGCCACATAATTATCAATTATTTTTTATGTTTGTCATCTTAAGTTGGGTAACCTTTACCGGCAGCTTCAGTAATACTGAAACCTAAGTACAACTGTGTATGAATAAGCTTTTTGAATATTTAGATTATTTTTGATTTATCATTCACAGGGAATTTTGTTTGTTATTTGTTAAAGATAAAAAATTATTTTGCCATTTATAAAATAGCTATCACAGTAGCATTATTGAAGTCAATCAATTTGTCATTTTTATTAGTTACAATAATTTCTAATTCCTGTGTGCACTCAAAAATTGGAATATATGTAGGGTAATGTGGTTTTTGAATTACAGGTCAACTAAATTCAGCATCAGGCATGAATGAAGCAATAATATAAGTTTCTTGGTGAAAATGATCACTATGATTCACAGAACAATCCATCAGCTAGATTAAAATTTATGTTGATTAACTCAAATGGAATAAATTTAAGAACACCATTATCAACAACTTTTCATCAGCTTCCATAATCGGTTACTAAATCCAAACACATTTCCGATACTATCATTGATATCCACATATAATTTAACATCAATTCTCTTTAAAATTTCATCTGCTTTAATATGAATATTTGGCCTTTTGGAATGAATAAATTTTCCGAAGCTTTCAAGCTACATTTGCCAACCAGAATTTCTATCGTTTCCCCCTCACAAAATAAATTATTACTTTTTGTGTTATATTTGGAGTTAAAGATGTATAAAATCCAACTAGTGCAACACTGCTATGACTTTCTTTTATATGTACAATGAATCTTTTTCTAAGAGCTGATGATTTTCCAAAATGGTTCGAATGGCTCGGAGCACCATGGGACTTAACATCTGAGGTCATCAGTCCCCTAGATCTTAGAACTACTCAAACCTAACTAACCTAAGGACATCACACACATCCATGCCTAGGGCAGGATTCGAACCTGTGACCATCCCTGTCACACTGTTACGGACTGAAACACCTAGAACCACTCAGCAACCTCTGCGGGTGATTTTCCACTCAACTGAAATAGGTGACTTGTTTAATAGTAATAAAAATTCATTTAGTTAAATGAAAACAGATTGGAAACGGAAAGTAAGAATTCGAGAGAAGAAATCAAAAAAATAAAATAGTAAGCTTCAACCTAATTCTATTTGATGTGCTATAATAGGTCCAAGGGGTTGCGGAAACATAACATTAATGATTAACAGTTAGATTCTAGCTCCAGCACGGTTAAACTGAAGTAAGATAAATCACTTGAACGTTTATTCAAGATGTTTAGATGAACCAAAGTATCAAGAATTTATAAAAGTATGTTAACAGGTTGAAGATAAAAATAATGAGAAAATTACTACGTTTATTGAAAACAATGATAAAATTGTACTACTTGATAGATGCCAAATTAATTCCCATGTGGTATAGGGTAATTTCATGTTAGAAGATTAAAATGTGGTTAGATAATACTTTATTAGAGGAAGTCAATAACGAACAGATTGTTTCCATTTAGCTCAGACATATTTAAAATATGTTGGACTAGGTGATATATATTTAAACCATATGACCATGAACTTGTTGGTGATGAATCCCTATATTTTTAAATATGTACATAGCTTGAAGTTTCGCGAGTCAGCTGACAATATTGTTACACACAATGTGGTTGGTCCTCTTTAATTCACAAAACTTCCTGATGATCGTACAACAGACGCAAATTTGTTATTAATCTCTGAGGATGAGAAAAAACGTTACTGCTGGATCAGAAGCGTGTCCCACTTTATCTCCTCAGAAACGTCTAAACGTGTGGGTAAATGACATTTTTGTCCTAAATGCTGGATTTCCGTCTTTGATCACAAAATTGTGAAGTCCTTAGACTACCAGTTTTGGTCTGTGATGACCATCTTTAATTCTGTGAAAAAACATGCGAAAAATGCAACTGCAAGTAGTGGACTCTACATCTCAAAACAATAAAATAGGCCATAACGAAAAGCAATACTGCCATACATGTCGAAAACGTGCACATAAAATATGACCAAGTGGACCTATTTAAAACACATCATAATGCAAGGAAGCCACAGTGGCATCGTCGAAAGATAAACACAAAACCAGCTCAGCATCATTGCGCATATCCAAAATATCGTACATACAGGGTCACAGTGTTGGTAGAGTACACTTGTTAACAGCACTACTGTTCACAACGAACTATCCACAGCAACCACAAAATGTTTGTGTCACAACCTCATTAGATGTCACTATTGTAGGCCTACCCATAATTGTCAGTTATATAACTGTACAATATGCAATAAAAGAAGAATACAGTAGGTAAAAGTCTTTAGTTGGCTTAAGAGATATATAAACTATTACACAGATAAAATACAAGTTGGTCTGCGCTTATGGCGATTTTATATAAATATATACTGGCATACATAAGAACACTAAGGTAGGAAGTGATATAAAAATGATTAAATAAATAGCAGAAAAAGCCAAATGGGTGAAACAACAGACCGTTGCAAGTAATCATGGCCCTCTGTCGGTGTGGTCGCTAGATTGAAGGTAAGACGAGAAGCGGCCAGAGGAACTAAACCACCAGAGGGCCTCTCATGACACGACATTCCAAGAAGAGAATAATAAAACTCCTCATCAGTCAATTAATAAGATTATCTAGTTAAAGAAATGTGTTATACAAACACAGAAGGGGCCTTTAAACACGAGGGCGACATGCTTAAACATGTAATGTACTCTATACTGGGTAAAGAAAAAGGTAATATGTACATCAGAGAAGTTCAGTGATTATAATAGGGCACTGTTAAATAAAGCAACATAGGAATTGGGTACAAAATCGCTGTGCCCATTGAGCACCCTTGCTGGCTCTCGTTTCTTCGTTTTATTAATTTTAAGCCCTTCTAACAAGTTGAAAAGATGGCCTTTTTACACTCTGTGGAGAATATACATACTATTCTCAATACTCCCTATCGGCTGACCAGTTTCTGGTCACTGTAATTACAAAGCAGTTTTGTAACATTGCCGTGAATGCTCTGTAAACCCCTCATTGAAAGAGTGACTGAATTGGCAGATATAATTTTTATCACAGTTATGGTACTACAATCAATCCTGCTTACTCCAAAGCCATCAAATTTGTAATATTCACTTTTCAATTTCTGTTTCGCTTGAAGTTTTTGAGGTGTTGCCAATTTGAAAGCAACATCTAAGATTAGATTTCGTGAAACGTTTCTCTATTTGCTGGGACATACATTTTACTGGACTGGGTTTCATTATTTCATTATTAGTTTTATTTTCTGGGTGAGTATGTGTTTGTCTGCTGTTTATTTTTTGTTTCTTCAGCCCATTAGAAGAGTGTACGGCATCATTTACAGAAAACCATTAGTTATTGCAATTTAGTTAAACTTCTGAATTCTTTATGTATTTGACTTTTGGCGAAAGGTCGGCAAAAGAGTCAGTGAATCACTGAGGTGAAGTAGGCATTTTTATATCATGGAGGATGACATGAACTGGTATTGATGATACTATATGTGTTGTTTCTTGAAAATCAAAAATTCGTGTTTGTTGTCAACTTTCTTAACAAAAAGGTCAAGGTAGTTAATGAAGTGTATGTTGCCTACTGATTGGGAAAATGCGTTAACCTCACCCAGGTCATTCTCTATTGGCAATAAAATCTCATCAACATACTGTTTATAATAAATGCTTTTTTCTTTTAGCTGTAGAACCTTGGCAAAATTGTAAATTCCAAATTGCTCGCAAAATTATCTGCTTAAGTACTAACTAGATGTCACCTATCCTACGGCCATACTTTTGATAATATAATTTATCAATGAAGATAAAAATATTGTAAGTTAAAATAAAAAATTCAATTATTTCTGTGCTTTTTGCAGTACTGGTTCTAGTTATGGGTTAGCAGATTATGTCTAATAATTTCAGTTGTTTCTTTTATCATACCATTACTGTAGAGATCTTTACATCCAACAGTTTATAATAATTGTTAACCTCACAGTCTCAACTTCACACACATGCCATACTGTTGCTTGTCTGCCTCTGGAGCGCCCTTTCCCCAGTGGTCCATGCCATTATGGATTTGTGTGCAGCGTGTGCTGTAGTCGGTGGTGTGGAGCATTTACAGCCCCAAATCCATGGTTTTAACCATCCACCACCATTGTTACTGCAGAGGAACAGTGTACTTTTAGATTTGGAGCAGTATAGGAGAGATTGCACTCCTGCTTAAGTTCTCAACGCGGTATTTTCTGACATTATAATGAGTACCACAATTATGAAGCTGTCTTTATGGATGGGTCTAAACAGGGGGAATCCGTTGGTTGCTTTGTTGTTTTTCCAGGTCGTTGCCTCTAGACTTTACTGTGCTGGCGTGAGCTGTCGCCAGCACACAGGTTAGCAAATGTAACGTGCGAAGATCGATAGTAGGCGCTGGACCAAGCACACCTATCACGAGAGGGGCCACAGACACACTGACAAGCAACACGCTGCCAAAGCCCTCTCGACAACAATTATTTAGGCCGCTGCTGCTGACTTGGCGTATGTCATTCATTCGCACAGAAGTCTCAATTCACGTAACAGGCAATGACAGTACATGGCGACCAGATTAGTGAATATAACGGAACTACCAGTGAGACTCAAGTTTTTAATAGCAAGAGTACCGATATTGTCTGCAGGACGACTATTACTGATGAGCTTGTACCTCAGAACATTGACTCTATTCCGGTTAAGTAAGTGTTTCCACTCGTGTATATAAATAACCGTATTAATTCACGTGTGTGTTTGAGTTGTAGAAAAAGTATACCAGTCATCTATAAAAACATCCTCACCCTTGGTTCCTTGCGGTATACGACTCTACATTTACTATCTTCGACGTGAAATCGTATACGTTCTAGATATGACATTCTTCAAATGCTAAATTCCTTTTGTGTTCCGATTCTCTGAGCGCCCTTAACTCTCTACAACGCTTTTACCGAACAAATAAAGTAATCCAGAATCTTCACGGTAGGAACACGAATCTATCTTTAATTCCGTGATTGTTTTCATTACCTCATGTCTCTGCTCCCAGCTCAACCAAGGGTTATCTTGAATACTCTTTCTATGTATTCCAATCGGATCAGCCTCTCCATTCTCTGAGCCCATTTCTGGCTGATGTCTGTACACTGGAAGGCATCCAACGTGTCCCTTGATACTCAATGAGACGTGATCAACTTATCTCGTGACTTTGTCGCATGGAGACACCTGCAGTCTACATGTGTATCTACATACATACTCCACAATCCACCATACGGTGCGTGGCAGATGTTACCTCGTACCACAACTACCATCTTCTCTCCCTGTTCCACTTCCAAACAGAACAAGGGAAAAATGACTGCCTATATGCCACTGTTCGAGCCCTAATCTCTCTTATCTTATCTTTGTGGTCTTTCCGCGAAATATAAGTTGTCGACAGCAAAATTGTACTAGAGTCAGCCTCAAATGCTGGTTCTCTAAATTTCCTCAGTAGCGATTTACGAAAAGAACGCCTCATTTCGCCCAGAGCCTCCCACCCGAGTTCCTGAGGCATTTTCGTAACACTCGCGTGATGAAAAAAACCTACCAGTAACAAATCTGATGGGATTCGAATTCGGTTTTACAGAGAGTACTCGACTGCATTGGCTCCTTACATAGCTTGCATTTACCGCGAATCTCTTGCCCAACGTAGAGTCCCGAGCGACTGGAAAAAAGCGCAGGTGACGCCGGTATATAAGAAGGGTAGAAGGACGGATCCTCAAAATTACAGACCAATATCCTTAACATCGGTTTGTTGCAGGATTCTCGAACATATTCTCAGTTCGAATATAATGAATTACCTTGAGCCAGAGAAGTTGATGTCCATCATCAGCACAGCTTTAGAAAGCATCGCTCCTGCGAAACGCAGCTCGCCCTTTTTTCACATGATATCTTGCGAACCACGGATGAAGGGTATGAGATGGATACCATATTCCTTGACTTCCGGAAAGCGTTTGACTCGGTGCCCCACTGCAGACTCCTAACTAAGATATGAGCATATGTGATTGGTTCCCAAATATGCGAGTGGCTCGAAGATTTTTTATGTAATGGAACCCAGTACGTTGTCCTCGATGGTGAGTGTTCATCGGAGGTGAGGGTATCATCTGGAGCGCCCCAGGTAAGTGTGGTCGGTGCGCTGTTGTTTTCTGTCTACATAAATGATCTTTTGGGTAGGGTGGATAGCAATGTGCGGCTGTTTGCTGATGATGCTGTGGTGTACGGGAAGGTGTCGTCGTTGAGTGACTGTAGGAAGATACAAGATGACGTGGACAGTATTTGTGATTGGTGTAAAGAATGGCAGCTAACTCTAAATATAGATAAATGTAAATTAATGCAAATGAATAGGAAAAAGAATCTCATAATGTTTGAATACTCCATTAGTGGTGTAGCACTTGACACAGTCACGTCGATTAAATATTTTGGCGTAACATTGCAGAGCAATATGAAGTGGGACAAGCATGTAATGGCAGTTGTGGGGAAGGCGGATAGTCATCTTTGGTTCATTGGTAGAATTTTGGGCAGATGTGATTCATCTGTAAAGGAGGCCGCTTATAAAACAGTAATACGACTTATTCTTGAGTACTACTCGAGCGTTTCGGATCCCTGTCAGGTCGGATTGAGGGATGACATAAAACCAATTCAGAGGGGGCCTACTATTTTGTTACTGATAGGTTTTTTTCATCACGCAACTGTTACGGAAATGCTTCAGGAACTTGTGCGGGATTCTCTGGGGGAAAGGAGGCGTTCTTTTCGTGTATCGCTACTGAGGAAATTTAGAGAACCAGCATTTGAGACTGACTGCAGTGCAATTTTACTGCCGGCAACTTATATTTCGCGGAAAGACCACAAAGATAAGAGAGATTAGGGCTCGTACAGAGGCATATAGGCATTCATTTTTCCCTCGTTCTGTTTGGGAGTGGAACAGGGAGAGAAGGTGCTAGTTGTGGTACGAGGTACCCTCCGCCACCCACCGTATGGTGGACTGCGGAGTATGTATGTAGATGTAGATGTAATAGATCGCCTCTTAGCTAGCGTCACGCACCTACCAAAATTTCCTCGTCCTCCTTACGTTTTACTAAATTAGTTGTTTCATTAGCCCACTGCATCTGATGCGACCGGGTTTTCGAGAAAAGTGGCTTCGGTTTTAGGTGCAAAATGGTTCAAATGGCTCTGAGCATTATGGGACTTAACGTCTGAGGTCAACAGTCCCCTAGAACGTAGAAGTACTTAAACCTAACTAATCTAAGGACAACACACACATCCATTCCCGAGGCAGGACTCGAACCTGGGACCGTAGCGGTCGCGCGGTTCCAGACTGAAGGGCCTAGAACCGCTCGACCACTGCGGCCGTCACGGTTTTAGGGTTCCAATCCATAATCACCGCTTTATTCGAGAGTAGGTCATTACTGATTACAAAATAGAGTGACAACACACAAGTGACAACAGCTTTCACCTGGAAGGCAGTTCTTCCGTCGCTTAGCGACACCACGACCCGTGTTTCTATCTCCTTCCTTTTCGCCTTGAAAATGGGGGTAACTGGTATTTCTTTTATGGGTACCGCAGCTAATTTACTAGCACTTTCCGCCGATCTTGTAAGTAGGCTGTTTAGGTTTTTTTATTGGTAACGCCGCCGCCACGTAGCGCTCTGTATAAAAATCACTGGCTGTGCCGTGTGCAGTCTGTGGCTGGTTTGCATTGTTGTCTGCCATTGTAGTGTTGGGCAGCGGCAGCTGGATGCTAACAGCGCGTAGAGGTGAGCCGCCAGCAGTGGTGGACGTGGGGAGAGAGATGGCGGAGTTTTGAAATTTGTAAGAATTGGTGTCATGAACTGATATATATATTATGACTATTAAGGTAAATAGATTGTTTGTACTCTATTAAAATCTTTCATACGCTAACTATGCCTATCAATAGTTAGTGCCTTCAGTAGTTTGAATCTTTTATTTAGCTAGCAGTAGTGGTGCTCGCTGTATTGCAGTAGTTCGAGTAATGAAGATTTTTGCGAGGTAAGTGATTTGTGAAACATATAGATTAATGTTAGTCAGGGCCATTCTCTTGTAGGGATTACTGAAAGTCAGATTGCGCAAAAAAAAATATTGTGTGTCAGTTTAAGCACAGTCGTGTATAATTTTTCTAAGGGGACGTTACATATGGCGACCCTGCCGGGATTCGAACCTGGAATCTTCTGATGGGGGTACACGCTTACTTTGTGTACCATGTGTATGGCAAGCACAAGGAGCCCTAGCCAATATGGTATTTGCTTATACAACTTACACATTGGTACCATATTTCTCTAACACATTAATTACGCAGCTATATGATCATTTAACTGGGAGAGACAAACATTCATTTTACTACATCAGTGACAGATGTTTACGTAATTACACAGTTGGATAACTTCACACTTACGAAATTGTATTTTGTCTGTACTTTGTGAACTGTTTATATTTTTTTGGAACCATTGTGATAATATGAGAGCTTTGTATGTCGTATTTGGTATGGGATTATGATTTTTAAAGTACGTTTGAGGCAGATGGCACTTTTGACATGAGCAGAGAATTTTTTTAGGTTTTGAAATTATTGAAGAAAGCTATGACATTTTTGAGATTTGACTGAGGTGTTATGATGTTATTATTACGACGACGATGTGAATTATGCTGCTGAGGTATGTTTAAGCTGATGCTATATCAGTTATTTGGTTATGCTACGTATCTGTTATGACGAAATATTGAAGAAGTGTCGACGAATATGTATATGTGTAATAAAGCAAGGAATAATTAGTAGTGGTTAGGGACTCTGGTTTGTGAAAAAGGATGTTGGAAACCGAGAATCGTACTTTAAGAGTTATGAAATGTGTGTATATGTGTGAATATATCACTATGCTGGCGAAAATTTTTGCGACACTATTATATTTAAAGGATTTTGTTTCTACAGATTTGTAACGCAAATTTTTGACCAGTGAAATACTTTATATGAGACTGCTACTGTAGCGGAAACTGCTGTCGTAAATATTTCGGTAAGAAAGTTAAGTAACCACCTTCACATAATGCGTCATGGGCATTTCGGTAAGAAAGTTAAGTGACCACCTTCACATAATGCGTCGTGGGCACCCAGCTGCGCGACAGACGCCTGGAGAAAAGCCATTAGTGTGTGCCTTTCTGAGGCACAGGTGGAGAAGAAAAAAAAAAGAGGCCATTATCCTCGCTATTGACATTGCTTTGTAGAAAGCATCGTAAATACGACACCCTCAAACTTGAAAACATGATTACACTGTAGAGTTCTTAATTAATGATATTTACGGAAATGAAATGATGAGAAACATTTCATGTCTATTGTCTTACTAGTTGGAAGATTGTTTACTGCATTATGAAGTGTCTTATGGCTAGCGAATGACGTTTGACGTCTTGCTTTGCCTATTTTGTTTAATATCCAGTTTCTAGGTGCACTGCAGCATTGGTTAAAATAAAATTTTATAGATGTACTAATATAAATATTTTCTGTCTACAGATCCAGTATATAATAATAATGTGATATACCTCCAAATAAATGAGGGAGCACAAAAAGACATTTACCTTCACTGGAACTGCATACATAATTTTCTTTTCAAGTACTTGGTAATTTACTTCATAAAATTAGTTTTGTGGTGCACCATTTTAATTATATAGACATTAAGATGTGAATATACATTTCCCTTATCTGCATTGTTGTCTTTAGTGTACTATTTTCTCTGTTTGTGGGTTTGTCATGTTTAGGTATAAGTTATTACATTTATTGCTGCTTGCTTTGCAAATTTTTCTTGTTTGCTGCACAGTGCCTTATATTAATTATAATATTGCAATTGCTTCGCCAATTTCTATTTTTTTGTCATTGCTGTTTGTATTAATTGTTTTGTGCTGCTGCATTGCCTCGTCCCTTAATTAAGCATCTGAGCTCAGTAGATTTAAGTTAGCTTAAGAGGGGGTAGCCTATATAAGAGAATGAGTTGTGATGAATTTGAAGAAATGCACTGAAAGGTTATACGAGAAAAGTACAGAAATAATGAAGAACAAAGGGAGATCTCCGAGAAGTAAAGAAAGTTTTGTTTGCAAAGTACTGCAGTAAAACAAACCCTGTCCTTTCCTTTTGTGGTATCCCACTATGTGTTTGTGTACCCTTGTGTATTTGTTTTCTCCCTGTCTCTGTGTGCTGTTTCACGGAATTTTTTCTCTTCTAATACTAAGCTACATTCACTATGATGAGGAATACTGTTACCCTCAAATATAATTTGCGTTAATAACATGTTATTTACTTCGTAAAGATGTTTACACATTATTTATTCTGTTTTGTTCTAATGCTCATGTGTGAGGTTGATGTTTCAAAAGTTATTCTGATTTTTTATGTATGTACTTATGTCGTAATTTTTGTAACACTGATGTATTTGCTATTTCGATTCTTTCGTAAAGCCTGTACTACTGCAAATGTGATCTGTATTGTTATGTTCTTTAAAGATGTATTTTGTACCTTTGTTATTGTATTCTTATGTTATAAAATTGTAATTGACACCAGTTCATCAAATTAAGTAACTTGTAAGTTACATTTCACTGCACACGTTTCTGTTGGTCATAGTATATGGACAATATGTGAGAAGTAGGGACTGATAGTGTTTGCACGTGTGTTAATAATTCAGTAAGGGACTGGATAACAGCATTGCTGGTTCTAAGGACATTTCAAACAAATTCTTTGTGAGTGGACAAGTGGTGGTTTATGGACTTGCTATATTCTCTGCAAGACTCTTCAATGATGATTGTGCACCTGCACGGTTGCAACAGATGGCTGCTGCCGTCTCTACCAGGACTACAGTGGGTGTGCACCTTTGATGACCCACCAATACCGCTATTTCTACAAGGACTACAGTGGGTCTACACCTTTGATGACTCACCAATACCATTATTTCTACAAGGACTGCAGTGGGTCTGCACTTCTGGTGGCCCACCAATACTGTAATCTCTACCAGGAGTACAAGGGATCTACTCTGTGATGACCTACCTACCAATATTCTTCAAAACTTCGACTGACTCTGCTGTGGGTTTGCGCTGTTGTGGCCCATTACCTGTCTGCATGTCAAGAGTCAGCACTGTCTTTCCGTTGGAAGGACAACACTACTTCTTCAAGACTGCATGGAAATCCACTACTTCCATGTGCATTTTCTTTTACTACTCAGACTTTGAGAAAAACACTGCAATTTTACTTTGATGAATGATCAGGACTGTCTTTATGGACTGTGAGAAAATTTTAGCTTTTGACCAACATTGTATCGATGAGTGTGTGCATTTCATTTCTTTGTCATTGTAATTATGAAAAAAATTTTCAAATCTGTATTGGCCACTGCCCAAAACAATTTGTAAATTTTTTTGTGGGGAGCATGAGGTCTATGTAAGTAGGCTGTTTAGGTTTTTTTATTGGTAACGCCGCCGCCACGTAGCGCTCTGTATAAAAATCACTGGCTGTGCCGTGTGCAGTCTGTGGCTGGTTTGCATTGTTATCTGCCATTGTAGTGTTGGGCAGCGGCAGCTGGATGCTAACAGCGCGTAGCGTTGCGCAGTTGGAGGTGAGCCGCCAGCAGTGGTGGACGTGGGGAGAGAGATGGCGGAGTTTTGAAATTTGTAAGAATTGGTGTCATGAACTGATATATATATTATGACTATTAAGGTAAATACATTGTTTGTACTCTATTAAAATCTTTCATTCGCTAACTATGCCTATCAGTAGTTAGTGCCTTCAGTAGTTTGAATCTTTTATTTAGCTAGCAGTAGTGGTGCTCGCTGTATTGCAGTAGTTCGAGTAACGAAGATTTTTGTGAGGTAAGTGATTTGTGAAACATATAGATTAATGTTAGTCAGGGCCATTCTCTTGTAGGGATTACTGAAAGTCAGATTGCGTTGCGCAAAAAAAATATTGTGTGTCAGTTTAAGCACAGTCGTGTATAATTTTTCTAAGGGGACGTTACAATCTGGGTAAAAACACGTCAAAAATGCTGCCATTTCCGGCCCAAAATCCAGGCGTGCTCCCATCTTAATTGTTCTCAGTGTTATACCAATAAGGCAGCTTTTCCCGGCACTCTGGGTGACCATAGAAGCCTTCAGTGTCCTCTAGCGCTTGTGATTTAAGTTACGGTACACTGTGTATGTGATGTCCCTACTCTACTGAGGCGTTCTCCTGCAACATCTCATTGTCTTTGGCCATTCTCGTGTGCGACCTCACGTACCTCTGCCTGAGGTGCGGCCAGTGATAGGAGACGTCCATTACTCTCACGGCTTCTCTCATTATCCGACACTTGCACGCAATTCACGTGACGCATGTGGACTGGTAACTCGTTCCTGTCCTACTCTGCCTGGTGTGGACTGTTGTTGTTGTTGTGGTCTTCAGTCCTGAGACTGGTTTGATGCAGCTCTCCATGCTACTCTATCCTGTGCAAGCTTCTTCATCTCCCAGTACCCACTGCAACCTACATCCTTCTGAATCTGCTTAGTGTAGTCATCTCTTGGTCTCCGTCTACGATTTTTGCCCTCCACGCTGCCCTCCAATGCTAAATTTGTGATCCCTTGATGCCTCAGAACATGTCCTACCAACCGGTCCCTCCTTCTTGTCAAGCTGTGCCACAAACTCCTCTTCTCCCCGATTCTATTCAATACCTCCTCATTAGTTATGTGATCTACCCATCTAATCCTCAGCATTCTTCTGTAACACCACATTTCGAAAGCTTCTATTCTCTTCTTGCCTAAGCTATTTATCGTCCATGTTTCACTTCCATACATGGCTACACTCCATACAAATACTTACTGACACTTAAATCTATACTCGATGTTAATAAATTTCTCCTCTTCAGAAACGCTTTCCTTGCCATTTCCAGTCTACATTTTATATCCTCTCTACTTCGACCATTATCAGTTATTTTGCTCCCCTAATAGTAAAACTCCTTTACTACTTTAACTGTCTAATTTCCCAATTTAATTCCTTCAGCATCACCCGACTTAATTCGACTACATTCCATTATACTCGTTTTACTTTTGTTGATGTTCATCTTATATCCTCCTTTCAAGACACTGCTCTTACAAGTCCTTTGCTGTCTCTGACAGAATTACAATGTGAGGTGTGGACTGGGGATGAGAAAAACCCACGAGTTAAAGCCTATACCGGGATTTTAGCTTTGAATAACCGGTGCTTGTTTGGTCTCGATTACAGCAGATTTTTAAAATTTTGTTACTAATAATCGAGTAAAAGAATCTAAATATCGATACTAAAATAGCAGCAATGCTATAATTGTTCCGTTTTTAACTTAATCTTTTTTAAAAACAGGAACAATTATTATTGATAAAATTTTCATTGGTTTGAAATATTACGTTGTTGTAAAAACTGGTAAAAGTGATCATTGCTATTTTAATAACAATACTGCCAGAAACGAGCAGTGAACACATCGCGTAAGAATTGGTACAGCATTGCTGACACCATAATGTCCCTGTTGTTGTCTGCCGTGGCTTGAAGACTGCGTGTATGTGCAGTGTGCAAGACCGGCCGCCGCCCAGTTATACAGCAGCTTCTCACTGTCGCCACTGGACACGCGTTGTATTGCACAATGGCACCGACCCTAGTCTGGACATATTTTTAGGAAGTGGTGTGGCAATGAAGCGCAGTGATTGATTTGCTTTAAAAGATCTCTGTGGAGAAGTGAAAGAGGAAGGAAATTATGGTAAACACAATAAATTAAAAACTTAAGAATTCATTCGCAGCATACATTAGAAGCTAGCAGATTTGTTGCCTGTGTCTACGTAATATTTCTTTACGTGCTTGTAGCCCTTCGAAACGACCAAATTAACACGAAAACAGCGTCCTTCAGTCTCAGTTTTCTCCCTTTTGCATGGCTATCCGTAATACTTAAATCATGATGTGCTTACAATACGATTTTTGAGCAGAATTACAAAAAAAATTGAGTCAGTAGGAGAACGCTGGTCATTTTCTGCAGTATTCAAACACTACATGTACGTATACATACATACTCGGCAATCCACCATACGATGCGTGGCGGAAAGTGCCTCGTACCACAGCTAGCATCTTCTCTCCCTGTTCCACTCCCAAACACAACGAGGGAAAATGACTGCCTATATGCCTCTGTACGAGCCCTAATCTCTCTTATCTCATCTTTGTGGTCTTTCCGCGAAATATAAGTTGCCGGCAGTAAAATTGTACTGCAGTCAGCCTCAAATGCTGGTTTTCTAAATTTCATCAGTAGCGACTCACGAAAAGAACGCCTCCTTTCCTCCAGAGACTCCCCCCCCCCCCCCCCCCCCCCCCACGAGTTCCTGAAGCATTTCCGTAAAACTCGCGTGATGATCAAACCTACCAGTAACAAATATAGCAGCCCGCCTCTGAACTGCTTCTATGTCCTCCCTCAATCCGACCTGATAGGGATCCCAAACGCTCGAGCAGTACTCAAGAATAGGTCGTATTAGTGTTTTATAAGCGGTCTCCTTTACAGATGAACCACATGTTCCCAAAATTCTACCAATGAACCGAAGACGACCATCCGCCTTCCCCACAGCTGCCATTACATGCTAGTCCCACTTCATATCGCTCTGCAATGTTACGCCCAAATATTTAATCGACGTGACTGTGTCAAGCGCTACACTACTAATGGAGTATTCAAACATTACAGGATTCTTTTTCCTATTCATCTGAGTCAATTTACATTTATCTATATTTAGAGTTAGCTCCCATTCTTTACACCAATCACAAATCCTGTCCAAGTCATCTTCTATCCTCCTACAGTCACTCAACGACGACACCTTCCCGTCCACCACAGCATCATCAGCAAACAGCCGCACATTGCTATCCACCCTATCCAAAAGATCATTTATGTAGATAGAAAACAACAGCGGACCACCACACTGATTCGTCTAATTAATTTAATGTTTTGATACTATGTACCTTCAAACTCAGAGTGTCAAAATTTTCAACCTTTGTTAGATTTCTGCGTTCCTTACTGTGAATAACAGGAATAAAAAAGCGATAATCAGTTATTTCAGAAACAGGTTATTTTTAATGGTCTTAAACTGCCGTGAGGGAAAACCAGTGTAACCGAAAACCGGCTGTTTCAGTCATAAGCACCATCGGTAGTGTGGACCTTGGCATCTATCTTGCTTTCACCTGTTCCCTCCTTCGTCGTTCATTGTCCCACTTCTGCGTGTCACTGCACTGCACAAACACTTGTGGTGACCTGTTTTCTTTACTCATTGCGCTACCGTGCGCTGTCCTTTGTCTTTCCCGTTCTTCAGCGGCGTCTGAAGGCCTTAACAAATCGATAGTGCCCCGGTGAGGGAATGTTGTACATGAGCAGGAAAACGTGGGGGCATTTCGCTGCTCATCTGTCATTTTGTCGTCCATTATCCCTCCAGAAAGACAACAGTAAACGATGCGTGCTGCCATGGATTGGCGTGAGTGTGGCGCATATTGTCCCCGATACACCCTCATTTTTGCTCTTATTTCTGTAACACCTACAGCGCCTCTCGGTGTTGAAAAGCCAAAAAATAGGTCCCAAATTAGCTTCCATGTCCTTAAAATATCAATTCACAACATGACCCAAGTCCCTGCACAAGTAGTAATTACGAAAAATAAATAAAAAAACAAATAGAGGGAAATATCTAGTATAGGGAGCAAAAGAAAAGAAAAGGAAAATTTAACTATAAATTTTAGAAACATGGGAAGGGGGAAAAACAGTAGAAAATATTAAAATATTAGTTATTCCAATACGTAAGAAAATCAATATTATAGTCATAGAACGTAGATCTGGGACACCAAAGTTAGTGTTTATTGTTAAGGCTTTCGTGGCCACTTGTTGACAAACTGCCTATTGGCTTCTGTCTCGGGTTCTTCGGCCGACGTTCATCTAATGATTTTTCTGACGTTTCATTAGTGTTTATTAATGTATAAATAGCCATACGTTGTAATTACGATGCTCCAGTCTCTGTTCTAGTTCGGAAGTTATTTAGGACGTACAGCTTTAGAGAACAACAATTGGGACTTTATTAAACGGGGATCAAGAACAGATCGTGACGAGATTGTTTTTGAGGATTGTAAAATTCAAGACTTTAATTTGGACATTTATCAGATTAGATAAACGGGAAGGTGAATAGTAATCTCTTTGGCTTTAATGTCAATTCGTGTGAATATTTAAACGTTTTACTGAATTGAGAATTTTAACCGGATTCGGACTTTGAATTGTGACAGTGGGAAACTTTAACTTTACGCGACTAGCGATCACAGTTAATGACAGCTGCCGGATATTAAATAGAAATAACTTATTTGCCGAAAGCGACAGGATATTATCTAACATCTCTGATGCTAGCGGGGATCCTACTTAGACATCTCATTAAAGAACTTCTTTGAATGAGATCGTATGAGTGAACCTATTTATTAATAATACTTGTCAATAAACTGACGTTGTTAATTTGAAACATAATACAAGTCTTGAACATTAATTTAACATAGATTAATAAACGTTCTAGTTACGTGATCTATGCCAAGAAGAAACTAGCCATTCGTAACTAAAACAATTTAACGAAAGGTTAAAATATCGTCGTCTGTAAACATTGGTAGTAAAGCTACTAAAGATTTTTTTCTTCTCGGAGTTGGGAAGACTATACCTGTAGCGACACTGGGAAGACTATACCTGTAGCGACCCACGTTTAACATTGGGTTTTAAAAGTAATCAAACTGATACTTAGCCAGGACAATATTAAATAAAAGTAAAACCCTTCAATGACAGTCAATGTGTAAAAAATAAAATCAAACTTTCACCTATTAGACGAAAAAGCGAAAAAAGAAAAAGGGCTGCTACACTGAATCGCCAGATCCCAGTATGTTCCGCCACAGGCAGCCTGCTCCTCGTGGGGCACCTGCCGTGCAATGAGTCCAGCATTACATTGCACTACTTGTCTCACACACAGATAAGCGCCTAAATTCTTTAGGTAAGCCTTCGGGAGGGTACTTCGAATTCGACAGAATTTACACAGTGGTATTTCAACCCCGTGTGTCGAAAATGCGGCCTTCCAATTCGATAGGGCGACCTTAGTTACAGGGACGTTCCCTTGTATTGCACATATGTCTTGCTCGAGGACTGCCTCTATAGTTTCTGTTTCCTTTCACGATTTCCGTTCTTATCCGTACGCGCGGAGATGTCAGTCGTCTTCGTGTTTATTCTCGTTTAAGCGTTGTCAACCATCGTTTCACAAGTTTGTCCCACCTCGTTATGGTTGTTGGTGACTTCTATACGTATCTTTTTGGTTTCGGTTGCCAATTCAGGGATGATTCCGTCGGTCTTTGGATTGCAAAGTCTTTGCTCGGCTTCAAGCCTTTCAAATTATATTTGATTCTCTTCTCTAATGGTGATTAACTGAGACGTGCGGTTTTCTAATACACTCCTGGAAATGGAAAAAAGAACACATTGACACCGGTGTGTCAGACCCACCATACTTGCTCCGGACACTGCGAGAGGGCTGTACAAGCAATGATCACACGCACGGCACAGCGGACACACCAGGAACCGCGGTGTTGGCCGTCGAATGGCGCTAGCTGCGCAGCATTTGTGCACCGGCGCCGTCAGTGTCAGCCAGTTTGCCGTGGCATACGGATCTCCATCGCAGTCTTTAACACTGGTAGCATGCGGCGACAGCGTGGACGTGAACCGTATGTGCAGTTGACGGACTTTGAGCGAGGGCGTATAGTGGGCATGCGGGAGGCCGGGTGGACGTACCGCCGAATTGCTCAACACGTGGGGCGTGAGGTCTCCACAGTACATCGATGTTGTCGCCAGTGGTCGGCGGAAGGTGCACGTGCCCGTCGACCTGGGACGGGGCCGCAGCGACGCACGGATGCACGCCAAGACCGTAGGATCCTACGCAATGCCGTACGGGACCGCACCGCCACTTCCCAGCAAATTAGGGACACTGTTGCTCCTGGGGTATCGGCGAGGACCATTCGCAACCGTCTCCATGAAGCTGGGCTACGGTCCCGCACACCGTTAGGCCGTCTTCCGCTCACGCCCCAACATCGTGCAGCCCGCCTCCAGTGGTGTCGAGACAGGCGTGATTGGAGGAACGAATGGAGACGTGTCGTCTTCAGCGATGACAGTCGCTTCTGCCTCGGTGCCAATGATGGTCGTATGCGTGTTTGGCGCCGTGCAGGTGAGCGCCACAATCAGGACTGCATACGACCGAGGCACACAGGGCCAACACCTGGCATCATGGTGTGGGGAGCGATCTCCTACACTGGCCGTACACCTCTGGTCATCGTCGAGGGGACACTGAATAGTACACGGTACATCCAAACCGTCATCGAACCCATCGTTCTACCATTCCTAGACCGGCAAGGGAACTTGCTGTTCCAACGGGACAATGCACGTCCGCATGTATCCCGTGCCACCCAACGTGCTCTAGAAGGTGTAAGTCAACTACCCTGGCCAGCAAGATCTCCAGATCTGTCCCCCATTGAGCATGTTTGGGACTGGATGAAGCGTCATCTCACGCGGTCTGCACGTCCAGCACGAACGCTGGTCCAACTGAGGCGCCAGGTGCAAATGACATGGCAAGCAGTTCCACAGGACTACATCCAGCATCTCTACGATCGTCTCCATGGGAGAATAGCAGCCTGCATTGCTGCGAAAGGTGGATAGAGACTGTACTAGTGCCGAAATTGTGCATGCTCTGTTGCCTGTGTCTATCTGCCTGTGGTTCTGTCAGTGTGATCATGTGATGTATCTGACCGTAGGAATGTGCCAATAAAGTTTCTCCTTCCTGGGACAATGAATTCACGGTGTTCTTATTTCAATTTCCAGGAGTGTATCACGAGGATTCGATCAAGTGGAGTGTGACTGCGTATCTCCCCTGCAGTGTTTCCTGGCTCACTCTCAAACTGTCCTCAGATGGCCTGTCGGTTTCTGGTGGACGCTGAATGTGTGTACCTCTCACAGAAGGGCCTGGCATTTCCTCATTCACACCCGAACTCTCCTCCATTTTCTTGTCAGTTTCCGCATCTATCAAGCTGCCAGACCGCAGATGCACAGAAGAAAATGGTTCAGATGGCTCTGAGGACTATCGGACTTAACATGATATGATGCCAACGCCAGTAGGCGGCCTCGGTGGCCGTGTAGTTCTAGGCGCTTGTCTGGAACCGCGCGATTGCTACAGTCGCAAGTTCGAATCCTGCCTCGGGCATGGATGTGTGTGATGTCCTTAGGTTAGTTAGGTTTAAGTAGTTCTAAGTTCTAGGGGACTGATGACCTCAGATGTAAAGTCCCAAAGTGCTCTCAGCCATTTGAACCCCACGCCAGTATCATCGAATAGAACATGAAAACGCAGAAACGAATATTCACAACAACAAACTACACATTACAAAATTGTTTAACAAAATATCTAGGAGGCTGTGGGAAACGAAACTAAATACACTGGCTACCGCTACGTCTACTTTGTACTGGATATTTGCAACACAATCAGCAAACACAAACATACTATCCATCTGCCTCATATCATACACAAAGAGAGCATATTCTAACAAAGAAATGGGAACTGTTCCTGCGTCGTATCTGAAAATTTAGAAGTTCTCATACTATCGGAATAGTGAGACTGAAATCAGATCGAAACCCCATGCTGGCTGGCAAAAATGCAGTAAGTTCAGAACTCTTTATGATATTAACGAGATCGCCCCATATTGGGAGCCAATAATTGAGTGACATCAATAATCGAATGACATCAAACACAAAAGCTTATTGAGCCATGGTAAAAAAAATTGCTGTTTTGAAGAGCGCGCCGCAGCGCGTTGTGTGAAGCAGTCGCCCTCCGTTCCTGGCGGTGGCGCCGCTGTGGTAATCGCAGTTTTGGAGTCTCCCTCTGGTGAGAAAGTGGAAAAGTTGCCTGTTCACGTGCATTTAAAGAGCGCTATGAGCTCCGCAGGGCCCCACCTTCTCCTTTTCCTTGAACACATCCGCACACTCTATATTGTCCGCCGCCTTGATCCCCCTCACCCCCTGGTTTCTCCCATCCTCTCAACCCCCAACCAGTTGCCGCGCCTTTACCGTTGTGTCGCACCCTCTCTCCATCTCAACACCCTCCATCTCCTTTCCCAACACAACTTTCACCGTCTACCCCTCCCGGATGATGAGCTTCACCCTGACATCTACCCTTCCTACCAACTCTAACCCCTTCTACCTGCCTCCTCCTCTGGGCTCCCTTTCCTCCCCCTCCCTCCTCCTGAGCGACTTCCCCCTCCTACTCCGCCTCCATCTCTTGTGCCTCCTTCCAGTGTCTCTACACTCCCTCCTGCCCTGTCTTCCCTCTTCCTCTCCCGCCCCACGTGTCTCCTGCCTCTACGTGAACCCACTGATGCCCCTCCTCTCTTCATACCGCCACTTCCCCAGCTCCCCCTTGCTCTCCCCTCCTTTTCCATACTCTGTGACCTTTTCCCTTGGCAGGTCCCACCTGGCAGTTTTATTGTTCGTCGTGTGTGCTCCAAGTGGGTTTTAAGTGTGTTGTTCCAGAGTGTTTTTACTCCTGTGGCCGACTTTTAACCTGTGCCTGCGCATTCAGTGTCTTCTCTGTGTTTTAAGAATCGCCAAATGTGTTTTTTAACTTTCTGGTGACTTCTTTTAACTGTCCCCCATGAACGTTTCCATGTCAGTGTGTATTTTACCTCCATTTTCTCCCCTTACTGTTTTATGTTCCCCTTTTTATCTCCTTATGTATCTATCATTTTATTCTTGTTTTAGTTGTAGTGTCACTCGGCTGAAGAGCGGCGGATTGTGCCGCTGACAGCCCTCCCCTGCCCATATGGGGCAGGGGAATGAAATCACAAAAAGGAAAAAAAGACAAAAAACTCCATAGGGAGCAGTGAGTCAGTCTGTCTGAGGAGTGTCAGTCTGTCGGTCTCGGTGAGTCTGTTTAGTTGGTCAGCCGGATCAGTGTGGGGCAGTCAGTGCCTGTCTGTCTGTTGTCCAGAGTGCTACTATGAGTTTGGCCGCCAGTCTTCTCGAGTTCTTCAGGGCAATGGTCATTGGCGGTCGGATCAACGAGTCAGTCGGTCGCGCACTGGGACACAGGATGACTTGTCCGCCTTGAGCGTCGCCACGTCAGTCCAGTGGGCCGCGTCGTATAGCGAGGGGTAGTGGCTTCGACACGAGAGCAACAGGAGTCAACCCACGACGTCAGTCTGGAAGGGTCGAGCTGCGACGCCGTGAGACGGGAGATCGGCGCGCCTTCCTGCGTCCGTTGAAGCGGCTGGCAGCGGACGGTGTGGGGGAGCGTTTTGGAGGTGCTGCGCCAGGTCTTCGCCAGAAATCGCAGTTATTAGAAGTTAAGTGGTCCGTGATATGTTGTTTCAGTTACTTCTTAAATTCTACTCGTTTTCTTGGTCAGTCTCTCGTCCCCAGCTTGCTCGATTTTGTTAGGCAGTTAGTGTCTGTCTCTCTGTCAGTCTGCCATATGTTAATAGCTGCCTCTGTCATGTTCGTCGGATTCGGTGTTAACGAATTTATAAAATAAAGGTAAAGGCCGAATTCCTGAAATATGTTTTTGCCTATCATCTTGCGAGGCGGTATATGTCTAATGTAGAGCATGTTGTACATTTTATGTAAGTCTGAACTTCATGGGTTTTATTTAAATAGTCATTTTTATAAAGTTGCCACCGTTCCACCGTAAGGGTCCTTTTAAAAACAAATTGCACTTTCGGTGGCAAATGGTTTTCTTTTTTTAGTGTGAGTGTTTGTACCATTTCCATCCCTCTTACGGGATGTATAGTTAATGTGTTTGTGTGAGTTGTTAAAATTTTTAATTTAAAGTAATCTGGTGTGTTGTAGATTTGCACCAGTGTAGTCTTTCAGAGGTTGTTGTGAGCGATCGTGTCTACGGCAGTGTTGCAAGGGAGTGGCAAGCTTCTCATCCCGAAGGGTCCTTCAAAAAAAAAAAAAATTGTGATTCTGCCTCTGAAGACCTGTAATTTGATGTTTCGAGATGTTTCGAGGGTGCTTTTGTGCTTATAATTTTAAATCTGTTTTGAAAAAGCTTTTAGGAATAAATTCACATTTGTTGAAAGTAATTTTCCATCTCTTACATCCTGCCAACTACTTCCACAATTACCTAGTGCGATTAAATGTGTCAATGTTCTTGATCAATCGCCAGTAATAAAGTAAATTCCTTAAGAAAAGATTCTGAAAGTCTAAATTTACGGTTCACTTATGAGCTTACTTGACTGATAAGTGAATGGAATAGACTGTTTAGATGAATGAAACATGAAATGACTGCGCTTATTTCAGCAAATTTTACACGCAAAAGAAAACAAAAACATTACAAATGCAAGGACGGGTTTGAATGGACGTGTGAACGCGACAGGTATTAAGGGAAGAACGCAGGAATGTATCCCCATTACTCGCGGTTACTCGTCGCGTGCCGGCATCTGTGGCGGAGCGGTTCTAGGCCCTTCAGTCCAGATCCGCGCTGGTGCTACGGTCGCACGTTCGAATGCTGCCTGGGGCACGGATGTGTATGATGTCCTTAGGTTAGTTAGGTTTAAGGGGGGTAGGACGTGAAACCGGCCGACGTGGAGCAGGAGAGCCGCCATAGGACATTTTAATTTACACTGTCTATACTTTTACAAAAAAATTCATAAGACTTTATTAGCATGACCAGGAAGGATTCAGGATTCACACTCATAGCAGAGGAAGTTAAAAACATAACAAAACTTTTTTTTTACTTGTGAAATTTGATAATTTTTTTCACTTGGTATTGGCTTAATTTGTTGCTGTAGGTACACTTTTCTTTATAAGTAAGAGGGATTCTTCGATGAATTTTGCACAGCATACAACCCATACTTGTAGGTGTATGAAGCTCTAGAATTTCCCAAATCTGTTGAAAACTGTAGTAAAAATTAAGATAATTAACTATAAAATTAGAGTTTTCTCTAAACTCGAAGTTTAAAACGTAACAGCCCATTCATTTTTCTACAGATTTTAATAAATTCTAGAGTTTCATACACCTGTAAGTGTGGTTTGTAAGCTGTGCAAAATTCGTCGAAGAATCTCTCTTACTTATGAAGAAAAGTGTACCTATAGCAACAAATGCAGTCAATAGTAAGTGAAAAAAATGATGAAATTTCACAAGCAAAAAAATATTATTTTTTCTTGTTTTTGTACTTCCACTGCTATGAGTGTAAATCCTGAATCCTTCTTGGTGATGCTGACAAAGTTTTTGTAAAAGTATAGACAGTGCAAATTAAAATGCCCTGTGGTGCCTCTCCTTCTCGAAGTCGGCCAGTTTGACGTCCTACCCCCCTTAATAAAGAATAAAATTAATACTAGACAGAGTCAGGAAGAGAATAAATATATTCTATGTATGCCTAAAATGGCTAGATGAAAAAAGAATAACAAAGAGAGTTTGTACATTTTTTAACAGAAACCAAAAAACATCAACATGGTGACTACTCAAACCTGGGGGAAAAAAAATATCCTCGAGAATTCCAGGTACTGGGAGGAGAGCATATCATAAGAAGCTCCTGGGAAATTAATGGTAAGTGGGAGAGGGTGACACAGGGCAATTTCTTCACATCTATAATCTCTCTTTATTATTTTTATAATTAACACACTTTGAAATATTAAGTATTTTACAATTTGTGATTTATAAAGCGCAATAAAATTAAATACCAATGTTAGGTTAATAACCCAGAACTCCCTGAGATATTACAAAATTCTTGAATATCCTTGAGATTTCCCTGATTTTTCCAGGTAAAATCTAATTCGCTGAGTAGCTCTAAGTCTAGGGGACTGATGTCCTCAGATGTTAAGTCCCATAGTGCTCAGAGCCATTAGAGTTTTGTACTCGTCGTGTGGAGCTGTCGGGGCGGCGCGTAGCCTCGGAGCTGTGCGCCGCGGGTCGGCCGCTGTCGTAGGCGCAGCGCGGCCTCAGCAAATGTCTGCTCTCTGCGGGCTGCGTGGCCGGAGCTGCGACGTCGCGGCGTCGGAAGACGGACTTTGGCGGTGGATGGAAGAGGCGCCGTGTCCTCTCGCCACCGCGCTGTCGCTCCGACTGCCTTCCTCACTCCTCACCAACAACTCCTCGAAATTTTCCTCCTCTAGACACTGGCGGATTAAATTTGCAGTGCCGCCCAATGGCCGATCGCCGCTTCACGAGCGCTCCTCCCAGTGCAGGGTAGACATTTTCTATACTACTGGCCATTAAAATTGCTACCCCACGAAGATGACGTGCTACAGACGCGAAATTTAACCGACACGAAGAAGGTGCTGTGATATGCAAATGATTAGCTTTTCAGAGCATTCACACAAGGTTGGCGCCGGTGGCGACACCTATAACGTGCCGACATGAGGAAAGTTACCAACCGATTTCTAATACACAAACAGCAGTTGACCGGCGTTGCCTGGTGAAACGTTGTTGTGTAAGGAGGAGAAATGCGTAGCAACACGTTTCCGACTTTGATAAAGGTCGGATTGTAGCCTATCGCGATTGCGGTTTATCGTATCGCGACATTGCTGCGTCGGTCGAGATCCAATGACTGTCAGCAGAATATGGAATCGGTGGGTTCAGGAGGGTAATACGGAACGCCGTGCTGGATCCCAACGGCCTCGTATCACTAGCAGTCGAGATGACAGGCATCTTATCCGTATGGCTGCAACGGATCGTGCAGCCACGTGTCGATCCCTGAGTCAACAGATGGGAACGTTTGCAAGACAACAACCATCTGCACGAACAGTTCGACGACGTTTGCAGCAGCAGATGTGTTACGATTCTTGGCTCTACCCTTCATTCGATCCCTGCGAAACCCCACATTTCAGCAGGATAATGCACGACAGCATGTTGCAGAACCTGTATGGGCCTTTCTGGACACAGAAAATGTTCGACTGCTGTCCTGGCCAGCACATTCTCCAGGTCTCTCACCAACTGAAAAGGTCTGGTCAATGGTGGCCGAGCAACTGGCTCGTCACAATACGCCAGTCACTACTCTTGATGAACTGTGGTATCGTGTTGAAGTTGCATGTGCAGCTGTACCTGTACACGCCATCCGAGCTCTGATTGACTCAATGCCCAGGCATATCAAGGCCGTTAGTATGGCCAGAGGTGGCTGTTCTGGGTACTGGTTTCTCAGGATCTATGCACCCAAACTGCGTGAAAATGTAATCACATGTCAGTTCTAGTAAAATATATTTGTCCAATGAATACCCGTTTATCATCTGCACTTCTTCTTGGTGCAGCAATTTTAATGGCCAGTAGTGTACTTTACGTGAGTTGGTGTGTGGCTCGGGAATTGGTGTTTCTCTCACGATTTCACAGTCAGTGCTGTTCCCAGCATTGGTTGCTGCATTCCTAGGGTGTTGTGAAAGCAGCCACACAACAGGTCTGCGGTCTTGACAAGCATTAGTATTTGCAGGGATTTGTGTATCAGGCAAAAAGGAATACAAAAATGAGATCGACAGGAAGTGGAAAATGGCTAAGCAGGGATGGCTAGAGGACAAATGTAAGGTTGTAGAGGTCCATATCACTAGCGGTAAGGTGGATACTGTCTAGAGGAAAATTAAAGAGACATTTGGAGAAAAGAGAACCACTTGTATGAATATCAAGAACTGAGATGGAAACCCAGTTCCAGGCAAAGAAGGCAAAGCAGAAAGGTGGAAGGAGTATATAGTGTGTCTGTACAAGGGCGATGTACTGGAGGACAATATTATAGGAGTGGAAGGGGAAGTAGATGAAGATGAAATGGGAGACAAGTTACTGCTTTAAGAGTTCGACAGAGCACTGAAAAACCTGAGTCGAAACAAGACGTCGGGAGTAGACAATATTCCGTTATAACTACTGAGATCCTTGGGAGAGCCAGCCCTGACAAAACTCTACCATCTGGTGAGCAAGATGTATGAGACCGGCCAAATACCGTCAGACTTAAAGAATAATATAATAATTTCAATCCCAAAGAAAGCAAGTATTGACAGATGTGAAACTTACCGAACTATCAGTTTAATACGTCACAGCTGAAAAATAATAACGCGAATTCTTTACAGGCGAATGGAAAAACTGGTAGAAGACGAACTCAGGGAAGATCAGTTTGGATTCAGTAGAAATACTGGAACACGTGAGGCAATACTGCCTCTACAACTTATCTTAGAACAAAGATTAAGGAAGGGCAAACCTACGTTTCTAGCATTTGTAGACTTAGAGAAAGCTTTTGGTAATGTTTACTGGAATGCCGTCTTTCAAATTCTAAAGGTGACAGGGGTAAAATTACAGGAATCGAAAGGCTATTTACAATTTGTACAGAAAGCAGATGGCAGCTATAAGAGTCGAGGGGCATGTAAGGGAAGCAGTCGTTGGGAAGAGAGTGAGACAGGGTTGTAGACTCTCCCCTATGTTATTCAATCTGTATATTGAGCAAGCAGTAAAGGACACAAGTCGGAGTAGGTATTAAAAACCATGGAGAAGAAGTAAAAATTTTGAGGTTCGCTGATGATGACATTGTAATTCTGTCAGAGGCAGCAAAGGACTTGGAAGAACAGTTGAACGGAATGGACAGTGTCTTGAAAGGAGGATATAAGATGAATATCAACAAAAGCAAAACGAAGATAATGGAATGTAGTCGAATTAAGTTGGGTGATGCTGAGGGAATTAGATTAGGAAATGGGACACTTAAAGTAGTGAAGACGTTTTGCTATTTGGGGAGAAAAATAACTGATGATGGTCGAAGTAGAGAGGATATAAAATGTAGACTGGAAATGGCAAGGAAAGCATTTCTGAAGAACAGAAATTTGTTAACATCGAGTACATATGTAAGTGTCAGGAAGTCGTTTCTGAAAGTATTTGTATGGAGTGTAGCCATGTATGAAAGTGAAAGATGGACGATAAATGGTTTGGACAAGAAGAGAATAGAAGCTTTTGAAATGTGGTGCTACAGAAGAATGCTGAAGATTAGATGGGTAGATCAACTAACTAATGAGGAGGTATTGAACAGAATTGGGGAGAAGAGAAGTTCGTGGCACAACTTGACAAGAAGAAGGAACCGGTTGGTAGGACATGTTCTGAGGCATCAAAGGATCACAAATTTAGCATTGGAGGGCAGGGCGGAGGGAAAAGATGGTAGAGGAAGAACAAGAAGTAAATATACTAAGCAGATTCAGAAGGATGTAGTTTGCAGTAGGTACTGGTAGATGAAGAAGCTTGCACAGGATAGAGTAGCATGGAGAGCTGCATGAAACCAGTCTCAGGACTGAAGACCACAACAACAACAACATTTGTGTGTATGTAGGTGGGTGTCTGTCTCCACATAACGCGAAACAAAATATTTTAGTGTGACACATACGTTGCCAATATGATGGAAGGAATATAAACAAACAGTCGCAACACTCAAGCGTAGTGTTGTCCCTTGGTGTGTCTTACCTATTTAATATGCTTTTAGGGATTAGCATCTCAGTCGGTAAAAACAGAAGGCTTACAGGATCACTGTGTTGTCCGACTGTCTGTCCAACTGCTAAAAACCTTCTTCTCAGAAAAGAGTAGATGCATCAAATCGAAATCTATGTCACATAGTAAGGTCTTACCTGTATAAAAAATTGAAGCTTTCAAGTCAATGCGATCAAAAGACACAGCCATTTATGTCACCTAATTTGATACTCTAAACTCGCTCATCAAAATCTTTAGGGTACTTCCTATTCTCCTAGAATCATGAAATTCGGCAAGAAGCAAGGTTTCACAGTACAGTTAAAGGAAAGAAGTCCTAAAATTCTCAATTATATCACAATTTTTTATCAGTCGTTGTCCAACAGTCCGTATATATATCCGTCTGTTAAGACTCCTTTCCATGAGTATAGGGTAGATGTGTGAGTTTCGCGTGGATCTCGAACCCACACGAATTCTGAAAAATTCTGAAGCTTATTATTGGTGAGAAAAACGGATATAAAAACTGAAGGTGAAGCTGTCAAAAGGGCGCAACGGTAAAGAAATGGTGTGTTTGT
This sequence comes from Schistocerca gregaria, assembly GCF_023897955.1. Taxonomy (NCBI): domain Eukaryota; kingdom Metazoa; phylum Arthropoda; class Insecta; order Orthoptera; family Acrididae; genus Schistocerca; species Schistocerca gregaria. The sequence goes on from NC_064930.1 coordinate 77,882,163, forward strand.
AATCTCAGCTACAGATATTTGAAATATGTAATAGCAATACAGCAGGCTAGGAGTACAGCCTAGTGTTGTATTTAATGAACATCCGAAAATTAAATAATTTCTTTATATACAACGTGAGTTATTTTTCCCGTAGGAGAGACTATCAACAAATTATCAGAGCTAGCGATTTATGTGCCGATATATGACCTCATTCCTATTAATGTTTTCCGAAATGCTTTGATTTATAGTAACCGCTTGCTCATTTTTGGGCGTCAGTACTGCTCCTACACAAAGCCAATAATTCTCGTGACGTTATGTCTCCATAAACGAAACGAATAAGTTCATCCACCATAGGAAAAATTAGAAAAAGGCTCCCTGAAAGAGTCGCTAACACATTCTATTAGGGCAATAAACCGCCGCCGATTTTTAATAAAACGTTCGAGAACCCTTGCGCATGGGGATTGCCACTCAACTGAGCCCTAATGTACCACGTCACTCAGTTTCTGTACCCATGGCCAGAGTACTGGGAGTCTGAAACATGCGCTCACCTCATCCGCTTAGTTGCTCAACGGGTAGAGTCTTGCGGAAATCGCCAAAAAATAAAACACTGACGTCTGACATCAGGCGATCGTTTCGCTAGATGTCTTGAAGAGTGCGACTGGCTGCTTCCATGGCTTAGCTGTTTTCCGTAATGCCCTTGTCCCACACGATTTCTCCAGTACACAGGGATCTTCGCATTGTCGTTATTTAATGACACTGCACACACAGGGGTTTAATTTGTATCTAGGTGCGTATATATCGGTATTGTAGCGTGCGCAGTTCTCCCTACAAAGACTAAGGCAGCAGCTGTATCAGAAGAACTAACAGGGTCATTCAATCTCAAATCAACCTTGATATCTCAGATTTGCATGAATTTTTTCTCAGGTAATTTACGCACTAACACTGAACTTTGGTTTTTGAGTTTCAAGGGTTTCAAAATAAAAAACCTCTGTTTTTGATCAATTGATGAGTGTTTTAAAATGCTGTAGCTCAAAAACTATACAACCTATAGAGCTCAAATTTGCACCATTGTTTTCCTCTAAAAATTCCCTTCAGTTTGATATGTAACACGACTATGCTACCTAAATCTGAAAATTTTAAATTATCCCAAAAAAACATTTTTTGAAATTTCCAAAACACGTACCCTCGTAATTTTTATAAAAATTATATGTGTTTTCCAGTCTAACTGACTACATGCATGCAAAATTTGAGGATGGGATCTCAATGGGTTCTTGTATAAAATAATATTTTAGTACCGCAAAACACACTAGTGAGGTGAAAAGCAGACTATTTCTAGGCTATGAATACTAAGGTAGGCCTATGTAATTCTAACAAACTTAAATTATTATGTTAGCCTTTTTATGCAACATTACCCTCTTATTGTTTGTTAATTCATTAAATAATATGTTAATGCGAGAATAAAATATATATAAAAATAATAACTTAAGAATCTTACAATTTTATACGACATTCACTTTTTATTTAAGAAAAACGTGAGATTTTCATATAGGGTCAAGGCTCTAGTTTTGGCCACTACCCCACTTATGGCCATCTTGATGTAACAGGTGCAATTTTAAGCAATTTTAAAAGTACTGATGACTTTATGGATGAGTTTTTGGGCATTCTAATGAAGGTAAAAAATCATTCATTTATAGCCAGTCAGCAGAAAGAATACTACAGCCAAATCAAGGACAATTTAACTGAAGGCCATGTAGTAGTCAACTGTGATTTTCGTAGTACAAGATGAAATACAATCATTCCACTGGACTACCACCTGAGCTACACTGCATCCTTTCACCATATATTATAAATGGAAGGGAAAACTGAAACATCTGCAGTATGTCTTCATATCAGATTGCCTGAAACATAATACAGTCGCTTTCTATGTATTCCAGAAAAAACTGCTAGATATCATAAAGCAAACCTTGCCTTTTTCACTTAAAAATATTTCTTACTTTTCTGATAGCAGTGCTGCACAATATAAGAATAAGAAAAACTTCCTTAATTTGTGTTTGCATAAAACTGATTTTGAAGTTGAGGCACAGTGGGAGTTTTATGCAACATCCCATGGCAAGAGTGTATGCGATGGCCTTGGCGGAACTGTTAAGCAGCTAGCTGCTGAAACCAGCTTACAAAGGCAATATGACCAACAAATTTTAACACCCAAAGCACTTTATGTATTTGCCATGGAAAACATAAAAAACATTGACTTTCAATTTTGCACAACAGAGGACCATGAACTGACCAACGAATACTTACTTCCTCGGTTTAGTGAACCAAAAGCGATTGTGGGAACACGAAAGTTTCACTCATATAAGCCCTGCACAGAGAGTCAAATTACTGTCAACCCTTATCATTTCAGTCTGGATGAGTCTCTTAAATATGTGACAACACTGAACCAAATAATACGGTCAGATATGGAAAATATTGCTGCTAGTTTTGTGACAGTAGCATATGATGACTCTTGGTGGTTAGGATGCATTGAAGAAAAATACAATAACATGTACCGAATAAATTTTGTACACCTAAAGGGTCAAGCCCAGTCTTTTACTATCCACAAATAAGAGATATATTAGATGTCCGAGGAAATACTGTTTTACAAACAGCGAATCCAACAACAGCTACAGAAAGAACCTACACTTTAAGTGCTAAAGAAATGAAGTTGTCTTCTCTTACTTTCAAAAAATATCTTAAAAGTTCATAAAAGAAGCACATTTGAATTATGTTACACCTACCATCACTAAACAGTAAGCTGTATAAATACCATGTGTATTAAATTTGTAAATACCAATTAGTATTATAAGTACAGTTATATTCATGCAAATATCAACAAGTTAATCTTTTTCCCAAGTGAAATTACTAATATCCCAATTTCTAATATAAGGAGCTTGTTGTAAATGATTACAAATAACACTGGAAAACCAAGAAAAAGATAATCTCTGCCATTTCTAACTAAGGATGGAGGTGAGTGGCTTTATTCAAAATTTTAACTTGTAGCGCGTATATTACCAATTAAAATGTGTTCACTTCCTTCTGATGCATAGTTAAAAGAATCATGAATATTAAATTGAAACAACACTACATCATTTAATGAATTAACATACAATAAGAGGGTAATGTTGCATAAAAAGGCTAACAAAATAATTTAAGTTTGTTAGAATTACATAGGACTACCTTGGTATTCATAGCCTAGAAATACTGTTTTTCACCTCACTAGTGTGTTTTGCATTAGTAAAATAGTATTTTATACAAGAACCCATTGAGATCCCATCTTGAAATTTTGCATTCATGTAGTCAGTTAGACTGGACAACACATATAATTTTTATAAAAAAAATCCGATGGTACGTATTTAAGAAATTAAAAAAAAATGTTTTTTTTTGGAATAGTTTAAAATTTTCAGATTTAGGTAGCATAGTCATGTAGCATATAAAATTGAAAGGAATTTTTAGAGGAAAACAATGGTGCAAGTTTGAGCTCTCTAGGTTCTATAGTTTTTGAGTCACAGCATTTTAAAACAATCGTCGATTGATCAAAAACAGAGGTTTTTTATTTTTAAACCATTGAAATTCAAAAACCAAAGGTCAAAAAATTTGAAATTTCGAATTTAAACTAGTGTTAGTACATTACCTGAAAAAAATTCATCCAAACCTGAGAGGTCATGGTTCAAATCATGTAGTACAGTTGGTTGATTTGACATGGAATGACCCAGCAGTTAATGCTAACTTCCCTTTCCTTCTGAATTCAGCCGGTGGTAAATGACTCAAATAGGTTTTGCCTGTACCACCAGGGGCGTCATTGTTGATTAATACTTTGTCATATGGCGACTTAAGCTCATCGGGAAGGGTCCCAATATTATAATTCACGACCTCAGCTGCAACATACTCTCTAGTATCTTGTGGACCATCAGCGGTTTCCCACAGATCTGGAAGACCGTAATGCAGAGGTGGCCAAGATTTTGGCTTGTGGGGCATGGCACGGCCTGAGCGCCAAAGCGCTGAGGCTCGTCACACATTTCCCCCACAATCACGCCACGCTGTCTGAGGGCGAGGAGGAGGAAGAGGGGAAAACAGCAAAAGAGACAGATTTAAACGGCAGTCCAGTCGCACTGCATGTGACTTGGTTTTATATTTCATGTAGCCAACAGCAAATATCACAAACAAAACAAGTTTTTAGTATTAATTAATTATCTTTGGCACACTGAAGACATAATGTAATTTTTATGTGACATACACATAGACTCAGACAAGCGATTTCAGTCTTTCTCGGCGTATTCCACTGATGAATTCTTCTCGGGTTATCAGTCGATTGGTGGCGTCGTCTTGTCACAACGTTTCAATCAATTTTGTATCCATCATCTTGTGGCCAAGCATTGGGATGCTGTGTTCTGTATATCTATATAGCTGCTTGGCCATCGTCTGCTACTGTACGCCGGCCAATCACGTTCCTCTGGAAGGGGGTACCATGTCGTGGTGGTGGTTGTGGGGGGGGGGGGGGGTGGCGCGGACCGGCGTCGAGACCCAGTGGCTATTCAATTGGCTATTGGCGCATTGGCGCGAACCTCCTCAACGCCCCCCCCCTCCTCCCTCCATCTTCACCTAAATGGAACCCAACTCCCTTGGCGCAGAACCGCCAAATACCTTGGCATAACCTGGGACTCGTCTTTTGTGGAAACCCCACATAGACGAGGTTCACAGGAAGGTCTGTGCCAGAATGTCCATCCTATACCTACTCCTGAACTCAACCAGCTCCCTTTCCTGCCCAGTTGGAGTAAATATGTACCAGGCTCTGATCCAGCCAGTAATAGAATATGCATGCCCCGTCTGGGGATACCCTGCAAAGGAGCATTTGGCCAAACTCCAGAGGCTGCAAAACCGCTCCCTCAGAAGGGCACTGCGCCTACCCCTTGGATTCCCCACTGATGATCTGTACGCCACTGCCGAAATCCCACTTCTGAAAGAAAGATTTCAAGATCTGGAGAGGGCTTTCTACGAGAGCTCTGCAGATCTGGAAATAACCTCACCCAGTCCTTAGGTCGGTTTGACATGACAAGCACAAACGCCCTATGACGATATTTGGCGACTAAGACGAAGAGAACATCCCTATATCCAAATCCTAATCGTCCTCCCGCCACGAAAATAATAATCATCTCGCCATCCTCAGGCAAGTACCAGACACATACAGAACACTCATCACATTGCACAGACTCCAGAAATCACAGATAAATTCACACACACAAATACACAGAGGAGTAAAAGCCGCAAGGCTACAAACTCCCCCACACACTTCCACAAACAGGGGAAAGTATTAGACGAGAGCAGCAGCAGCAGTATCCCAACATTTCGCTAGACGATGGTGGGTACGAAACTCATTGAAACGTTGCGAGAAGACGACGCCACCACTCGACTGGTAACCCGAGAAGAATTCATCACAAGACTCAGACCGTTTCACAAAGTATGGCAATTTGCATATAACTGTGACTTATTTACTCTCATGATCAGTAAAGGTCCCTCACACAAAGACGATGTATGGAACAATGAATCCAGTCTGTCGATCGTTGTAATTTTTTGCCCTTCCGTTGTCATCTAAATGTTTAAACTCTCCCTGCATGGTATTGTAATTTCATGCCGTAGCAGATAAGGAGTACCCGTCACTTATGTAAACTGAGAATTCTCATCCATCCCTCCTGTCATTCCCATTTATTTTAATTGAGTGTGACGACAGATAGCTATACTGCCTCTTTTTGCGCAAACAGCCACTGGACCTGTGAACGTCGTTCATGCCACGAACAAATAGCAAAAGGTAAATAGCGCTACTACCACACGTCCGAGAGCTGTGACGACCAAAAACTGCCGCACCGCGGTGCCAAGTGAAGTGTCTCGCTGTTCCGACTACTTCCGACAAGGACCGAACAAAGCCGAGTGACAGGCCGGGTCTCGGCGTGTCTGCGGGCCACACCACCACCACCTAGCGACAAGACCGCGGCGCGAAATTCACAGCAGGTCGTGACGTCACCCCAAGCGGGCCACCATGTTGTGTTTCGAAGCGTTTGTTTATCTACACGTTTGATGGATCGAGTGCTATATTCGTGCTTAAAACTAGCGATTACAGTGTTTACGTGTAGTGAAGCTACTGTGAACATGGTTTACAAATGTTGTGTCCCAAGGTGTCGTGGGAATTACGGAACTGGGCCAAAAGTAATGTTGTTTTCCTTTCCGAAAAATGCGAATCTGCGTTGGAAATGGCTTTCAGCGATTCTTCGGGACAATTTCCAACCCACTGAGCACACGAAGGTATGTAAAAACTATACCCTTTATACGATTATAATTTTTTCTGGTGGAATATCTTGCATTTTGGATACATTTGACTAAAATTGTGAGCAAAAGTTCGCAGTAAATAGGCCTAGTATTCGTTATCAAGTGGCTTTATTTTGATTTTGAAAACGAGATATAAATTTGTGGCTCGTGTTACTTTTTATTCGTGTTTAAATTTCTCTGCAGTTCGTGTTTTGTTACGCATTACCGATACATTTTATTCTCTATTTGTGAGTGGGTGTTGTTTTTCACTCTCGCATTAATTAGCATGAGTGCTAAAGAATGTTGAAACTGCTGTTTTCATGTTTAAAAAGCGATCTCTCTGCATGAAGCATATCTGTGTTATTTTTCGATGTGTCAAACAATGGAACAAATTAATGTAGAAATAGGTTAAATTTATTATTGACGTATTTAGCTTGACACATTGTCTCATTCCAACTGCTGCAAATGTCTGCTGAAGGTTTGTAGATTTTCACTGTTGACTAATGCTCAAAATCTGCCATATTTTTACAGGAAAGAGAATTTACATTACAATAACAACGCATAATTGTTTTTGTTTCTGAGAACAGGTGAGTTAAAAGTGATTGTTTGTTTGAGGAATATACTCAGCTTTCCTGAGGGAGCTCTATAAACAGTTACACAATATTTATTTAGGATACTGCAGAGGAATTTAATATTATACACTATATTAGTGCAGAATTTTTCAAATGTGTGTAAATAATAGGCGTCTAGTCCAGAAAGAATATGCTTTATCACAGTGCATTTTTCGTAAATGTACCTTGTTTTATCATGTATATCGCAATATTATTTACATCCCGCACTCGTACGTTTTCACTGGTTATTGATAAGTCTTAAGCAATGACATTACCGGTAAAAAAGAATTGTAAACTATCGCTTCTGCTATATCGCGATTGATAAAGTTACGTATTTTAACTATTCGGCAAAGTACTCTCCTCTTTGCGTGGTATCATTTGCCAAGATCTAGTTTCGTTATCTCCAGCGGTTTACGAGATATGACAGGCGTTATGAATATTTCATTCCCGTGCGTTGCGATCGGAAGTGAAGTTGCTGCAGATGCTCAATTTTTTCGAGATTGGGAGCATATATTGATCCAAAGTTTTACGAAAATTTCAAAACCTCAACTGTATTTCATACTCAGCAATAGAATGTATAATATGCATCAAACACAAATTCATAGCGACCCCTATTTTTGATGACAACGTTCTCAAATTTGATGCTCATCTGTGAAATACCACAATAGTTATGACCATTATCGAAATGATTGGCACTTCATCATGAAGCTGCCATATAAAGCTAAAAGTATTTCAGAAATTATTTTTTACGGAATAGGTTCTGTAAAACCGTTTGACAAAGATTTGCAGGCCGTGCGTCTCGATTCTTTAAGCGCAGCGCCAAGCCAACCCTGGCCCGCTTTACGTGAAGTCACAAGAGCGCGCCGCGACCTTGTCTTTAGGTGGTGGTGGTCACACACGCCATACGCGTGAAGTCTGGCACGCCGTGGCCGGTCCTGCAGCAACCAGTCAGAGGTTTGCCGCCAATGGCAAAAGTAATATCTTGAAGCGAGTAAAGCCAATGATTGACAACACTCTTATCAGATTCTGCTGCGGCATATCCATAAGTGGGCCTAGCCATAGAAGGAAAATCTTGTAATATAAGTCTGTCGGTAAACTGAAGAGCGAGCGAGCGTGTCCCCACTCTGCCAACCCAGCTACGTCACGAGGCGCTTCTACAGGCTGTCCCACAATATAGCGCCGGTCCTGCCGCGGCGCGCGCTTTAGATCTGTGGCGAAGCCGTGTACAGATAAGTCTCAGCTGCGTTTATTTTTAGACAAATGTATTAAGACTATCAGGAATACAAAAGACGATAGCTTCTTCCGAAACACAATATTATAGAGTAAATAATATTAACAAAGGACCAGAAGTCAGAATTCTACTACAAACATAGAACCGAATGCCTCTTCATGTCAATGTGTGTTCCTCCATTGCTATTTGTAAGACGAATCCCATATAGTGCAGTCAATCTGTAGAATTTAAGGTTTGTTCCTACTTCGTGTCTCTACTTAATGTTACAAGTTCCCTTTGAAGGGTTGCATTGAAACTTAACAATTCTTGCAATACAAAGTGTGTTTAAAAAGTAACCAGCAATTTATAATTTCGTGTGTTGTATTACTTTTTTTGCCTGTCTTCATAGACAAGTCTGAAAAGTGGGTAATTACTCTGTTATCAGTTGTCAAAAAGGTTTATGTGTTAGGGTAGGAGCAACGATTATTTGTTTTCTATAAAAATAGAGTAGAGAATCTGTATTAAATTTTGTTATAAGAATGGAATAAAGAGTATCAAATTTTTAGAAATGTTAAATATTGCTTTCAGTGAGTCTGAGTAAACCAAGGGCATAAACATTTCAAAACACACCTTAAAAGCCAGCAGTTTTACAAGAATAGATGAGATTCAAAAGTCATAGTTAAGAGATCTATAAATTACCCCAAGGAAACAGTTCCTACAATGTTTTGGCAATTGGAAAAAGCACTGGGTATAGTTTGTAGTGGAGAATATTTTGAAAAGGATAACATTGCTGTATAACTTTGTTTGTTAAAGTTCTTACCACAAATAAAAAGTAATATGTGAACGATTATCGCATGTCAAGGTTTTTACATGGAAGTCCATAACGATAACACAGCTCAGTGGCAGATTCGGAATTACTTTAGTCGATATCCAATCTGAAAAATTTTCGTAGTTCATTTGCTCATGGTAGTCTGCTGTTGCACATCCCTGTTTATAAATCAACTGTGCGTTGGATAATAACCCGTGTTTTGATCCAATATTGACCTGTATAATCCTAGTGCTTCCGCTAACATTGTCCATAATGCCATCTTCGCCAGGGCCCTGCCCACATTTTCTGTAAGTAATGTTGTTGTCCATCAATGTTTCATTGATATAAAAGAATTTTCTGCCTAGCTCCCTTAATTTTCTCACTTGGATCAGGTACTTACATCTCCAGGCAATTATATCCGTTCTCTCTACCAGAATCTTTCGTTTACTTACAGATCTTTTCTAGGTAAATCCTATTTCACGTAGTGTCTTATGTAAAACATCTTTCTGTCAAGAAAAATCAATTTTTTGTTTCATGGTAGTAATCAATTTACGTAATGTCGGCACTAGTTTTTGGTTCACGTAAAAGTCCTCCATCGTTTGTCGTGTGACCGACTTTGTGAAACTGTCTGTAACGATGGGTTTCCTCCCGAAATTATTGGTTTTCTTTCGTGGCGATTCCAGTAAACCATGCGGCTTATTTTCGCGTTCCTTCCTCATGTATCCTACTGTGGCGAGGCTGACGTTTACATAAATTGCAGCCCTTTGATTGGGACTGGTAAAACTAGCAAACAGTTCTTTTGGTGTCGCCTGCTCAACACACGCTGTTATATCGTTAGAGACGACTGAACGCTCGTTCCTCTGCTGATACCTCCTCTTCCTATTCTGCACATTTTCTTGCAATGCAGGGCGATTATCCATGACTTCCGGATACCTAAGTATATCAGTGAGTATACAAAGTTAGCTGACTGATACTGGAAACTACGATCCCCGGTCAGAAACAACATATATCTCTGCACGCCGATCTACGTCGCTGGACAGGTAGCGGGTAACGGATTTTGGGTGCCCCTGTAGGCCATTGACAGCGTTCTTCCCGCAAAGGGCACTTCCCCCACCAAAAGCGCTGCTCGGTCTCGAGTTTACAGACTATAGATGTCGCTGATATTTTTCCCACAACTGCGCAGGATGGGAACCTCCGCAGAACACCACCATAACTGTAAACAAATGACGCAGTCGACTGTGACTTTCACCGATTACGTCGTCTACGAGCGTTTCGTCTCAGTTTCGCTCGTCATTTAGCAGACAACTCGCACTTTAAGCTGCGTGAAATGATGAGTGCTCAACGCCTCATAAATGCGACCGATGTGATTCCACAGACTATCTGCAGTGAAAGGAGCAAGTAACATCATTCGCTGTTAGCTGGATGGACAGTTTACACTCTACGTAATGTGTGTGGTCCTGGTTAACGCCCAGAAACCCTCCCACTGGTTGACCACGTCGAGGTCTATTAAAAACGGCTCTTTGTGTGTCATAAGTGTAGCAGGATGGCACATCGTTGTACAGAAGAGTTCAAACGAAACTATCTTCCTGATGGAGATTGAAATAACCTAAGATTCTGGTGCGGTGAGCATTTTCTAAATCCTAGTGCACATTTTCAGATTTTTAAATAGACCCCCTTATCGTTTACTAAATGAACATCTAAGTCCATAGGTGTACGGAGTCGTTTGTGAGTAGGGAAACCCAGTATCTGTCACAATTCTTTCGAGGTACTTGACTGATATATGGTCACCTCCTCACGGTCAGCACTATGAAAACCAAATGGCGCATGGACGCTTGCCTTATTCACTTACCTGCAAATGTATTTGATGGACATTAAGGTCGGGTGGTGTTCGACATGCAGGTGAGCTGCAAATGCACGTGAGAATACTGCTGAGTTTGGTGCTACCTAGAGAGCGTGTATACAGAGAGAGTGGCCATAGGTCAAGTTGCCCGTGATTGGTTGATTATCTCGGGCGCCATTTTTCTGCCAAACGTCTCTCGCGCTTCCTATGTTCGCCGTGCTTTTGAATTGAAGTTCAGAGGACTTTTGGAAACGATTAAAAGGTATTTCAATTATGGAGAGACTTGTTATGCGTTGTGCATGCATGTTCGATTTAGTTGTATATATTTTTTAGTACGTAATTAGCGGTTGCGATCTTAAATACGAGTTGAAATAATAAAGCGTTTTGAGATGAAGTCGGTAGGCCTATATGTTTGAAGTAAACACGTTAGTAATTGCACAGTATTGTTTTTGACATTTGTAATTCTTTCTGCACACGTTCGTAAACGATGCCAGGTCGTGCTGCATTCGGTTGTTCCAATAGAGGCGAAGGAGGATTTCGCATGTTAGCATTTCCACGCAATGAAGAAAGACGAAAGCAGTGGGCAGTCGCAGTGAAATGAAATGTCTTGTGATGAGGGCCTCCCATTAGGTAGACCGTGCAGGTATTTCGAGTTGACGCCACTTTGGCGACCTGCGCGTCCATGTGGATGAATTGATGATGATTAGGACAACACAACACCCAGTCCCTTAGCGGAGAAAATCTCCGGCCCAGCCGAGGATCGAACCCGGGACCTTAGGATTGACATGGTGTCACGCTGACCACTTTTTTTAAAATCTCATTTTGTTCGTTTTCGTTCGTTGCATTTGCTCTGGCCAGACGTCGAAAGACACCTGTTTCATTTCTTTGTTGATCCATTAACTCAGATATTTTTTTTTGTTACAGAGGGCAGCTAACCCTCTGACCGCACACGCTGAGCTACCGTGCCGGCTAACCAGTCAGCTACCGGGGCCGGACGGCAGTCGCAGTCAACAGGGCTGACATAAATCAAACAAGAGCCTTGTGGAAACCAACCAAGTACTCTCATCTATGCGAGGTAAGTCGTTTTTGCTTTTTACTACATACAAAACAAGTTTGAAGACGTGACAAGAAGTACTAACACGTCTCACACTTTTTGCATGTCACAAGTAAACAACTGCTTACGACTTTCACTCATCTGACGTAATACAGGTATGTTAAATCTTTAGCGTTATGCACTTCCGATACAAAACAAATGCTATACACTATATTTTGTTTTATTTACATTACTTTCATTGCAATATGCCTAGTAAACGAATTTTAAAGGAGATAAATGCAAGTAACGAATAATTTTTACAGCCACTGTATCAAATTTTCCTGTGCTGTACGTAGTAGGCTGCTATGAGTGTATTATAGCTGTAAAGAAAGGCATTTAACGAATGATTTCGCCATATTGTCTTGTGCTCTTGATTCGGTGAGTGTGTACTCCATTACTCCACTATTGGCCATTCGAAAGCCCCGCCCGCAGTTTGGCAGAAAAATGGCCGCCGTAGCGTCCGGTTGGCCACTCTCTCCCTATACAGGCTCTCTAGTACTACCCACCAATTGTCTGCTGTCTGCAACACACTCACCGCACATATTGACTTCAGCATTGAAGCCTCCATCTTGAGGCGCCCGGCGGCGATGCGATGGATACCAGTTTTCACCAGCAACGTTTTCACCAGTGTGTTTCGTTTGCCAAGATTTTCGGAAACCTTTTCGTGCAAGTAGTACTTAATGGACCATGTATCTTGTTGGTTTTGACAATCCTTTGCACAGTGGGGCTTGTGTCAGGATTTGGTATATACGCGCTAATGGCTCGAGTAATGTCGTTGGGCCTAATCTTCTCTTTGGTGCATAAGATGTTTTGTGAATGAGGCAACGCCACCTTTGTCACTTCCTCGAATACATATAGCACCAGACTGCTTCAAATACGTTTTAGCTAATAAGAAGGTCTATCAGGCATTTCTGTTTGAAATGAAATACTCCAGAAATTAAGTACTGCCTATCGTAGGACGCCTGGCTGACAAGCAAGTTGTTCTCTATTTTGAGCCTTTTTGTACTGGTGGTCATAGCAATAAGCACCGCCTTAACACAGCAAAAACACAGCAAACAACATCCTGAATACGCTCTGCCATATACCTGGGACAACCAGTAAATGTGCAAAGGAGAATCACCATCCTGTCCAAGTCAGAATCATGCTGTAAGGCATCTCCAAGGCCGATGTAATTTCCTGAACGTAATTGCCCCTGATGAGTGCGAACGAATACTAACTGTTCTGTTTCAATTTTTGCATATACGTCTATAAAAATTGGATAAAAAGGCCTCGAAATCGGCGTGAGTAGATGTGCTCGTTCTCATGTAGCTACATTAAAAGAAACCTGTAGAAATGCACTGAAGAAGTTTTTTGGTAAACCTCGGAGCACCCATACAAGAATCAACATTGTTAAGTTCATTGAGGCCTTTTGCGGATGATGCTGTGGTATATCGAGAGGTTGTTACAATGGAAAATTGTACTGAAATGCAGGAGGATCTGCAACGAATTGACGCATGCTGCAGAGAATGGCAATTGAATCTCAATGTAGACAAGTGTAATGTGCTGTGAATACATAGAAAGAAAGATCCTTTATCATTTAGCTACACTACAGCAGGTCAGCAAGTGGAAGCAGTTAATTCCATAAATTATCTGGGAGTAGGCATTACGAGTGATTTAAAATGGAATGATCATATAAAGTTGATCGTCGGTAAAGCAGATGCCAGACTGAGATTCATTGCAAGAATCCTGAGGAAATGCAATCCGAAAACAAGGGAAGTAGGTTACAGTACACTTGTTCGCCCACTGCTTGAATATTGCTCACCAGTGTCGGATCCGTACCAGATAGGGTTTATAGAAGAGATACAGAAGATCCAACGGAGAGCAGTGCGCTTCGTTATAGGATCATTTAGTAATCGTGATAGGCGTTACGAAGATGATAGATAGCCAGCTGTTGTGGCTGAGCGGTTCTAGGCACTTAAGTCTGGAACTGTGCTGCTGCTACGGTCACAAGTTCGAATCCTGCCTCGGGCATGGGTGTGCGTGATGTCCTTAGTTAGGTTTAAGTAGTTCTAGAGGACTGATGACCTCAGAGCCATTTGAACCATTTGATGACAGATAAACTCCAGTGGAAGACTTAGCAGGAGAGATGATCAGTAGCTCGGTGCGGGCTTTTGTTGAAGTTTCGAGAACATACCTTCACCGAGGAGTCAAGCAGTGTATTGCTCCCTCCTAAGTATATCTCACAAAGAGACCACGAGGAAAAAATCAGAGAGATTCGAGCCCACACAGATGCATATCTACAATCTTTCTTTCCACAAACAATACGAGACTGGATTAGAAGGGAAAACCGATAGAGGTACTCAAAGTACCCTTCGCCACACACCGTCAGGTGGCTTGCGGAGTATGGATGTAGATGTAAATGAACAGCAAAACTGTAGTCGTCTTCAGAGCGACAAAACACTGAATAACGATGTGTTTCATTGAGACTCTGAAGGCGATCATCCTGAGTACGTAATGCAATGTCTCCGCTATCAGATTCTTGGTCGACTGACAGAACAGTCTCTTCATTTGGAGTTGGTGATTTATGGCGACCCGGGTAAGATCCTCTTGGTCTTCTTTCAGCTGTTAAGTATGAACTTGTAATTATCGTGCTTGTCATTTTAGACAGATAGAAGTACCGCTTTAAAGCTATTGACTCGCGGGTTCACACGGTGTAGCATATTTTGCAGGCTTCTTACTAAACCTGAACTTAAATTATCAATATGTTGTTGCCTAACATTTTGCTTGGTCTTGGTAATTAGTTACAAAGTAAGCCTGTGAATACCCTAGAACATCTTTCGGTAACTAAGAGCCAATAAAGTCATACACTTGGCCCCATACCTTGAAAATACGGATAAATGCCCTTTCAGTTTTCCGAATCGCTCCAAAAAGAAGTCATTTAGAAAGCGCTGTTGTAGACTCTTAAGGGGGACGATGAAATTGATAAAAATAGCAATTTTCGATTTATTTTTTATTTGTTATTACACTGGTGAGCAATATTCAAGCAGTGGGCGAACAAGTGTACTGTAACCTACTTCCCTTGTTGTTATTACAAACCATGAACAATAAGTTCCCAAAGTTGTAATGTTGAAATCGCATCCTAAGTGCCTAAAAATTAATTAAAAGTGTAACGCAGCCTCCCAGCCACGCACACGGTTTGAAGCAGCACTTTAATGGCAGATCAGTGAACAACGATTCTGTGTATTACTTTCAACCGAACGTGTGTGGGATATATATAGAAGGCCGTGATTCATACTCTTTTGGTTTATAGATCATCTTTGACCGATCCTGCACTTCTCAAGAAGAGTGTTCACGGTAAAACCCAAAATCCAAATGAGTCTCTAAATTCACCCATATGGAAACGATGCCCTAAAACCACATTTACATCTGCTACAGTGGTGATAATTACAACTTATGACACAGTTATTCTACACTCCTGAAAATTGAAAAAAGAACACATTGACACCGGTGTGTCAGACCCACCATACTTGCTCCGGACACTGCGAGAGGGCTGTACAAGCAATGATCACACGCACGGCACAGCGGACACACCAGGAACCGTGGTGTTGGCCGTTGAATGGCGCTAGCTGCGCAGCATTTGTGCACCGCCGCTGTCAGTGTCAGCCAGTTTGCCGTGGCATACGGAGCTCCATCGCGACAGCGTGGACGTGAACCGTATGTGCAGTTGACGGACTTTGAGCGAGGGCGTATTGTGGGCATGCGGGAAGCCGGGTGGACGTACCGCCGAATTGCTCAACACGTGGGGCGTGAGGTCTCCACAGTACATCGATGTTGTCGCCAGTGGTCGGCGGAAGGTGCACGTGCCCGTCGACCTGGGACCGGAGCGCAGCGACGCACGGATGCACGCCAAGACCGTAGGATCCTACGCAGTGCCGTAGGGGACCGCACCGCCACTTCCCAGCAAATTAGGGACACTGTTGCTCCTGGGGTATCGGCGAGGACCATTCGCAACCGTCTCCATGAAGCTGGGCTACGGTCCCGCACACCGTTAGGCCGTCTTCCGCTCACGCCCCAACATCGTGCAGCCCGCCTCCAGTGGTGTCGCGACAGGCGTGAATGGAGGGACGAATGGAGACGTGTCATCTTCAGCGATGAGAGTCGCTTCTGCCTTGGTGCCAATGATGGTCGTATGCATGTTTCGCCCCGTGCAGGTGAGCGCCACAATCAGGACTGTATACGACCGAGGCACACAGGGCCAACACCCAGCATCATGGTGTGGGGAGCAATCTCCTACACTGGCCGTACACCTCTGGTGATCGTCGAGGGGACACTGAATAGTGCACGGTACATCCAAACCGTCATCGAACCCATCGTTCTACCATTCCTAGACCGGCAAGGGAACTTGCTGTTCCAACAGGACAATGCACGTCCGCATGTATCCTGTGCCACCCAACGTGCTCTAGAAGGTGTCAACTACCCTGGCCAGCAAGATCTCCGGATCTGTCCCCCATTGAGCATGTTTGGGACTGGATGAAACGTCGTCTCACGCGGTCTGCACGTCCAGCACGAACGCTGGTCCAACTGAGGCGCCAGGTGGAAATGGCATGGCAAGCCGTTCCATAGGACTACATCCAGCATCTCTACGATCGTCTCCATTGGAGAATAGCAGCCTGCATTGCTGCGAAAGGTGGATATACACTGTACTAGTGCCGACATTGTGCATACTCTGTTGCCTGTGTCTATGTGCCTGTGGTTCTGTCAGTGTGATCATGTGATGTATCTGACCCCAGGAAGGTGTCAATAAAGTTTCCCCTTCCTGGGACAATGAATTCACGGTGTTCTTATTTCAATTTCCAGGAGTGTATTTAATGATGGGAACGTTAGGAAGATTAAGGTATTGGAAAGAATGGGCTTCAAGGTAGGAAATTTTATTCAAGACATCCTGAGAAAAATAGATTTACAGTGTGTCTCTTCAACTGCAAGTCAGTTGAAGACCTGGTAAAGGAAAGAAGACAGACAACAAGAAACCAGAACAGAAGCCTTGAAGGGAAAGACGACCCAGAGTAGAAATGTGGTGCCTTCTGAAGAAGTGACACAAGGAAAAAATTTAGGTTGAACTTTAAATTGCGTTTCCTGAAAAGATTTTTTTAAAAGTTTATGTACATTTTCCTCAGATTCTATGAATACTAGGATTATGAAATTTTGTACACATATTTCTGTAAACTTAATAAATATTGTCGCAAGAGCAAATTTTGAAATTCTGGTTGCAAGCTGAGATATGGGGAAATATGCTTGGAATTTTGTATGAGTTTAAAATTGTGCTTGTGGAATTATAATTAAAAAATTATGAAAATTCTCCTATATGACCTATTCCAAAAACCTCATGAGAGAAGCTTACAACACATAAAAAGATGAAACAGAAAAATTTTTGTAGAAATTTCTTGAATCCTTTCTGAGAAAAAAGGGCATACTTTATTTGTTGAAAATAAAACTTCAAATTTCATTTAAAAAATAATGTTGAATATACATAAGCAAAAGATTTTGTATGTGAAACTGTTATATTTAGGCAAAGCGTGGTACAAAATTTCATTGCCATATCTCCAAAACTGTGGATTTGGTGCATTTTTGAAATAGCTTTCTAGGCGAACTTTACCAGATAAACAACACATCCCCTTGGGTTCTCCCTGCCACTTCAAAGCATGGCAATGAGTACATATTTCATTCTTTGAGCCAAATTGATAATAATCGACATATTTTATTAATGATGGGAGTCAAATCCACGTTCTTCTTTCTCTGGCCACGGCAGCTCCTCTGGATCGTATACCATTGACTCGTCATCATCAGTGTCTGACAGAAGGAACTGCAGCCAGTCTTGCTCTAACTACAACATTGGGTCTCTCTGCCGCGTTTCCTGTAAAGAACTCCTTTCTTGTTCCAAGTGATGGACGGTTGCTCCTATTTGTCATGGTAGCAGCTCCGAGCTGCAGACAAAGGAAGGTCGCGCAGCTCATCTGTCTCCAATAACCGCGAAATTACATGACAGCTACGGTCAGCAGATAAATGTTCTTTCTTTCCTGGTTCGTTTCAAGTGAAAGTGAGATTTCGTGATGGATGCGCTCATAGGCCAAACGCAGTCCCTGTTCGCAGGTCGTCTCTACAAATTGGGAAATCTAATGGCGCCTACGATCACAGGGTAACCGAACCTCGCATTCTCCCTGAGTTTCCGCACTTCGTGCTGCAGGTGGCGAGATCGGCCTGCACTCAAGCGACGTTCACGTTCTGCGTTACTCTCTACAGACGGCGACGTAGCGTTACGGCGTCTGTTAACACCGAGAGGTGATTCACGTTCACAAGACGTCTCTCGAGGTGGAGACGATGAACTTCTAGAACTCTGCGATGATAAACGCTCTTCACGCTGCTGTTCACTTTCTGGTAATGTTCTCAATCGTACTCGTTTGGCTGGAGCAGAAGCAGATGAAAGGTTGGACTGTTTATGGGAGGGCAGTTTTACTACTCGAGAAACTTATAAATGATAACAGTTACATCAACTGAAGAATGAAATCAAGAACGAAAGATATCAAACGAACAAAGGCAAGACTCAAGTTTCACATGGAATTTGCAGTTCCCCTCCACAACGGCCACAGGCAGGTCACGTGATTCCACCTCCATGGTTTCCCCTCCACAGCGGCCAAAGCTTTAAAACCATTCAGCAGTTTGCTGAGGACGTATGTACCGAAAATAGTTCAATAATTATTGTATCCTATTTGAGCAGCAAATGGACAAAATGTTGGAAACTCATTCTACAGCTGACTGTAAAACTCTGAAAAACCATATCCCATGTATTGCCAAACTATGTAGCCTGAGACACGGATATGTTATGAACATAATCCTTGAAGTATGCGGAATAAAATCTCAAAAGAACACCAGCAGACAGCAACTTAAATAAAGAAGCAAAACGAACAATGCAATGTTTTCATCTGCTAAATGTTTATGTACAACGAAATAGCCAACTCGTTACAGCACGTTAAAGTGGTAATTTCACGAACTTAAGCCTTTTTAATTGCCGTACACGAAAATTAAAGCCGACTCCTTCGGCAATTTTCTCACAGACATTTTATTCTGAGAAATAAAAACATCACAGTAGAAACTCATGCTCGCTACACACGAAAGTTAATAAGAAAAATATTTATTTTGAGAAACAAGACGGAAAAAGAGTGCAAACTTTTGTTAAATCACTTAATCTTCTAGGCTCTTTTTGGGCAGTACGTTTTTAAACAACTCATAGTAAAAACCTGAAAAGAATCTGTGCAATCTGTCTGTAGTGCACTTTGCTGGTTTTGCTTACAGACACAAAGCAGGTGAGAGTGTGTTTGTTTTCTGGCGGGAAAGGCAACATAGTACACTCAGGTAAAACCAGGAGCGCTGGCAGTCACTCCCCGCTCCTGTCCGTGTGGAATCACGTGACCAGCCTGTGGCCTTTGTGGAGGGGAGACTGCAAATTCCGTGTGAAACTTGAGTCTTGCACGAACAAAGACACTCGCACGAAATCACAACAACTATATCACTTCATTTATATTGAGAAGATACGATGGAAATCTGTGAAGAAATTCTGGAGTAACCATTATCACAGTTCCAGTTATTCTTTGATAAGGCCGGTATTACACTATGAAATTTCTTTGTCCAATATCTTTGTCAAAGATATTTGATGGTGTAATAGGGAGCTTTGTCAAATGTCGTCCAATATTTGATCAAATCTAGGGCCTCGCTGTAGATTTGATCAAAGAAGTCGCTTGTCTTCTGTTCACTGCAATGTGACATGTTACCACATGGAGCGCTAGCATCGCTGCACTCTGTCGTCTGTAGTGTTTTTATAAACATTGCAGATCTATACAATTGGTGTGTGTCGACAACTACAAAATTAATAGAGATGTATGAAGCTGATGAGGCGCTTTACAACGTGAGGCATGCTGGATACAAAAATAGATTACAAAGGTTGGTGACCTGACCTGACCTGACCTAACCTACCCTAACCTAACCTAACCTAACCTAACCTACCCTAACCTAACCTTCTTCTGTGGCAAGGAATCGGAGTGTTACGGTGAGCCTGCCTTCTGCAGATGCTGCAGTTCTTAAGTGAATATTGTGCTTTGTGATATGAGGATACACTTGATTGAGGACATATTGAAACGTATGCTCATCCATTCTTAAGTAATTGATGTACGACTTGACATCTTCCACTATAAGCTCACGTAACAAGTTATGTTCAATGCTTTTATAGTGTCGTAAAACCCACTACTTTACCAAGGTTTGTTTCCTTTTTTCCCCCCCGCTTCTCTTCCGCATATGCATATAGTGCAATTGTGGTACATCCAACTGCTGTGGTTACTAACAAGTTGTTGTTGTCAGCCATCTTGAACTTCGATGAAAAATTGGATGACAGTGTAATACCCCTTCTAGCGCTACATCAAAGATCATTGTCAAATATATTTGACAGAATATTTGATCACATCTTTGATCAAATCTTTGACAAAGAAATCTGATAGTGTAATACCAGCCTAACCATTATTGTTAATGGTTATTAATAACTGCCAAGTTATTTTTCGCTAGTGAATACCGAATACTCTGAGGAGCTACAGTTAAATAACGACATAATTGGAATCCATCAGTTTAGTTATCAGTATAACTGTGAATAGTGTGAAATGGCAGGAATGTTGTATGAATCGTATCATAACCTTAGCTTATTAACTGCGGGTACATTTTAGTTGATGTTAGAACGATTATTAGTGTTTCATATTATATGTTTGTAGGTTATTGGTCGCTATTAGAAATATTGTCTTCGCAGCTGCAACAGAAAGTACGTGGAACTTCGCCACAGCGCTGTTTAAGTAAAATGTTAACAACATGCGTTTTTAAGTATGCAGTAACATGTAAACTGAGTACTGTAAGTAAAATTCGAAGCTTAATTTCTTGAACTTCTCACGTAATAGAATAAAGTGTACAGCCTTGCAATACAACCAAATATATACGTAATGTGACAGATTCGTTTACTCCAGTGGTGTACAAGATAGTCCTGTTGGGGAAAGTGTTAGTACGCTAATCCAACTTTTATGTGAGATCTGGAAACTGCTCGATTTCTCCAGCTATAGCATGTTTATAACATATGAAGATATGCAGATCGAAAAGGTTGACAGTGTTACATTACTGGGACCACAACTCGATAATAAATTCAGTTGGGAAGGGCATGCCACATTTTTTCACTCTATTATTTCAGAAGGGAGCATTTTCTGTGGTAACTCGTCAAACGTAGCAAAAATTTTTCGCATGTAAAAGTGTGTAATAAAAATCGTTTGTGGTATAAATTCAAGATCATCATGTAAGAACCTGTTCAAGGAACTTTGTATTCTAACCACTGCTTCCTAGTATATTTATTCCTTAATGAAATTTGTTACAAGTATTGCCAACCAATAGCTCAACACAATAGCCCGGCCGGCCGAAGTGGCTGAGCGGTTCTAGGCGCTACAGTCTGGAACCGCGCAATCGCTACGATCGCAGGTTCGAATCCCGCCTTGGGCATAGATGTGTGTGTTGTCCTTAGGTTAGTTAGGTTTAAGTAGTTCTAAGTTCTAGTACTATAAATAGTACTATAAATAGGAACAGCAATCTACATAAAGACCTAAAATCACTTACATTGGTCCAAAAGGGGTCCAATATTCAGGAACATGCATTTTCAATAAACTGCGGAAATCAGCAACCATTAAAAACTTGGTTTCAGATAAAGCATGGTTTACAGTGTGTTTGAAAGAGTTTTTGATGCAGAAGTTTCTGATTCCACCCGTCATCAATATGCCGGAAATGGCTATTTTAAGTGTGTCTATGACACCACTACATACTCATGACAACAAACACGTAGATACATATAAATAATACAATAACATCTCCCACCAAAAATACAATCAAACCAACGGGATAACTGCAGGAAGCTGGGGGGTTTTAGGGTGAGGACAAGCTAGTATAAAAAAACACACCATGATCCCAAAACACAAAATGAAGAACAAAAAAAAAATACAGCATTGTGCTACAATAACAAAAATTTGCAGGAATCGGACACTTCCCTTGAACACTATAGGTCAATCATAGGTGACCATACCAAAATGCGAATACCGACGACTAAAAGTACGAAAATTGGAATCGGACATTTCCCTTGACCTACATAGGTCAACCACAGGTGGCGATACCAAAACATGAACACGTATTACTACGAAAATGGAAATTGGTCATTTCCGGTGACCTATATAGGTCCACCACAACTACTGATGCCAAAAAACCGACACCTACAACTGTGAAAAATAAAAGCACAATCCCAAACGTCCACAAATCAATCATCCCTACATAAATTAAATCACATTCAATACTCCATAAATACACAAAACATCACAGCTAGAAAGAAAATTAATTACCACCAGCAAATTCTGGCACTGCAAACTAGATCGGCCAGCCCCCATTCCCCGCCTCCCCCCCGCCCCTCCCCCCACACACACAAAAACCAACTCATAAACACCGTGCCGTAATGACATTCACACACCAAAACAGCTTTACGTCAAAGCAGACGGGGCGGAATCGGACGCTTCCATTGACCCCTCCTTCTACTCTGCAGATGAATATCGTAACAGAGACTGATAGACCAGCTTAGGTAAAAATTCTGCAATATTTCTGTTTTGACAGCACTTGGTTGCAACAGTCAAGATCGGGTATTCTGTGTATGATAAATTTATTAAAAGTGTGTAACTGTGTTTTATTCTGACAGTGTATCAATTCTGTAATTAGCAGTTACTGTAATATATTCACATATTTTGACAATCTACTGACAAATGATGAGGATAATAATTATTATATTCAACTGTGTTATGTTATACTTTCTGACATGTTATTCGTCATTTGCGATGGCCAGCGGCTATTTCCGAAGAAGTAGTTAAATATCTGTTCGCTCCAGTAACTATCGTCTCTGAAATATCACCGGGATCTAAGACTGGGGTCACTGTGTCAGGAACACAGACACACAGTTATTCCGTTACCAACTTCCAGATTACCTGTAATGGTAGCCCGATAACTGCCAGAGAGCGAGAACTGCCAGCCAATAACAATAAATACCGATCTCTGACAGTTATTTCTATAGTTACTCGAATTCCTTATGGTACCTCTCTTTATACTACCCGTCCAAGCTAAATTGGCATATGAGGCAGTGGCTTAAGTGCACGACCGTACTTGTTAATGCCTGTACTGCAGCTCCTATCAGCAACCGCTCCGACATTAACTTTATTTAATTGTTTGTGCTAAAAGTAACGAAGGCGCACAATATAGTACACAGTTCTTATCAACAAATGGCGCGCAGTCTCACAGTTATTCCCATGGCATATAGACGCCTTCCAAATAGTCTACCCTCTCCTTCGTTCCTGGCCAGATCTGCGATGAGTTGACGGGAAAGCGTAGTACGATCTTCGGTCAACAGATGGCGCGAGGCACTGTTGACATTAGACGGTTACTGAAATAACTGCCTGCATCAGAGGAACTGTTATCGCAGTAACCGTTACTTCTCGGTAACCGGTTATTTCTATCAGTTACGTTATTTTTTGCCACCTCTAGTACAGAGTTGTGAGGCGCAATATTGGCATTCATTTCAAGCCTATATGTATATATGCCGTTTCTGAGCACCAGCAAATTGAGAATAAGTGAAAAACCGGTTGTTGTGTGATTCGTTCCAATAAAATAATGAGAAACATCATATTCATGACAAAAGAATTATTGTAACTTGCCTATTCTGAGGCAGATTTGAAGGCAGCGACACACTGAAGATCCACCCAAAACGCATTGTTCTTGGTACAATTTGTTATAATTTAAATTGGTAACACATAATTATATACGATTAACGTTTTTATCAAATGGGTAAAACAAGATGATTACTGTCACATGGTGTGTTGTAGGTATAGCGTAATGAGTAGCGTCTCTGCGCAATAATAAGTTTTTATTGGGGCGGTGGTTACGTCTCAACACTCCCAATTTTTTTCGCCTAACATTCGCTTTTTTTATTAGGTTCTGATACTTTATTATTAGTTTAATATAAGTATATGCTATAATATTTGATGTTATGTAAATATAAGTTCACCTTTTCTGAGGGGTGACTTTGTTCGATTGCCTTAATCTGCAAGACAGCTAGCGCTACTTGTATAAAGATATTTTGCTCCTTTTTCTTTTACGCTTCGTAATTCACATGTTACAAAGTTTCTGCTACGGAGTACGAACAGTGATCAAGCAAGAGTGACCTTGGGGTTTTACTAAAATGTGCGAATGATGAAATAATGTTTGTCTTATGAAGAGAAGTATTCAAAATTTGTACCGTTCTGTTTGTAACGGAACTTTTGTAAGCCTGTGTCCGCACTGATTGGACATAGTACTTTCCTTTTCGTGGACGATGGAGGAAATGTGCGTTTTAATAGAGCTAACGTGGGAATGTTACGCGCGTCCCTTGAGTAAATAGTGTGATTTACGAACTAGAAACATCCCTCAACTTCTGCTGGAGAGCGTTGCGATCACGTACACCACGTTTGGGCCCACGTACCGTGTGCACAAGTCGCATCGTTCCTGAGCGTTCAGCAGCACGTTGAACTTGGCACGCTCCACGTTAACGTTCGGCAGCACGGTCCGTGTGCCGACGGCTTTAGCCACAGCCTGGAGGCTGTCGTGCTTGGGTAGCTCAGTTTATGAGCGCTTTGGTCCCGTGGTTAGCGTCAGCAGCTGCGGAATGAGAGGTCCTTGGTTCAAGTCTTCCCTCGAGTGAAAAATTTACGCCAGCACGGTAGCTCAGCGTGTTCGGTCAGAGGGTTGGCTGCCCTCTGTAATAAAAAAAAAACTGAGTTAATGGTTCAACGACGAACTTAAAAAAGCGGATGTCTTACGACGTCCGCCCCGAGCATATGCAACGAACAAAAACGAACAAAATGAGATTAAAAAATAAAGAATAGTTGGTAGAGCAGTTGCCCACGGAAGGCAAAGGTCACGAGTTCGAGTCTCGGTCCGGCACACAGTGTTAACTTGCCAGGAAGTTTCATATCAGCACATACTCCGTTACACACAGGGTATCTCTCCTAAGAGTTGTCAACCACTATTTCTCTGGTGTTTCGGCAGAAATTTGCAATTTCGTGTTTTCGCAATATAGCCAGACTCAGGCGATCTTTTGTGGGATGTCCAGTGTGACTAAAAAGCGTCGATTTGTCTCATGCTACAAATAAATTTATATTTAAAGAGGAATTTTACCAGTTCATTCGATATCTACATCTATATCTACATACATACTCCGCAATCCACCATACAGTGCGTGGCGGAGGGTACCTCGTACCACAACTAGCATCTTCTCCCCCTGTTCCACTCCCAAACAGAACGAGGGAAAAGTGACTGCCTATATGGCTCTGTACGAACCCTAATCTCTCTTATCTTTGTCGTCTTTCCGCGAAATATAAGTTGGCGGCAGTAAAATTGTACTGCAGTCAGCCTCAAATGCAGGTTCTCTAAACTTCCTCAGTAGCGATTCACGAAAATAACGCCTCCTTTCCTCCAGAGACTCCTACCCGAGTTCTTGAAGAATTTCTGTAACACTCGCGTGATGATCAAACCTACCAGTAACAAATCTAGCAGCCCGCCTCTTAATTGCTTCTATGTCCTCCCTCAATCCCACCTGACAGGGATCCGAAACGCTCGAGCAGTACTCAAGAGTAGGTCGTATTAGTGTTTTATAAGCGGTCTCCATTACAGGTGAACCACATCATCTCAAAATTCTATCAATGAACCGAAGACGACTATCAGCCTTCCCCACAACTGCCATTTCATGCTTGTCCCACTTCATATCGCTCTGCAATGTTACGCCCGTTTATTGAATCGATGTGACTGTGTCAAGTGCTACACCACTAATGGGGTAGTCAAACATTACGAGATTCTTTTTCCTATTCATTTGCATTAATTTACATTTATCTATATTTAGAGTTAGCTGCCATTCTTTACACGAGTCACAAATCCTATCCAAGTCATCCTGTATCCTCCTACAGTCACTCAACGACGACACCTTCCCGTACACCACAGCATCATCAGCAAACAGCCGCACATTGCTATCCACCCTATCCAAAAGGTCGTTTATGTAGATAGAAAACAACAGCGGACGTACCACACTTCCCTGGGGCACTCCAGATGATACTCTCACCTCCGATGAACACTCACCAAGTACTGGGTTCTATTACTTAAGAAGTCTTCGAGCCACTCACATGTTTGGGAACCAATCCCATATGCTCGTACCTTAGTTAGGAGTATGCAGTGGGGCATCGAGTCAAACGCTTTCCGGAAGTGAAGGAATATGGCATCCGTCTGATACCCTCCATCCATGGTTCGCAAGATATCATCTGAAAAAAGGGCGAGTTGCGTTTCGCAGGAGCGATGCTTTCTAAAGCCGTGCTGATGCATGGACAGCAACTTCTCTGTCTCAAGGAAATTCATTATATTCGAACTGAGAATGTGTTCGGGAATCCTGCAACAAACCGATGTTAAGGATATTGGTCTGTAATTTTTTGGATCCGTCCTTCTACCCTTCTTATATACAGGCGTCACCTGCGCTTTTTTCCAGTCGCTCGGGACTTTACGTTGGGCAAGAGACTAGCGATAAATGGAAGCTAAGTAAGGAGCCAATGCAGTAGAGTACTGTCTGTAAAACCGAATTAGAATCCCATCAGGACCTGGCGATTTATTTATTTTCTACCCATTCAGCTGCTTCACAACCCCCAGGGATGTCTATCACTATGTCCTCCATACGGGAATCTGTACGAGACTCAAACGGCGGTATGTTTGTACTGCCCTCCTGCGTCACAGATTTCTCAAATGCTAAATTTAAAACTTGTCTGACCGTTGCATGATACCTCATGAACATCTTTATCTTTCGTCGTGGAGTCGTTTATTTCTCTACGAGGGTCGTCACGAATACGTTTATCGAACTCCGTTCTGCCATTGTCTTTGCACTTTCGTTTTTGAAGAAAATTTTTATAAACCGTTACATAATGTTAAGACAGGAGCATTTATATGGGCGTACTGATGATGAATCTAGTGACGGCGACGGAACTGCACAAAACAGAAAGCATGCAAAACGTTAAATTATAGCCGACAGTAGAGGAAAATTCAATATCTAAACTTTTGTATCATGGAGTCGACAGGAAGCGCAAAAGATACCAATCATATGGAAATACCCAGAGATTCGTGCCATGAAAGCATCTGTTTCAAATAATTTAAGGGGATATGCAGGATTATTAGAACTATTTTCTATTATCATTGACAACAAATTTTGGGAAATTTGTGCTACAGATACAAATTTCTTGCAACGGATGATTACAGTTGACGAATGGAAGAACGGAAAGTGGATGACATATGGGACCCTGTTGCTTTAGACGAAATGAAAATCTACTATGCACTGTGGACTCAAGTCACAAAACCACGCTTTCAAATGTACTTCTTTAAAGAGACCAGTAACAGAAACGTCAACACTTAAAAGATACTGCTTTTTGAGAAATTTAAACACACTTCGAGATCCCTACATTTTTGCAATAATCAAACTGCTGACAGTATTGACCCACTTTGAGATAAGACCCGTCGTGAACCTCTGGAATGAGAAATTTAAAAAAAATTACACACTGGATGAAAATATCAGAATAGATGCATGCTTAAAGAAATACAATAGTGGCCAGGGCAAAAGTAAATAGTGCATCAGAGAATGTTGTCATGGACTTGTCTAAATCCATACTGAATGAGGGATATACATAGATTCTTGACAACTGGCACTCCACCTCCACCCACCCACCTCTTTTTATAATTACGCCATGAGAACACAGATGTAGTCAGGATGGTACGCAGCAATAGGAAAATACACCAAAAATATTCAAAAACAAATTTTGTAGAAGGGAGAATGTTTGTGGAGAACTTGTAACAATTGGTTGGCTCCGAGATGGGCTTACTAAGAAGAATCAGTATATGGTACGAGAACTTCGGTGAGAAGTAAAAAGACCAATTTTTGCCAGTTGCTCTGCACATTAGTTATCCCTGTAGCCGCATACACGCCAAGCGACATAGTCGCCGTGGACGAATTGGGGATCAAATTTTAGGATTATTCCGCGACCGTCACGAAACAAAAGTAGCAAGTGTCAGGTTCCTCATCGAAATGGGGAACATACGACAACGTCACGTGACTTACTACGTTCTGTACGTTTTCCGAGTCAGTTTCTACTTGTCTGCCATTAAGTCACCACTGAACTAGCTGAACAGTTTAGGACCGTCGCATGTCTTTCGGAAGTGACATCCCATGACTACAAAAACAGGAAACTGGAGCATGCTATGGAACATTTGGCCAAAAACTACGAAATGTCACAACACGCCATGGAGAAAAATTTACACTTTAAGGTGAGATCAGACCCCAAATTTAATAAAAAGAATGATTTTTTTACTGTGTAAATGTTTGGATTTTCCTTAACAATTTGCTGCATAATACTTGTAAAAAATCCATGTAAATGTATTTTTAATATATTTTTAACCTTTATTTGTCACATCAAACTCTCTGCACTGATCTCAACATCTTTTCATATTTGCATGCAAATCTTCGAAACCACATGCTCTATAAGGATGTGGCTTCTTTATGTTCTCTTCTAACATGTTTACAACAGATTGGCTGCACTGATTATTAAATATTATTTGCTCATATTCTTGTTAATCTTTGAAAACTAAACAAATATTTCTGTATTTGGTAGATTTCCGTGTTTATAGTGAACTTCATATGTTGTTGCTCTCATTTAAAATGACTAAACCAAAAGGCATTTTCAGTAGACGCTGGAACAAAGGAAACAGAAAATGCCAGATGTGTATAGTAGTGAAATAGTGCAAAATAACAGTTTCAGTGGTGAGAAGACTGTTGGCATCCCTCCCATTGCATAAAAAAAACTGAAATCTCACTGCATCGGAGATACATTACCTACCACGAAGGCAGATCTGAATATTTGAAAACCAGGGTTGAAAGAGATGGGAGCATGTAAGTTATGTAGTAGAGATATAGTGCTTTCTGAAGACGTGAGTGCCACAAATGGACTGATCAGTAAACTTAAAATTATATGCACAAAATTGTGTTGTTGATAGACTGTTTCTGACTTGTATCAAATGCTCAAATGATAAATTATATGAAGCCAATATGAGATTATTTTATGAACTGAGGTGTATTGGGATAGTTAGTAGTGGTGGTAGAGATCTTTGTGCTCTCCTGAGTCCACCAAACCCACTCACACAACATGAGAAGTATACCGAAATTATTGGCTACTGCAGAGACTCTGTCGCAACAGAATTTAAGAAAAATGCAGCTGTATAAGTAGTAAATGAGAATGGTAGTATAACAGACATTAGTGTAGCATCTGATAGGTCATGGAAAGAAAGGGTCACACTTCCCAAAATGGATTTACTGCTGCGAAAAGTGTTGATACTGGTAAGGTGTTGTACTTTGAAGTTCTCACTAAATATTGCCAATGGTGCAGCATAGTGGGTGATAATTAAGAGAAAAAGAGCGCCCGTAGGCCCTCATGTAGAAAGAACTATAAAGGCACAAGTGATGGTATGGAGGTAAGCAGCAGCTATGTATACTTTTCATTGCTGAAAATCAGGGCAAGAAGTTCGATATACGAAATATCTGGGACATGCAGACTGTAAATCCTTCAACACTGTTTTAAAAAGCAAACCCTATGATGAACTTACTACAAAATTTGAATAAGTAGGCCATGTAAACGAAAGGATGGGAGCCCACATTTGTCAGCCAAAAAGCAACTTGGGGACATCAAATTATCAGATGGAAGAAGTATAAAATATTCTTGAAGGTTTACTGATAAAGTAAGTGTCGAATTTCAGGAATACTATAGCAAAGTCATTTAGAGAAAACGCCCATGATTTGGAATGAATGAATAGAGCAGTGTGGACAACATACTTTCACAGAGCATCCACGGATACTAACTCTGTACATGACTTGTGCTCCCCTGCACCAGATACATGGTGCAAGAACAGAAAATCAGAGGCAGCAGGCAAAGTAGATGAATTCCAACATAAAAATGGAGAAGCTGTAATGGAGTGTTAAGACTATATACTTGGCAAATCCTGACTTGCTAATAAAATGCCTCCATGTTAAGCAACAGAATGTTAACGAGGCATTTAACGATATTGTGTGTACTCGGATTCCAAAAAAAAATTGTCTTTGTAGACACAAAAAGATTAAGATTAGATGTTTGTGAAGCATTTATCAATTTTGATGATATGAATTCTGGAAGAATAAAAGTTCTGGAACAGCTGGGAGTAAATATAATCCACAGAGCAGCAGGAACATTGGAAGCCGAGGGATGATTAAGAGGTGGAAGGCTGAAATTTCTGCTCAGCAAATAAATGACCAATCAGAGAAGAAAGAAGAGAAGGAGGAAGATTTTAAGTGGTGAAGAAGGATCAGATTATGAAGCAGGCCACTTTTCTTTTTTTGGAATGAAAGAAGTGTTTTAATAGACTTACTCCTTCACTGCTTCAACCTGAATCTTCGCAAAACTGTAAATTATCTGACAAAAGTCCCACTTTCCAGGAACCAATAAACATTAAAACATAAAAATTGTAGAAATTATTCATAAGATGTAGGTGATTATATGAACCTACAATCAATCTTTTGAGAGTTGTGTAACTGATAACATATTGTAAAAAACACAATCATTTTTCCAATTAACAGGCATATATTTAAAAAACGTTGTACCTCAATTTCGACTGTATGTTCCTTCTCCATTGTAGATCAGTGAACTAAATACATCCAGATGTTCAATTGGTAAAAATTTAGTGGCGATATCTTCAATTGTTTCAGAAATAATGAATTTAATATGTGAGAAATTTGCATTAAAACCGTAGTTCAGGAGGGAACACAAGAAGCTGTGCAAGGTGAAAATTTCGAAAAGTCAAATTGGTTTGGTTTCCACCCATTTAAATAATTACCACAAGGGCAACTTGGCCTACAGACGGCAATCAAGATCAATACAGTAAGAACATTTTATTTTATTTCACAGTATAGACATAATATACAATTGGCTTTCACATCTACTATAATCCGAAATACTAATTATATATTTATACAAATGTAACTATTACTTCTAATTGTGACTGAAATGTTTCTGCAGCTATACAAATTCAGCAAATTGACATTTCCTCATCTGAAAATTCGTACCACATTTTAAAATGCGTCCTTTTGTACTGTCATTGTTGTTGTGTGTCTGATCTTTGCTGATTGATCCTAGTTATAACCTGCTTCTTTTCACATTTTCCAATGACTCGTGTGGAACTACACTCTTGCTCATAAATTAAGGATAACACTGATACATGGTGAAACAACGCTCTGGTGGGCGATTTGCGGGTTTAAATCACCTCGGGGTATGACGATGCGGTGCATTTGACCTGCGGTCGTCGCACGGTGGCGCTGGCAGCAGTCCACATACGCAGAGGTGTGTTATTTCATGTCAGAGTACAGTGTCGCGAGTAACTGAGCAGACGTTTTCAGACGCGCTAATTGAGTGTTGAAAATGGCTCAAAGAATACATGTAGATGACATTATGAGGGGTAGAATTCTAGGGCAACTGGAGGCTGGTCAAACATAGCAGGACGTAGCGCGGACCATCCGTGTGCCACAAAGTGTGATCTCAAGATTATGGCAACGATTCCAGCACACAGCAAACGTGTGCAGGTGCTACAGTAGGGGACGCCCACAGTGCACAACAGACGACCACGGGGTACTGCATCTACATCTACATACATACTCCGCAATCCACCATACGGTGGTGGCGGAGGGTACCTCGTACCACAACTAGCATCTTCTCTCCCTGTTCCACTCCCAAACAGAACGAGGGAGAATAGTGTGCCTATATGCCTCTGCACGAGCCCTAATCTCTCATATCTTATCTTTGTGGTCTTCCCGCGAAATATAAGTAGGTGGCAGTAAAATTTTACTGCAGTCAGCCTCAAATGCTGGTTCTCTAAATTTCCTCAGTAGCGATTCACGAAAAGATTGCCTCCTTTCCTCCAGAGACTCCCACCAGGGTTCCTGAAGCATTTCCGTAACACTCGCGTGATGATCAAACCTACCAGTAACAAATCCAGCAGCCTGCTCCTGCATTACCTCTATGTCCTCCCTCAATCCGACCTGATAGCGATCCCAAACGCTCGAGCAGTACTCAAGAATAAATCGTATTAGTGTTTTATAAGCGGTCTCCATTACAGGTGAACCACATCATCTCAAAATTCTATCAATGAACCGAAGACGACTATCAGCCTTCCCCACAACTGCCATTTCATGCTTGTCCCACTTCATATCGCTCTGCAATGTTACGCCCAAATATTTAATCGATGTGACTGTGTCAAGTGCTACGCTACTAATGGAGTATTCAAACATTACGGGATTCATTTTCCTACTCGTTTGCATTAATTTACATTTATCTATATTTAGAGTTAGCTGCCATTCCTTACACCAATCACAAATCCTGTCCAAGTCATCTTGTATCGTCCTACAGTCACTCAACGACGACATCTTCCGGTACAGCACAGCATCATCAGCAAACAGCCGCACATTGCTATCCACCCTATCCAAAAGATCATTTATGTAGATAGAAAGCAACAGTGGACCTACCGCACTTTCCTGGGGCACTCCAGATGATACCCTCACCTCCGATGAACACTCACCATCGAGGACGACGTACTGGGTTCTATTACTTAAGAAGTCTTCGAGCCACTCAAATATTTGGGAACCAATCCCATATGCTCGTACCTTAGTTAGGAGTCTGCAGTGGGGCACCGAGTCAAACGCTTTCCGGAAGTGAAGGAATATGGCATCCGTCTGATACCCTTCATCCATGGTTCGCAAGATATCAACTGAAAAAAGGGCGAGTTGCGTTTCGCAGGAGCGATGCTTTCTAAAACCGTGCTATTGCATGGACAGCAACTTCTCTTTCTCAAGGAATTTCATTATATTCGAACTGAGAATATGTTCGAGAATCCTGCAACAAACCGATGTTATTGATATTGGTCCGTAATTTTGAGGTTCCGTCCTTCTACCCTTCTTGTATACAAGCGTCACCTGCGCTTTTTTCCAGTCGCTCGGGACTTTACGTTGGGCAAGAGATTCGTGATAAATGCAAGCTAAGTAAGGAGCCAATGCAGTAGAGTACTGTCCGTAAAACCGAATTGGAATCCCATCAGGACCTGGCGATTTATTTATTTTCCACCCATTCAGCTGCTTCACAACCCCAGCGATGTCTATCACTAAATCCTCCATACGGAAATCTGTAGGAGACTCAAACGGCGGTATGTTTGTACGATTCTCCTGCGTGAAAGATTACTCAAACGCTAAATTTAAAATTTCAGGTTTCGTTTTGCTGTCTTCCGCTGCCAGGCCAGACTGGTCAGTGAGTGACTGGATGGAAGCCTTACCGATTTTACGTAAGACCAGAATTTCCTTGGGTTTTCAGCAAGATCTTTTGCTAAGGTATGACGGTGGTAGAGGTTGTATGCTTCGCGCATCGCTCTTTTTACAGCAGCAAGAATCTCTACTAACTTTTGCCTCTCCTCATTCTCCCGATCTTTCTTGTACCGCGAGTGCAACTGTCTTTGCTTCCTGATCATTCTCCGAACTGCGCTGTTAAACCACGGTGGGTCTTTTCCGTCCGTAACCCACTATTATGGCACATACTTCTCCAATGCGTGACTTACAATGTGTTTAAAATTTGTCCATAATTCTTCCACGTCCATCGTACCGGAAGTAAATGAAATTGATTCATTTACTAAGTGGGATGCTAACAGCTGCTTATCTGCTCTTTCTAGTAAGAATACTCTCCTAGCATTCTTGACAGACTTTTTAACTTTCGTAACCATATTCGTTATGACAGCATCATGATCACTAATCCCTGTCTCAACACTGACACCATCAATGAAGTCTGGTCTGTTCGTGGCTACCAGATCTAAAATATTTCCATTACGCGTTGGCTGTCGATTTAGCTGCTCAAGACAGTTTTCGGATAATGTGTTCAAAAGTAATTCACACGACGGCTTGTCTGTACCACCTGTAATGAATCCATAGACATCCCAGTCTATACTAGGTAGGTTGAAGTCGCCTCCAACTAATATGGCATGGTCCGGGTACTTTTGCGATGCAGAGTGTATACTCGCTGTGAATGATTCTAGAACTGTCACGGTGGAACCTGGTGGCTGGTAATAGCACCCAACAATTAACTTTCTTTCTCGTAGCCCTTTTAAACGTGTTCAGATAACTTCACAATCACACACTACTTGGACCTCAGTAGATACAATATTTTTGTCAACTGCAATGAAGACACCACCTCCAACGGTGTCTAATCCGTCTTTCCGATACAGTTTCAAACCCTCACTAAATATTTCAGAACTTCCTATCTCAGGGTTCAGCCAGGTCTCAGTCCCGAGAATAATTTGCGCGCCACACGCTTCCTGTAGGGCAGTAAATTCAGTAACTTTATTCCGAACACACTGAAAATTTACTGCTAATATCTTGATAGCTGAAGTGTCTTTACACTGAGCATGTCCTGATTTCCCTGCCTGCACGTCGACTGGTGAGTGTTCATCAGGACACCTCGCACTACTGCCTAGCCTAAAAAAAAAACCATGTGCACGCTACAAGTACTCTGCTACCCGAGTAGCTGCTTCCTTTGTGTAGTGCACCCTTGACCTATCTAGGAGCGTCCTACAATTCCTCACCCGATAGCGCAAGTCTAGAAATCTGCAGCGAAGACTGTCGCAGAGTCGACGAGGCCTCTGGGTGAGACCCTCCACTCGGCTCCAAACCAAAGGACCCTGGTTCACTCTGGGAACGATGCTGCAAATAGAGAACTCTGCTTGCAACCCACATGCGAGGCCAGTGGTCTTCACCAAATCCGCCAGCCGCCTGTATGAACTGAGGATCGCCTCAGAACCCAAGCGACAGGCATCATTGGTGCAGGTAGCCTTGTTAGGGACGTTACCACAGCCACCAGAACAGTTGTCTCAAGGCACACACAGTCTACAGACGACTGAAGAGACATAGTTTATTCGCCCAGAGACCTGCAAGGAGCATTCCACTGGTCAGGAGAACCCATAAAGCCTGGTGTCAAGAACACAGTACATGGTCATTGGGAGAGTGGTCCAGGTTACATTCACAGACCAGTCCTGGTATAGTATGGACTGTGAATCTCGCTGGGTTTTCATCTGCTGTGAACCAGGAACCAGATAACAACCCCTTAATGTCCTTGAAAGGGACCTGTATGGAGGTCGTGGTTTGATGGTGTGGGTGGGAGTATGATTGGTGCATGTACACCCCTGCATGTCTTTGACAGAGGAATTGCAACAGGTCAGGTGTATCAGGGCGTCATTTTGCACCAGTACGTCTGCCTTTTCAGGGGTGCAGTGGGTTCTACCTTCCTCCAGATGGATGATAGCGCACGGCCCCACCGAGCTGCCATTGTGGAGGAGCACCTTAAAACAGAAGATATCAGGCGAATGACCTGCCTGTTCTCCAGACCTAAACCCCATCGAGCACAGCTGGTATGCTCTTGGTCGGCGTATCACTGCACGTCTTCATACCCCTACGACACTTCAGGAGCTCCGACAGGCACTGGTGCAAAAATGGGAGGCTATACCTCAGCAGCTGCACGACCACGTCATCCAGAGTATTCCAAAATACACAACAACACACACACACACACACACACACACACACACACACACACACACACACACACACACACACACACACACGCGCGCGCGCGCGTTACACACTGCAATTCGTAGCGCTCTAGAAGCAGAGGGTTGTATATTGCGTCAGCAAAGGGGTCGTCAGAGTAATATGTATAACTGGTAATGCTACAATGATATTAAGAACGGAATAAAAATTTTGCAGGCACTACTTCCCAGTACACCCTTGTAATAAATAGATACCTTTGACCATTTCCTCCAAAGTTGCGGCATGGTTCACTTGGCTTTCACAGCATCCATTTGTAAGTCATAATATGGAATGCATATTAACTGATCAGCCAGAATATTATAACCAATGATATCCAGTCCATATAAACCTTTCCAACCAGTAGCAGCGTCCTCTGGTGAGGAATAGCTGCTAGTTAGACACACACACATTGCATTTACAATCTGTGTATATGTTATCCATGTGCAGTATGGGTAAAGTGCCCAACGTATCTGAGTTTGACCTAGGGCAGATTGTGATTGCATGGACGCTCAGTACGAGTATTTCAGAAACTGTATGACTTGAGTGTTTGAGGAGTGCTGTGGTAATTGTCTTCAAAACATGGCGAAACCAAGGTGAAACCACATCCAGACATTGTGGGGCAGCCACCCCTCATGATCGATGTTGGACATCGATGGTTGGCAGACTGGTGAAATATGACAGGTGGCAAACTTTGGCAGAACTAACATCAGACTTCAATGCTAGGTGGAGTACAAGTGTGTTTGAACAGAATGCACCAAACCCTCGCAACTATGGGTCTCTGCTGACAATGACCCATGCTTTTGCCAGTGTTTGTTAAAACAGTTAACTTTGATTCCAGTTCAGCAACAGAGAGGCAACCCATATTGAGTAAACCTGTAGTGTGCAAAAGGTGCACACTATGATGAAGTTTCTACAATATTTATTGCCAAGATTACCTTACTTGTGCCCATATTTGTATTCTCAACAGTCACTTTCAACAGTTGTACAAACACTAAAACTATCCATTTTCTGCTCTGTAATATAGATTTGTAAACATATCTCTAAATCTGTCATGTGTGATTTATGTGAGAAGTCATAAAATCAACTGGTAAAGAAACTACATGGAGACTGTCTCCAATGATCTCAAACTGAAGTATGTTCATCGCTAATTGCTAGTCCAAAGTCCATGCTACTAACATCAATTCCGTTCAAGTCCTCTTGCATTTCATTCCAATTGCTGCAACTAAAAACACAAAGTGGAATAGTGATCGATATACTGTTGAAACCAATGAAATAATGTCTAGAAATTTAACAGAAATACGAGATGCACGATATGAAAGCAATGTTTTGACATATAATGACATACATTAGTTTTCTTTGGATTTTAATGCACCATTGTCAACTACTTCACTTAGTACTTTAGTTCTAGCCCAGCTGAGAATATCTGAATACCTCTAATCACAATGCAACTTCTTTGCAAGTTGAGCTTTGACTCCTCACGCAAATTATACATTGCTGAGTTCGTGAAATGCTTACAGACGTTCATTACTGGATTGTTTGAGTCCTAGAATGTCTGAAATAGAAGGAGATGACTGGCTCATAGAAGTAAGTATGCAGTACAATGTGGATAAATTTAAATATCCTTATGGCTTGGAAAACTGTCTTTGTAATGAGGGCTAATGCGCTAACCAATCCAACATGTTTTAATATTTATACACAAATTATATTTGTTTATGGAATTGATTTTCATTGTTAATTGTACTTGTAACATTACAATTTGTCTCCATTGTGTTCCAAGAAATATTGCACACCATTGTTATTATCCTTCATACAGCTAACCTACTAATAAAATCATACATTGTATGAAAGTAAGAATACAAACAGTAGAGAAGTCACTGTGTATTGATCTTAGTTGCATACTCACAACCTTCAAAAATATCAGACTTAAGTACAGATACTGTTCTTAGTATCTGTGTTAGGCTGTAGAAGAACACTGTGCGAGCATAGTTTGTTTTTTTACCACATTGTTGTTGCTATAACAACTGCAAACAGCTATCAATTTGCACACAATTACAGAATCCTCCTATAACATCATTTTAAACAATGAAATATGTAATTTATATGATTTCCTTCTCTTCTGGAGTTACATCATTACTTCAAGTAAAGAATTATTGGATTATAAAATTAAATAAGCAACAATTAATAGGTTATGATTCTCTCTGTCATCATAACCAGCTTAGAAAGCAAGCTGTTTTCATTGTTCTAATGCATTTAAACGTTCTAAGTGCTTTTAATAGATAGCCACAAGGAATCTATGCTACATATAAATTCTCATTATATTAGATTAGGGTTTGTAAATTTTGTTATTTAAGTAGTGCTGAGAGTACAAAGAACAACTGCCTGATATAGCTTAGGTGATGGCTGTTCTTTTACTTCTCCAGTACTTGTAATAGAAATTATATTTGTGAGTGATTGGCAGAAAAAGCCACTGAAAGTAATAAAGTTTTGCTTTATGTCTCTTTCAAATACTGTTGAATTCCAAGGTAAGGAGGATTATGTTTGAAATCTATGATGAACAACTCATTGTCTCAGAGGTATGGCAATAAGAAACATTTGTCTTTCATTCAGTGATTGTAACAAAATCAAGAAGATAGGTTTATTAGATACTTCGTACATTAGAGATGGACTACTGACAGAAATACGTAATAACTGAGAAAGGTATGACATATGGCTTTCCTGATGGAGCTAGTATGGGATTCATGTGAAATGATGCATTTCTTATCAATATTCTCGAAATCTGCACTTGGAATATGAATACCAATTACTATTTACTAATAATACAAAAGCAGAAAGTCCATAATGGACTTTATTTTATCTATAGACTCTCTTACGCTGTAATGGAAGAACTGTTAATTATATACATTTAAATTTTGTGGCATATAATTTACTAATTTAGACAGCATTTTAAATATGTAGGGAGATATGCTACTTCACAAGTCTTATTACAATGAGTCAGTGAAATAAATCTATGAAGTAGTCATGTTAATCTACATTCATAATTAACAATTGGTCTGGAAATTATTTCACCATTACATAAGCAGGAAAAGAAAATGGGTACCAAATATTGAAAATAAACAGAGTAATAGGAGCGTTCCATGGTTATAATACTTACAGTGGATGCTATGTAGCTTCAAAGACACAATTGTATCCAAACGCTCCTAATTCCAAATGTTTCGAGTGTATTATGGCAATAGCAGAAAATCCAAATCCTAATAGTGAAGAAGAATAACGACATTATATGCATGCTATCAATGATGTACCTTACTTTTATGAAAATTTCAAATTCCCCAGAAGCTTACAGATTACTAAAAAAATACAGCATAATCTCATTATAAAAGCTCATCCTCCATTTGAAACTAGTTCCATTTCCTTACGATTTTCCCAAATGCTTTCATTTGCTGCACAGGCTGTTCTAGTTTATGAGAGTTATTTCATATAATTTGTTTGTGATGATGGATGCACAATATTCACATGTATCTTTATGGTAACTGGATCTATGGTGGTAGTACAAGAAAATTAACTTCACCGTAGCTTTCCCACCATTGACTTAGAATGTTTTATGTTGATTCTATTCCATAAATTCATCTACTTAGTGAAGTCATCGTTAGAGACCGTACATTTGGAGATGAAACTGAAATAAATGTAGTTGTCACTGTTTATCCCCACTTATAGATGTAGCTGTGTGTTGTGATTTTCATCAGATGAGATGTACACACAGTTTTAAACATGTCTACGATTTGTGGTTGACAACAAAGCTAGTTGTACTGGAAATTCAACACAAGTGAATAACATATTCTTTTTCTCTCATTCATGATTAAATTTGGAAGAGGCGTTTCTGTCAGATTTAAAAAGCTCAGCCTGTGGAATAAGTGAAAGTTTGTGAAGGACTGCAATCAGCCTTGTACTTAACCAAGCTTTTGCTTAGTATAACTTAATAAGACGGTACTGATTCTTTTTTAAAAAAAAATGATTAGTGCAGCATCTGCATTATATCTATGCACATTTTTTGAGTAGAACTGCTATTATTACTTACAAGGGTATTCCAGTATCCAGCTAATTTTTTTACATGAAGTATCACACTTTTTCTCAGTTAATATATTCCTTCCTATAATGATTGAACGCAAAAAGTTCATAATTCTCGTTTTATAGGTTCCTAGTGAGCCACACATACCGTGGAGGCCCCACCAGCTTTTCATCTTCGAAGAGAAGGTGAGTAACCTGAATAATGTTTGTATGAAATGCGCAAATGATGAGTGTCAACCGCTTTGCAACAGACACATGAACTAAACACTAAGTGTCAAAGTATGGTACTCTTGATCATAGATATGTGCTCCCTCTCTTCACTCGCAGCGTCCAGTGTTGGCAGTGACATTCCGATAAACAAAGTCATGAAGCACTTTATGTTTGAACAATATAGCTGATATACCACTGCAATGAATAGTTGGATGAATGTTCCTACACATAGATATGTGTTAATCTCCATTAAATGCCCATAAAAAGTAGTATCAGTCCGCACTTAATAGCGATCCAGTTAAAACATGTGTTATCTTCTAACATGTCGTACCTGTTTCATGTAGCTTTTAATGCCCTACCTGTGTCGTAATTATAGTGTACAAGTTGAAGTTAAAGTTACAAAATTGCAGTCCTAGATCCAAACTGTTGCTGTAATCTTCTTAAGTAATTGAAATAATACTGTTTCGAAGGAATATTTTCGTTTGACAGATCACATGATCTCTTAGGTTAATTTGTTTGATTCTTCGAATGCAGTAAAGTGCTTCATCAAAGTTGTTCATTGTCAGTGCAGCAGTAACTTAAGTAGTTCCTTTCTTAGCAACTGTGCCATACTTAATGATGTTTGTGTCAACTTTACTTGTAATTTGGTTTACGTAGATATTCTGTAACCTACTGCAAAGTAGGAAAAATACCTGAGTAGATTTTTATGTGATTTGGCGGAATACATGGTGAGATAATGCACAGTGCTGCTACCTCCAGAAGCAAAACAGCTCAAATCGGCTGGACATGGAGTCGAAAGCAGTTTGGATGAGAAATACATGCAAATCCACATTACAAGCTATGCGAAACACATGTGATTGTGCTATGTTTGCTATAGCTCCTCATAACACCACGGCAGATACTGGATTTGCACAGCGATGACAAAAGCGATAAGGTTTCAGTATACATCAATCACCGGGCATACCACAGTGTCTGTGAACGCCAGTCTGCTGCCGTGTCTAGAAAAGCCACAGCAGTGGCTACCATGATGACATTTTGAGTGCTTCAGATGTTGTCACACTGTCTGTGTTGTAGATACTGTATTTCTTCTTCTTATATGAGGCATAATAGAATTTTCTCACAAACAACCAACATTAAAATGTGACTTATGAGTGAAAACCCGCTGCACAGTCTTCTTTTACGTATATAATGTAGATGGTGTGACTTCTATTTATTTTGTGTGGTTGAGCTGAAATGCTAATCAGTTGCAGATCATACTATATAACACAAATCAAGCCGACATCCCAATAAAATGTCTCTTGTATGCTACCTTCATGGTGAAGCAATTTTAATAGCCAGAAGGGTGAGACACAAGTTCATTTTCACCATTTAACACAATGCTTCACTTCAAGCCTCACCAACCCTATATACTATGTACCAGAATTTTGTCTCTCACTTTGCTGACAGTCTGCTCCTTCCAACTCCTTCCTTACCTACATGTAACCCCACCTCCAGAATCTACGCTAGCCACATCCCCTACTGCCATGACATTCGTAACTGTCTCACATGTGGTTGTCATCTTACATCTCTGCTAACTATACTAATACATAGATAAATTATTATTTCTGTGCCCTAAAATGTGCGCTGACATGAAATTTACTTGTAGAATAAAACTGTGTGCAACACTGGATCAATTCTACATCTACATCTACATGACTACTCTGCAATTCACATTTAAGTGCTTGGCAGAGGGTTCATCGAACCACAATCATACTATCTCTCTACTATTCCACTCCCGAACAGCGAGCGGGAAAAACGAACACCTAAACCTTTCTGTTCGAGCTCTGATTTCTCTTATTTTATTCTGATGATCATTCCTACCTATGTAGGTTGGGCTCAACAAAATATTTTCGCATTCGGAAGAGAAAGTTGGTGACTGAAATTTCGTAAAAAGGTCTCGCCACGACGAAAAACGTCTATGCTGTAATGACTTCCATCCCAACTCGTGTATCATATCTGCCACACTCTCTCCTCTATAACGCGATAATACAAAACGAGCTGCCCTTTTTTGCACCCTTTCGATGTCCTCCGTCAATCCCACCTGGTAAGGATCCCACACCGCGCAGCAATATTCTAACAGAGGACGCACGAGTGTAGTGTAAGCTGTCTCTTTAGTGGACTTGTTGCATCTTCTAAGTGTCCTGCCAATGAAACGCAACCTTTGGCTCGCCTTCCCGACAATATTATCTATGTGGTCCTTCCAACTGAAGTTGTTCGTAATTTTAACACCCAGGTACTTAGATGAATTGACAGCCTTGAGACTTTTACTATTTATCGAGTAATTGAATTCCAACGGATTTCTTTTGGAACTCATGTGGATCACCTCACACTTTTCGTTATTTAGCGTCAACTGCCACCTGCCACACCATACAGCAATCTTTTCTAAATCGCTTTGCAGCTGATACTGGTCTTCAGATGACCTTACTAGACGGTAAATTAGAGCATCATCTGCGAACAGTCTAAGAGAACTGCTCAGATTGTCACCCAGGTCATTTATATAGATCAGGAACAGTAGAGGTCCCAGGACGCTTCCCTGGGGAACACCTGATATCACTTCAGTTTTACTCGATGATTTGCCGTCTATTACTACGAACTGCGACCTTCCTGACAGGAAACTCGAATCCAGTCGCACAACTGAGACGATACCCCATAGCTTCGCAGCTTGATTAGAAGTCGCTTGTGAGGAACGGTGTCAAAAGCTTTCCGGAAATCTAGAAATACAGAATCAACTTGAGATCCCCTGTCGATAGCGGCCATTACTTCGTGCGAATAAAGAGCTAGCTGCGTTGCACAAGAGCGATGTTTTCTGAAGCCATGCTGATTACGTGTCAATACATCGTCCCCTCCGAGGTGATTCATAATGTTTGAATACAGTATATGCTCCAAAAGCCTACTGCAAACCGACGTCAATGATATAGGTCTGTAGTTAAATGGATTACTCCTACTACCTTTCTTAAACACTGGTGCGACCTGCGCAATTTTCCAATCTGTAGGTACAGATCTATCGGTGAGCGAGCGGTTGTATGTGACTGCTAAGTAGGGAGCTATAGTATCAGCGTAATCTGAAAGGAACCTAATCGGTATACAATCTGGACCTGAAGACTTGCCCGTATCAAGCGATTTGAGTTGCTTCGCAACCCCTAAGGTATCTACTTCTAAGAAACTCATGGTAGCAGATGTTCGTGTTTCAAATTCTGGAATATTCCATTCGTCTTCCCTGGTGAAGGAATTTCGGAAAACTGCGTTCAATAACTCCGCTTTAGCGGCACAGTCGTCGATAACAGTACCATCGGCACTGCGCAGCGAAGGTATTGACTGCGTCTTGCCGCTTGTGTACTTTACATACGACCAGAATTTCTTCGGATTTTGTACCAAATTTCGAGACAATGTTTCGTTGTGGAACCTATTAAAGGCATCTCGCATCGAAGTACGTGCCAAATTTCGCGCGTCTGTAAATTTTAGCCCATCTTCGGGATTTCGCGTTCTTCTGAACTTCGCATGCTTTTTCCGTTGCCTCTGCAACAGCGTTCGGACCTTTTTGTGTACCACGGGGGATCCGTTCCATCTCTTACCAATTTATGAGGTATGAATATCTCAATTGCTGTTGCTACTATATCTTTGAATTTGAGCCACATGTCGTTTACATTCGCATAGTCAGTTCGGAAGGAATGGAAATTGTCTTTTAGGATGGCTTCTAGTGGCACTTTATCCGCTTTTTTAAATAAAATTATTTTGCGTTTGTTTCTGATGGATTTGGAAGAAATGGTATTGAGCCTAGCTACAATG